>NC_063163.1:85935459-86242159 GCF_023159225.1 Perognathus longimembris pacificus | reverse complement strand
GGAGCCAGAAGAAAGCAGTTCTGTGTGGGGACAGGAGCTCGCTCAAGCCCCATTCCTGCTGGGCTACATCACAGGTTCCTGGTGTCCCTGGACCACCTGGAGAGATTGTTGTTTGTCACCCACCAGGTCCATACTGCTTCAAGTCCCCGAGAACATTGACCAGCTGGGAGTCCCAGGCAGAGGCCCTAGGAGGCGAGGGTAGTTGGCAGGGCCCACCCTCTCCAAGAGCAAACAGGGACAAAGGTCAGTGTTCTCAAGGCCGCCTCTCCTGCCCTGCCTTCTTGCAGTGCCACATGCCCTAGGCTGTCCCAATGTTGCTACGCTAGGCAGAAACCTGCCTCTCTGTGCCTGTCTGCTGGTCACCCATTAACCCAGGACCCAAAGGCACCCAGTAACTTGAAACAGAAGACTTTGTGTCTTTACCTGTTCCATTGGGAGCCAAATGTGTTTGTTCCACGTTATGAGGCTATCGTGGAAATATGTATGAGAGGAAATCATGTTTAAAAAAGCTAGCTCCTCTGCCTGTCTACCAAAGCGGGGCCTTCTGTGGGAGCCACAGCTGTTGGGGCGTTGTTAGAATGTGAACGAATGCTATTTGTGGTGATTTCTTGTTCTACCTTTCACTGCCTCCGGCCTGTTTGAATTTGTCTCTGTTTCAATAGCTCCAAGTACCCACTGGGTTTCTCTCTGAGAACTCAAAGCTGCTGGAGGCCTCAGAGATCGCCAAGTGTAGCCAGGCCTGGCACCGACTCGGCAGGAGAAAGAAGGCTTGGACATTATGAATTGCAGGGGGGCTGGCTCTCAGCCTTCTTGCTGGCATTGGTACCAGCAGGGTTTTGTGGTTCTTTGTTTTTGTTTTTGTGTTGTTTTATTTTTTTTTTTTCTGTCAGTCATGGGGCTTGAACTCTGGGCCTGGGCTCTGTTCCTGAGCTCTTCAGCTCAAGGCTAGTGCTCTACTACTTGAGCCACAGTGCCACTTCCAGGTTTCTGGTGATTAATTGGAGTCTCTCAAACTTTCTTGCTGGGACTGGCTTTGAATCTTGATCCTCAGATCTCAGCCTTCTGAGTAGGTAGGATGACAGGCATGAGCCACTAGTGCCCAGCTTGCTGTTTTTCTTTCTCTGTCCCTGAGAATGACCTTTAGCCAAGATGGGGATGCAGTAGTTAATGCTCACCTGGTACTGTCCTGAGTACTCCATACGAGTCATCTCATTTGATTTTCACCTGGAACCAGGAAGTAGCTGCAGCACAGAGCCATTTATAGGTGAGGACTGAGGCCCCATGAAGTTGAGTGACAACTTGCAAGCAGTTTATCTGTGTGGTGCAAGTTGTAACTTGCTAGTGCCCTGTGTCTGAAAGGTCAGGAGGAAGGACTATGAGGACAAGTACTTCTGTGGGCTGAAGTTGTATACTGCTTTCTTAGAGCTAGAGCTCTTGATTTATAGTGCAGGACCATCTGAGGAAGTTGTTTAGCTCCCAAGCTGATAGATGAGGGCTAAGCATTGTTGGAGGCTAAGTCAGGACAGCATTGCTCTGCTGGTCCCTGTCAGGGACTCTGCAGGCTGGCTGCTGGGCTGTGTTTATGTCATTATTTTAAGGCATCAGTACCAGCAGAGCAGGGCTAAGCTCTCTCTTCCTCTAGCTGCCCTTCATGTGGAAAGAAGCCAAGCAGGAGCATTTCCCCAACCATTTCCCTTTGGTGCAGCTGGTATCAGCTTAAAACACCCAGCTGAGGACTGGCTAAACCATAGTTCTGTAAACACAGCAGGAAGCCATTCCGTGGCTCAGGGCACAGGGGCACTGTCCATCCATCCCTGAGTTGAACTCAAGGGACCAGCTGGCTGGGGAAGCCATCGGCACTAGTTATGGAGACAGGATGGCCAGTAGCATCTTCCTGGACCCGAGAGAACAGGTGGCCTGAGGGGGCAGGGGGAGGTCTCAGAATATCTGGGGCCTTTTTTGCAGAGCAAGAATGACAGGTCAGGGGCTGGGAATATGGCCTAGTGGCAAGAGTGCTTGCCTCGTATACATGAGGCCCTGGGTTCGATTCCTCAGCACCACATATACAGAAAATGGCCAGAAGTGGCGCTGTGGCTCAAGTGGCAGAGTGTTAGCCTTGAGCAAAAAAGAAGCCAGGGACAGTGCTCAGGCCCTGAGTTCACGGCCTAGGACTGGCCAAAAAAAAAAAAGAGAATGACAGGTCAGGTTCTGCAGAATGGAGGTTCATGTGCGGCACAGATGGGCGTTTCAGCCCAGCTGTTTTCCAACCCACCTAGGACACTACCAGCTGCCTTCAGAGCCATGTGTGATGCCCCTGTGCTGGGAAAGCATGTGGACAGACGGGCAGCGCTGGTGTGGACCTGGCACGCCTGGCCACCCCTGTGTGGGCCACAGGATCACAGAACAGCATGGGCTCCAGAGTCCGGCTCTGTCATCAGCCTCACCCTCGATCTTCCTGAATTACACTCACAAGACACAGGCACCACTCTCTGTTCCCCATGTCCTGAGGGCCTCTGGGTAATAAGCAGCTCACAGCAAGACACCAAGGCCGGTGCGAGAGTTGGAGAAGAGCTGTGGCTCCTTGAATGCAGTCCAGGAAGCTCTGGACTTGGCCCAGGGCCATGGTGGCTGTTTCTGTTCTCTGCCCTTTGGTAGCTTTCCTCCTAGTTATAGAGGGGAGGGAAGCTTAGGTCCCCACCCCAAAGCCGTAGTAGACTTTGAGGCAATGAGGAGGCATTCAATAATCTATGAGAGCCCTTGCTAGAAGCATATTAGTCCTCTTTTCTAAGAGACCAGAGTTCTGCTTTTTTTTCTTTCAAGCCCATTTCTGCAAGATCCTCAGGTCCCTACTGCTCAAGCAGTCTCTTCCACCACACACCCACAGACCCCTCTCCTGTCCTGTGCCTAAACACTCCCCACCCCCACACATTTAGCTATGCCCTTGAGATGTTCCTGTGGAGTAAAATAGGAGGGAATTGTGGGTGCCACCACTCCTCCCCCCACTGTCCCTTTGATCTGAATCCAACCCCAGGGAGCCAGAGCCTCTCCCTGGGCCTGCCCAGGACCTTGCCAAGGTCCTGGTCACCTTCGAAACCTCCTGCAAGGATCCCATTGCCAACAGAGCGTTTGCTAAAGCCCAGCAGCGTGACATTTTGGACTTGGAAATCCCTAGACAAATACTTCTCACTTAATCCTCCCCACGTTGGCCTCTAGTGGTGACACTTGCTTAGCCAAGTTGACTGGATCCCACTTGGACTTGCAGCAAACGTTTGCTTTGTTCTAGGCATTGTGCTCAGGGCCCGGAATCGGGGGTAAACAAGGCAATTTCTTCAGTACCTGCAGAGCAACCAAACTGCAGGGAAGATACACACACAAGTACCCTGTTCCCCTGTCTGGATGCCCCAAGCCTGACTGAACATGGCCATCCTCTCTTGCCACTAAGCTACTCTGCAACTGAAAGGCCAGGCCCCTCATCTGCAAGGTGGAATTGGTAGTCATACCTGTAAGTACCAGCCCAGAAATCACACAGACACATAGTCACTTTAGAAGAAAGAAAGCATTTTAATGTCAGCCTAAGCTGACAGGCTAGCTCTCCCTGGGTAGAGAGTAGTGGTCTGCTCTCAAGCAGGGGGGTAGTTCTATAGTATGAAGGAGGCTGAAGGCAGAAGGGGCTGGGAGCAGAAAAGCTTCTATAGTCACAGCTGGGCACTGAAGATAGCAGAGAGCTGGGGCAGGACATTCTACGGGTGATTTATAACTGGGGAAAACATCCTATATCTGGCACCTAGCCGGGACAATACCTTCAGTAGCTGGACACTAGAAATCTCCATGGACTGTGAATGGGCATCCTGACTGTGCAGCAGCATGTTGTTGATGCTGTTGGGGTTGGGGGTCTATGCAGTTTGGGTGGGAATGGGTGACTGTGACTGGGCCTGCCTTGTGGGTGACCCAAGATGAAGGCTGTCAACCTAAAATAGGGGTGAATATGCCAACAATACCTACTGCACCGAGTTCTACACAGGTAAAGAAAATATTCTCAAGGCACCTAGCAGGACCTGGCATGTAGGGCTGGATCTGTCTGTGTTGGCTGTTATGATTGATAAACGTTACCCCAGGGATAACATTTGCCAAGGTGAGTGGTGGAATGAGGCAGAACCAGATTGGGACCTTGGTCCCTATGCATTACATTAACTGTGCTCTTTTAGCAAAAAAAAAAAAAAAAAAATCACCCTTGTGAGTAATGACAATTTACTTCATAAGCACAAATGAATGGAAGGCTGGAGGTAAGGCTCAGTGCTAGACACTCCCCACTGGGATCTAGGCTCAGCCCAACAGAAAAGAAGAGAAGAATTGACATGCAGGGGAACCCACTACACAGCTAGAATCCATCACACAGGGCCTCTGGCTGCTTCTTGAAAGACCCTGAAGCCCCAAGAAGGCAGAAGAGACTGAGAAAGAAGCCAGGTCCTCCTATAGTCAGTGTCCCCATTCTTTTGTTTAATCTCTGACGCTTGACCCTCCCTCCTCTGATTCTCATTCTTCCAGAGAGGCACATTCCTTGATAAACTGTTCCCTACCTATGTCCTCTGTGCTTCGTGCCAAGTGCCAGGAGGCCCTGGTGCTGTCCACACTCAGGCGTCACCCACCCGAGATGGGCATTTCAGCTCCCCTAATCACTCTTCATAACTCTATGGGGCTCTGCTGACCCCCAGCTCTGGGCCTTGTTCCCCTAGCTCCTTAGTCAAATTAAGGGAAAGAAGAGGTTCTAGATAGATAGGGTTACTAAATATATTCCTGTCCAGGGGATGGAGAAAAAGAAGAGTTCATAGGAGGAGATAGGGTGTGAAATTCCTTAATGGAATGTGCCCTGTGCCTCCTTTCCTAACAGTGAGCCCCAGGATCACCTATCTGGGAGGAATTTGCTCTGTGGCAGAGCACTTGCGCGTCCGTTATCTTCTGGAGATACGGCCAGTGGCATCGCGCCCGCCTCCGAGAAAGGTCTGCCGAGGCCATCAGGCCCCGTGAGCGGGGCTAACCTGGTGTATATATTTCACAGGACACCCGGCCCCAAAGGGGTCACTCGGCTTTGTGGAACATGGCAACCGCAGAAGGGACTGCTCACAGCTGGAGGTCACAGTTCACCCTGCAGTTTAGCCCACACCAGATTCTAGATCTTTTTGAAAATTTTATTATTTAAAAACTATACAGGGCTTATTTAAAAAACAACAACTTAAAAACACTAAAGCATAGGGGCTGGGGATATGGCCTAGTGGCAAGAGAGCTTGCCTCGTATACATGAGGCCCTGGGTTCGATTCCCCAGCACCACATATACAGAAAACGGCCAGAAGTGGCGCTGTGGCTCAAGTGGCAGAGTGCTAGCCTTGAGCAAAAAGAAGCCAGGGACAGTGCTCAGGCCCTGAGTCCAAGGCCCAGGACTGGCCAAAAAAACAAAAACAAAAACAAAACACTAAAGCATAAAAGGGAACACAAAAACCACCCATGGGGCTGGGGATATAGCCTAGTGGCAAGAGTGCCTGCCTCGGATACATGAGGCCCTAGGTTCGATTCCCCAGCACCACATATACAGAAAACGGCCAGAAGCGGCGCTGTGGCTCAAGTGGCAGAGTGCTAGCCTTGAGCGGGAAGAAGCCAGGGACAGTGCTCAGGCCCTGAGTCAAAGGCCCAGGACTGGCCAAAAAAAAAAAAAAAAAAAAAAACCACCCATATTTGATACTTTAACTACTGGTTTGTCCTTTAAACATTTGTGAAATTCACACATGTATTTATACACATGTATGTATGTTCATTGCAAAGCGAAACTGTATGCCCATGCATTCTTTGTATCTTGCTTTCATATTTAGTTCATTAATTTTGTGGTTTCGTTCATCAAAAGTTCTTTGTAAGTTTTTTTTTTTTTTGCCAGTCCTGGGCCTTGAACTCAGGGTCTGAGCACTGTCCCTGGCTTCCTTTTGCTCAAGGCTAGCACTCTGCCACTTGAGCCACAGCGCCACTTCTGGCTATTTTCTATATATGTGGTGCTGAGGAATCAAACCTAGGGCTTCGTGTATACAAGGCAAGCAACTCTACCACTAGGCCATATTCCCAGCCCTCTTCCTAAGTATTTTGAGCTTGTGCCAATAATGGGGCTTGAACTTTAGGGCCTAAGTGAACTTCCTTACCTTTCTTGCTCAAGCCTGGTGCTCTACCACTTGAGCCACACCTCCACTTTTGTTTTTGTTTTTTCCTTTTTTTGCTGGTTAATTGGAGATAAGTGCCTCCCAGATGTTTCTGCCCCTACTGGCTTTGGACCACAGTCCTCAGATCTCAGCCTCCCGAGTAGCTAGGATTGCAGGTGTGAGCCCCTGGTGCTAGGCTCAGTGCTCATTTTTAATGACTAGGTAAAATTCTCTATGGATTTATTATGACCAACCATTCTGTCTTTGTTAGACATTTAAGTTATTCTTTTTTTAAAGTCTGTGAGAGTTTTTAAATTTTTATTTGTTGATTTTTAGTTTATGCGGTGCTGAGGAATGGAACACAAGGCCTCATGCATGCTAGGCAAGCACTCTACTGCTAAGCCACAGTCCCAGACCAAGTTATTCTTTTTGTTGTTGCTGCTGTTATTATAATGATCATCTTTCCTTAAAATCACCTGCATTCACATGTCTTGGTATTTTTTCTTCAGAATCATTTCCTAGAAGTGAAATTACTGACTCATCCTTGCTAAAGTCACCCTGTACCGAGTGACTCCCGCCCGCATGTGGAAGACAAGGCCCTCTCCACAACCGTTCTACTCGGTAGGCGGGAGTTCTGACTTAGATGTGATTTACATTTCCTTGACTACTACTGAGTTGAACTTTCTTTTCCTGTGTTTATTAGTCAGTGACAGGCGTGTGAACAGCCTTGTTGTTCCTCCTGGTCTCTGTCTCTGCCTCTCTCTGGAACATTCTGGTTGCAGTCTGGACCCAGCCATTTCAGGGCTGCCCCTGTGAAGAGAAGCATGTGTTCAGATTACATCCGCCCAGCAGAACATCGGCCTAACTGAGCTGAACACGTGTGTCCTCATTTTGGCCCAGCAATGTATGTGTCCTGCAGAAGTGCCTCACCTCAGAAGAAAGGTCAAAGTGTAAATGTGCCATTTCAGGTCATTCTGGAAAGTGTAGCCTTCTTCAGGAAGTCACCAGGCTAGAGCCAGCACGACCATGCCCTCTGCTTTCTCTTCCCAGGAAACCTAAATTCCTCTTGTTCTCTGGGGACTGTGGGAGAGATGGGGCCAGAAGGACCTTGCTTTCTCATGAGCCCATAGCCAGGGCCGCCTGGCCTCCCCCCTGGAGCTTCTGACAGGGTGCCTGGGATGCGTGGAGCTGGAGAAAAATGGTAACAGCTTCTGCCTGGCACCTCCAAGAGATGTGCAGGGAGAGACAGGTACTCCCGGGGAGCCACAGACACCCTTGAGGTCCAGATGTGCATGCACTGCATATACGCATGCGCATGCAGGTTCCAGCCTAACTGCAGTGCCCCAAGGCCGGCCTTCCCACCAGGCCGAGGAACTTGGACTCTCCCTGCCTGCCATGTTTTCAGCCCTGTTCTTGGCTCCCTCTTTCTTCTCCATCTTTCTCTTAGCTCTTCGGGCCTTGTGTTGAACACTCCGTTCTACCAGGTTCTCCCTGGATGGGAGCGGGGGGTGGGGAGGGCCTGGCGTCCCCCCAGGTGGGTGAGTGGAGAAGGTGGAAGTTTCAAAAGCCCCCTTCTTGGATTCTGGCCTGCTCTGCTTAGAGGCTGGGTGGGGATGTCCCTCACCTTGAAAATGTCACTCGTGCTGGAGACATGGCACATGTACAAAGCCTTGAGTTCTAACCCAGGACTGCCAAGGAAAGAAAATCTTGTTCTTTGTGAAGGGAAAGGAATCACAACATGCCCACAGGCCATCAACGGCTGCAAAATCGGAGTCCACTTTCCAGTAGAGCAGCAGGACCACTGAAGGGTCATGGCCCCGACTGTGGCCCTCGGGGGACCACGGGAAAGGAAGCTTGGCTGAGGGAAAGTGACAGTGGGCACGGGCAGCAGGGGTGAGATCACAGGCCGGGTCTCGGGCAGACGCAAGCCAGTTAAGGGCTCCTTGAGGGCAGCTGCAGCCAGAGCTCAGAGGCCGCTACTGAGATGGGGAGAACCAGAAGTGTCCCAACCAACTGGCTTAACCCATGTCCATACAGCCGGCAATCAGGAGGGGCAGAGTGGAGAGCGGGCCATGTCCCATGTGGAAGGGCCTCAGCCAGGCCTCGCTCTGCCCCTGAGGGCTCTGTATGGGTCTGGTCTGCAGATGATCAACTGCTTGTGAACGTGCATCATCTACAAATCGTCCTCGTGTTACTGGGGAGCCGAGGGGACTGTGGCAGGACTCCGGGGAAGGGGAGGAGAAGTCCGCTGGTTTGCAACAATGGAGGTGCAGAGGCCTGGACCACGGGTGCCCCGCTGGGCTGCGTGGGAAGGCAGGCGCCCCTGCTACCTCCATCCGTGCTCCCCGGGTTTTTGAACATTTCTAAAACTAACTACTTTTCTTTTTTTGTTGTTTTTTTTTTTTGTTTTATATTTTTGCGTAACCGGGTCTTGTCCAGGGTCCCAGGCCTGCCTTCAATTTTCAATCTTCCTGAGGGCTGGGATGGTGGGTGGGCCCCCACCATGACCCATTATGCTTTGGTCTCCATCCTTTTTCTTTTCTTTTCTTTTTTGCCACTTGTGGGGTTTGAACTCAGGGCCTGGGCGCTGTCCCTGGGCCTCTTTGTGCTCAAGGCTAGCGCTCTACCACTTGAGCCACAGCGCCACTTCTGGTTTTTGAGTGGTTGATTGGAGATCAGAGTCTCATGGACTTTGCTGCCTATGCTGGCTTTGACTCGAGATCCTCAGATCACAGCCTCCTGAGTAGCTAGGATGACAGTCGTGAGCCACGAGCACCAGCATCCTTTTTCTTTTCTGTTTCTTGTCTGTGTCTGTCTGTCTCTCTTGTCTCTGTCTCTCTGTGTATGTCCCTCTCTGCCCCCCACCCCCTGCCTTGTGCCCACACTGACTTTCAGTAGCTGACTGAGGTTGCAGCTCTGTGCATAGATAGCGCTTCCTACTCAGGGGCAAGCAAGTAGCACCAGTTTCCAATGCAGTGAACGTGTGTTTCAAAGGTGAGAGGGTGACCCCTTCTCACTGCACCCCCATTTTCCAGGACAAAGACCCTCCTTATTAAGAGAATAAGCACTTCATTGCACTTATCCCTTTATTTATTTTTGTTGTATTTCATTTTATAATAATCTTCTATATAAGGCAGGTAATCCTGGTTTTCTTATCAGTTAAATGTTTCCTTTAAAAATCTTTAAGCTTAATTTTATTTTGACATATGCAGCTCACTATGTAGTTCAGGCTGGCCTCGAACTGAAGATCTTCCTGCTTAAGCCTTTTGTTTTGTTTTGTGCCAGTCCTGGGGCTTGAACTCAGGGCCTGAGCACTGTCCCTGGCTTCTTTTTGCTCAAGGCTAGCACTCTACCACTTGAGCCACAGCACCACTTCTGGCTTTTTCTATATGTGTGGTGCTGAGGAATCGAACCCAGGGCTTCATGTATAGGAGGTGATCACTCTACCACTAGGCCTAATTCCCAGCCCCTGCTTTAGCCTTTTGAGCGCTGGAATTATAGGCATGTGCCACCATGCCTGGTTCATACTTAAGATTTCAATGTGTTCTGAGGGAAAGAAAAATATTACATAAACAACAAAATGGTGGTGCTTGGACACAGAGCAGAACTCCTGAGGCAAGTGTGGGAGGGATGGAGGCTGCGGAGACACTGTTACAGGACAGAGGCCGAGTGTTCATGATCAATGAAGCATGGTCATGGGAAATGGGGTGCATCTTAGTACTTCCATTATGCTTGAAAGTTTCTATAATAAAAAAATCTTTAAAAATATAGAGAGCTGATAGGATTTGTGTGGGACAAACCAAAATCCCAGGCAAGGAGACCTGGTCAGTGCATTTGTACCACACAGTAGGGACACATCCCTTAGCATTTCCCATTCCCAAATTGGTCATCCAGAGGGAGAACATGTTCACCACGGGCCTCCTTTGGAACAAGGCCTCACTTTTCCCAGGCTCGTTTGAGGTGGGTCACTTTGTTGACTCAGTTCCCATGGTCTCCCTACGCGCACAGCCTGAGAACTCTGGGGCTGAAAGGAGACTGGAGATTTTGGAACCTTTCTTCCCTCTCTTCAGTTGTGTCCATCCCTAAATTGAGAAAAGGCTTCAGAGAGAGCTGGAGGGATGTGAGGAGGTCTTTGTGTCTCTTTCGGGCCTCCTTCCCTTCCCATAGCCTCAGGTGGAAATTCCAGCTGCTGGGATGAATTGGCCCTGGGTCAGAGAGGGAGCTGCAGGTACTGGCCCTGGTTAGACAGTGAGTCAGGATGCCAGGCTCGGGACTGCCAGAAAGGAAGAAGGACGAGGTAAGGGAGAACGTGCAACTTTTGGGTCTATATGAAGCCCTGGGAACTGAGTCATGCATGACTCTGGGCCTTTCACATTTACAAGGTGGGGCTCACCACAGAGCCATAGGTGACCCTGAGGCTTCAGGAGATCCAGAGGATGTTTTCTCAGAAGCTTGACATTGTGTGCACCGGGCCCCAGGAGAGCTGGCTTCATCCCTTCAGTGGTGACAGAATGAGGGTGACAGGCTCCTTCTGTCGGATCTCCCTCCCAAGAAGAAAGAGAAAAGAAACAAGTGGCAATGCTTCCTAGTTGTAGACAGTAAAAACAAAACAACAACAAAAAAAACGTGGAAGGTCTGAGATAGTTCATCACCAGGAGTTAGGTCCTGCACTTGAGCCCCACTCTATCCAGAACTTCCCTGGGAGGTCTCACCCGAGGCTGAACTGCATGGGGCTGCCAGGCCCGGGTGCCAGTTGGGTCGCAGCCATGGTGGGTTAAGCTTAGGGCAGGGAAAGCAGGTAGCAAAGGAGATAGGAATGTAAGGTGGTACGCCACTGTGGGAAACAGAATGATCAGGCCTGAAAAAAACTGAAATACAAGCTGGGCATCCATGGCTCACACCTGTCTGTAGTCCTAGCTACTCAGGAGGCTGAAACTTGAGGAATGCAGTTCAAAGTCAGCCTGGACCAGAAAGTCCACAAGATTATTTTTTTTTTTTTTTGGCCAGTCCTGGGCCTTGGACTCAGGGCCTGAGCACTGTCCCTGGCTTCTTTTTGCTTGAGGCTAGCACTCTGCCACTTGAGCCATAGCGCCACTTCTGGCCATTTTCTATATATGTGGTGCTGGGGAATCGAACCCAGGGCTTCATGTATACGAGGCGAGAACTTTACCACTAGGCCATATTCCCAGCCCCAAAACTAAAGTTTTTAAATGATGGACATAACCCAGAGGAAGGACAAATAGGCAAGTTTATATGCAAGTTTCTGGGCATGCACACTGTTCTGCCTTTAATATAAGTATGAAATACTTATATTAGCGTAGAATAGCGTAGAAGGGTTGGGAGGACAAATCCTGTGAAGTTTTCCTGGTTCTTTTTTCTTTTTTTTTGCCAGTCCTGGGGCTTGAACTCAGGACCTGGGTATTGTTCCTGAGCTTCATTTTTGTTTTTTGCTTTGTTTTGTTTTTTTCCTCAATGCTAGCACTCTATCACTTGAGCCATAGCACCACTTCTGGCCTTTTCTGTGTATGTGGTTCTGAGGAATCAAACCCCAGGGTTTCATGCATGCTAGTAGGCAAGCACTCTACCACTAAGCTACATTCCCAGACCCTACTTGGGTCTTCTTCTGTTTTAACATTAAAGCTTTATCAAATACCTGAGAACTAAGATAGTCATCAGCCAATATCTCCTTCCAGCCGCCTTTCCCATTAGGAAGCAGAGAATGGGGCCTGCCGGCCACAGGAAGCCTGGCCCTCTGCAGTGAGAGCCAGACAGGCTATTTGCAGGCACCTGCAGGGTAAAAGTTGGCCTCTTTTAGAAATCACATCCATTTTGGAAGCAGGGAGGAAAAAAAAAGAGCTAAATAAGTCTTTTGGGAAGGGAAGATGAAAGGAAATCTTTGATTTTATTTTGATTTTTGTCTGGGAAACCAAACATATGCTATTTACAGAAGTTTGAGGGTGAGGGGGGACAAAGGAAGTCTTCTCTAGGTTGTTCTACTTATTTCTTTTCAATATATGAAAGCAACCAAAGGAAGCCATTAGAGTTATGTGTATCCATGTGAGTAAACCTTTCAAAATCTAGGAAATGAAGATACAGGACATGCACAGAATTGGTGAGGTTTATGTAAAATTTGCAACATGCAGTTGTAATGGTTTACAGAATTGCTTATGATTTTACCTAACTCTCGTGAAAACATAAAAATACGCATGAGAATGATAGACCCAGGTGCAGGATAAATTTTGTCACTGTGCTGGGCAAGAAGGGAGAGGAGAGACCAACAAGCTCACAGGAACCAAGGTGAGCGGCTCATTTCTGTGTCTTAATTGGTGAGTACGTGGGTGTAGTTTATTATCATTGGACTTTTCTCTATGCCTGAAATGTTTCTTATCGAAAATGGAGGTGGCGCATAGAGTCTCTGTATCCTCACCACTGTTCTTGGAGGCATGTGTTATTGTGAGACTAAACTAACTGCTTATGTTTTAAGGGCTGGGCCTTGAGCTCAGTGCCAAGGTGATAGAAGTGAGTGACACCTCTCCACGCAGGACCTCGGGGAATGGATCCTATGATTCACTTTCAATTAATCAATCATTTGTTGGTAGTGCTGGGAAACTCATGGCCTTGTACCTGTTAGGCAGGTACTCTACCACTTGAACCATGCTTCCAGTCTTTTTTGCTTTTGTTGGTTTTTTAATGGCCTCTGTTACTGAGCTTTGCTCAAGACTAGCACTCTACCACTTGAGCCACAGTCCTATTTTGACTGTTTTTCATTTATTTCTTTCTTTGTTTTGTGGGCTCTTTTCAGTGGTTAACTGGAAATTAGAGTCTCAGAGACTTTCCTGAGTTGGCTTTGAACTTGGGTCCTCAGATCACAGCCTCCTTAGTAGCTACGATTATAGGTACAATGCATAGCTTTAGCTGTTGTTCATGCCTAGGCCAGCCTGGATCTCTGACCTGCAATTTACACATTCCATAACTCCAATGACAGACAGACACTACTGTGCCTCACAATTGGTTGAGACTGGCTCTCACTAACATTTTTCCAGACTGACTTCAAATTGTTATCCCTACCAACTAGCTGGGAATACACGTGTGAGTCACCAATACCTGGCTTTTTTTTTTTTTTTTTTTTTTTTTTGCCAGTCCTGGGCCTTGGACTCAGGGCCTGAGCTGAGCACTGTCCTTGGCTTCTTTTTGCTCAAGGTTAGCACTCTGCCACTTGAGCCACAGCACCACTTCTGGCCATTTTCTCTATATGTAGTGCTGGGGAATCGAACGCAGGGCTTCATGTATACAAGGCAAGCACTCTTGCCACTAAGACATATTCCCAGCCCATCCTGGCTTCTTTTTTGTGTCAAGGTTTGGCTCTGTAGCCCAGGCTGACATAGAACTCATAATTTTCATGCCTCATCCCTTTAAGAGCTAGAATCATAGGCATGTTCTACTAGGTGTGTGTGTGTGTGTGTGTGTGTGTGTGTGTGTGTCTGTCTGTCTGTCTGTCTGTCTGTCTGTCTGTATTTGGTGGTACTGGGATTTTCACTCAGAGTCTCATTCTTAGCTTTTGACAAATATGAATATGGGAACATGGGTTAAAGTAGCTTTGCCAAAGATCATACAGTCCATACCTCATGGCTGCAGTTCTCTGGACTTGTTTCTCCACAGTTAACAAAACATGATTTTTTTAAGACCGTTGATAACACTGATCACACAGCTGGAAGAACGGGCCTGATCACCGGAGAAAACACACACCTGTCCTCCCCCCACACCCTCCAGGGGTCTCCACAGCCTGCATCTTGTTCTAACCAATCTTTCCTTTCCTTTCCCACCCTGCTCCCTCTCTTTCTCCCTCCCTTCCTCTCTCTCCTCCCCTCTTTCTCTCTTCCTTCCTTCTTTCTTCTTTCCTTCTGTGCCCACACTGAGGCTTGAATTCAGGGCCTTGCACACTGCTTTGGCTTTTTCACTCCAGGTTGGTACTCACTTTCTTTCTAATTCACAATTAGTTGCCTATAGTCATATTCTTCCGGACCCTGGGCCTTCTGCCCCTGCTCTTTGGTGGCCTGGGAGAGCAATGCCTGTCTTTTCTTGGATTTCTACCAGTTTCTCATGGGCACAATGGGTTCCATATGTGCACCTTGCTATAGTTCTCTTTTCCTGTGCATGCTACTTTAGCCATCCTCACTCTGTGTGTGTGTGGGGGGGGTGTAACCAGATTCTCCACTTTAAACCTTGAGTGAGATGAGGTCAGCAAGGCGTGTAGATTGACCTGGCACCCCACAAAGGAGAAGGCCTGGGAGGCAGCTCACCTTGTTTGGGTTCTTGTTTGCGTTGCTGTGCAGTTGTAATGGAAAACGAATAAAAATAAAAATCCTGGGCCCTTTTTGGCCTGTGCTTGGGAAGTTAATCCCATTGGTCTGGCAGAATTCCAACTCAGGTCCAAGCAGTGTGTGGGCTGGAAGCCTCCTCCCTCCAACATCAGTCAAGGGCAGAAACTCTGTCCATCCATCCCTTCCCAGCCCCGCCCTGCTGAGAACTACAGCTGTCCCCACCCCACCCCAGGGGCTGCTCGAGGGCAGCCCCTAGGGCATCAAAAGTGAAGTCTTGCCCCTGCTCATCACCTTTTCAAGAAAGGTTTGTTGATTTTTTTTTTTAAAGTGAATTCCTCTTCACAGGCCTGTGAGGCCTCCCTGTCCTCCTGGAATCATAAGCCCTGCTCTCCAAGAAGCTTTCCGGAGTCCTTTAATGTCTGCAAAATTCTACACACTGTGCCTTCCCTTTGTCTTGTAACATTTTACTAGGCTTATGTAAAATGTGTCTGTGTCTGAAGTACTTGGAAATGTATCTTCTCTCCATACCAAAAAGCTTTTGTTGCTTCTTTTAGTTATTTTATAGCTTTTCTCCTAATGCTTTGTTCTCTTGGTTAACAAATCTATGGCATTTCACATGAGGAATGGATTCTTCTCCACAGGAACCATCCTCTGTTCCTACAGTGTTTATTGAACAGTGATTTCTAATTGTGTGACTCTAGCAAATGACAACCCCTCTGAGAACCAGTTTTAGTACCAAAAGAGGAGGAGGAGGAGGAGGAGGAGGAGGAGGAGGAGGAGGAGGAGGAGGAGGAGGAGGAAGAGACCTACTAGATAAGCCTGTCACACAGATGGAGCAAGATGATAACATGGGAGCCCAGAGCAGCATATTGCATGCATGGCAAACACAGCTCACAGCTCCTATCTGTCTTCTTTTAGTATAGCTCATATATGTATGTATGTATGTATGTATGTATGTATGTATGTATGTGTGTGTATGTGTATGTATATATATGTGTGTGTGTGTGTGTGTGTGTGTGTGTGTGTGAATGAATTGCTCTGGTGTTTTCTGTTTTTTTTGAGCACTCTCATGTCCCATTGGAACCAAGCCTTGCTGGAATGTTCCCCATATTTCTGTCTCAGGTTTTATATTAGGAAGCTATTAAGTAAGAAGGGATGGGGAAGAAAAAGGGGAGGCAAAGACTTTTCTGGAAAAGACTCCTTCAGCCTGTTATGCCATGAATGCTCTGCTGAGCCTGCAGCCTGAGGTCTCTCTCAGGTCAGAGGATTTTCTTCCAGGCTGTTCTGTGGCCTCAAGATGCCCCCTCTCCAGTGGCCATGTCAGATCTTTGCAGGGAAAGTCTGAGTTTTGAAGCCAAAGCTGTATGAGTAGATTGTTTAATTTTGGGGGGTAGGGTAGGAATTGTTTAATTTGGGGGGGTAGGGTAGGAGTCAGCTATGGGGTTGCTGCGTTCCAGGAAGAGGGAGGACTCTGCTCTCCTCCGGATGAGTCATAGAAACTTCTAATGTTTGCAAACATCTCCAGCCAAGCCTTTGCTTTCTGGTACTCCATCCATCTCCCCCCCCCCCCCACCAGGGTGGCGCAGACCCACCTGAGGGAAGGCTGGAACATGAGATCATGCTTCTGCCAGTGTGTAGGATGGGAACAGCTAAGAGAAGGGAGACATAGAGGACCGAACACGGAGGACCGAACCTTACAACAGAGAGGTGGGGGGGGGGGTCTGTTTCCAAATCAGGACCTGTTCTGAGTGGCTCACGAAGATCACACTAAAGGAGCTGGGCTTCCCGGGGCCTGCAGTCTGCAGAGGGCTCCCAGTCAACCCTCTATATGCAGAAGACAGAGATGGAGAAGCCACAGTGGGAGAAAGAAGGTGGGGGCTGGTGCGAGGGGAAGCTGGGACCTGCCTCCTCTCCCCGGGGCAGATGAAGGATCCAGTGCTGGGAGCGGCAGCCCCTCAGCCTTGCAGATTCTGCAGCCAGATGGGGCTTCAGAGACATCCTCCCAGATGGAACGGATGAGGCACGCCAGAAGCACGGCTCCCAGGATGCCGTGTTCCCCTCCTCCTCTCCAAAGAGGAGAGGATCACAGGGTGATCGGGCAGGCAGCCAGTCCCTGCGATCTTGAGGGAGCTATCAAGTAGCTAGCTAGAGCAAGATCACAGTAAGTGATCTAAATATGTCTTACCACCGCACCCCCCTTTGTTTTGTATTGTGGGGCTTCTAGGGTGGGAGCTGGTCAGCCTCGGAACAAAGATCCGTGGAGGAATTTGTTTTGGTACCCTAAATACTGCAGGCTCCATCCATCCTTGGGTTCCCACCAGCCTGAAACCCTACCTGGGAACAACACCCTGCCACCAAGCAGGGCCAGGAGTCCCTGAGTCTTGTCATTTACAAGTGCGGCTACATGGTTTCCCGCCTGCCTGACTTTCTGCTGGGCCCGGGCCGTCCTGTCTGCATTTGGTGCAGCTGTTAAAGTCTAAAGCACTTTGGGGAGTGGGGGGAGGAAAGCCAGCAAGGAGAACTTTGGAAATGTTTCCACAAAAAAAAAAAAAAAAAATCAAAGAACAGACCAACTGGAGGGAAAAATAGCTGCTATATTTAAACTACATTATCCTATCCGGGAGCTATGGGTTTCAAAACCATCCCACGGCACTTTGCTTGGCATTGCTATATGGGTTGCTTTTCTTTTTTTTAAGAAAGTAACCTTTTTTTTTTTTTTTTTTTTCCTGAGAGTAACTTTTTTCCAGCGCAGTAATTGCAGAGGAAGGAGAGGGCTTTGTTAGTTAATGTGGGTGATAGTTACTCCCTCTAGGCTGCACTCCAGGCACTGTGGTAGGCACCTGGGATTCAAATAAGTGAGGACTCAAGGTTCTCAGCATAAGAAAAAAAAATATTCATTCAGAGTTGGGCACCTGTCATCCTAGTGACTCAGGAAGCTAAGATCCGAGGATCACAGTTCTAAGCCAGCCTGGGCAGGAAAGTCCCAGAGACTCTTATTTCAAATTAATCACAGAAAAAGCTGGAAGTGGTGCTGTGGCTCAAGTGGTAGAGCAAAAGAAGCTCAGGGACAGCACTCAGGCCCTGAGTTCAAGCCCCAAGACTGGCAAAAAAAAAAAAAAAATCAGTAACATTTTTATCTGTGGGCTTTCTAAGTGCATAGATCCTTATTCTCCTAGAGTTTGTCTATGGAAGAAGATGTAGCCCAGATACACAAATCCCATAGAAAGAAAAATCTATTCCCATATGCATTTGCCCTTTGGCTCTTCCTTCTTCCTGAACTTCCTGCTTTTCTTGGGCCTGGAGAGCCAGTGGCTTCCTTCACCGAGGAGGTGTTGCCTGCCGCCCTTTGACACTGTTGCATGGGCGTGCATGGGCTGGAGGTGTAGGGTGGCAGCTGGGTATATCAGTCTGGACATGGAAATATGGATGTCATCCATCTGTGGGCAGAGTTTAAGGCAATGGTTGTAAGGAAAGGTGGTAGGTAGGGAAGAATGCCATGCCTAAGTCCGGGATGCTCCAAGTTTAGAGTGGAGTGGGGGGGCATGTAAGAGAAAGGTGTGGCAGAGGAAAGGGAGTGCTGAGGGTCAGCCATAAGCCAGGAGTGCCTCCAGGGGGAGGTGGTATGAGGGCCTTGATCCTGAGGGATGGTGGGGCTTCTGCAGGCCGAAGCCACGCCTCCTGATCACAGCACCAGAGGTTTCCTGGGCAGCCTTCCTCACCAGCCTTGGGGGTTCAAGGAGCAGCAGCATACACATTAGCAGATTCCTGGGCTCACGGGGGACTGACTAGGGATTTTGGAGGCAGGTTAGCAATCTTTCTTCATAGTGCTCTAGAGGATGCAGAGGAATGCCGGCGTTTGAGGGCCACTGTGGCAGGAAGTACTTCCCCATTCTGGGTCACCAAGCCCCAGTGGGGATGACCACAGTCTGCTTCCATGGGTGTCATATGCCTCAGAAAACCTTCAGTCTTTTTCTACTGCAATCACCCTTAAAACTGGTGAATTGTAAGCTGGAGACACCAGGAGCCAGGTCTGTCTCCACCTGGCACAGATTGAGTAGAGCTTGGCTCTCAGTGACTTTGACCATCTGATCCAGCTGTTGAGTTTGGAGGCCACGCCCATATGTCACTTCTCTGTAAGGATCCAGCTAAGAGTATGTGTTCTGAAAACTCACTTAAGGGAAGAATGCTTGCCAAGGTGGGAGGGGAGAACAGGGGAGAAGGAGGAAGGATCTGGAAAAGATGTTCTACTGGGCCGGGGGCACCGATGGCTCATACCTGTAATCCTAGTAACTCAGGTGGCTGAGATCTGAGGATTGCAGTTCAAAGCCAGCCCCACCAGAAAATTCCATGAGACTCTCATCTCCAATTAACCACTAGAAAACTGGAAGTGACGCTGTGGCTCAATGTGGTAAGACTGCTAGAGTGAAAAGTCCAGAGACAGCACCTGCCTAGGCCCTGAGTTCAAGCCCCAAGACTGACAAAAAAAAAAAAAAGATATTCTATTGGGCAAATTGTCAGATGTTAAGTCTGGTGGGCATGAGGTATTGGTGTGTATTCACAATGCAAGTCATGCCAAAGTGAACATAATTCCACAGGAAAACCACCAGAATGGGGCAGAGACCAAAGCATAGCCCTCCCATGAAGTTCTTATGGACCCTGGGGCATGGTGGGGCATGTCTGTAATCCCAGCACTTGGGAGGCTGAGGCAGGAAGATCTTGAATTTGGGGCTGGCCGAGACTTACATAGTCGATATGATTCAATAGTGTGGGCTACTCAGTCACCATTTTACTTAACAAGTGTGCATCCCAGAGCAAGCAAGGGATGGTAGGTAGAACTGTCCCATATGTATGTAATCCATGTATATTAGAAGCACTGTAAGATGCTTACAGTGTATTATAGGTATTGGTTCTAATACACAGATAGGTGTTAGGTTTTTAAAGTAGGTAGCCGGTAAAGGAGAACGCCACGCGGTATTCAGGCAGGAGAGAACGTTTATTACCGAACTGCTGGCCTGTGGCCAAGATGATCCATGGCTGGAGAGAAGGGAGAGAGAGAGAGAGTGATGGGAGAGAAGGGAGAGAGAGAGAAGAGAGAGAGAGAGAGAGCGCGCGCGCGCGCGCGCGCGCGCGCGCGACGCCCACCCAGCCCTGCCTTATCTAGGGCAGGGGCAAGGGGTGTGGCCAGGTGGATTAGGAGGTGACCTCAGGGAAAGGGGAGGTAACTGCATCCAGGTCTGCAGGTTACCCAGGTAACTGGGTGGAGACTTAATGAGGTGGGGGCATCTGCATGTGGACCTAACAATAGGTATTTTTCATCCAAAATGACCCTCAAGTCAGGAAAGCTACATCAAGTACTCAACCAAAGGAAGAGCGATGTGTTCTAATACTGTACAACAAAATATCAGTATAAGTAAGCAAGAGTGTCCTTTAAGACTTTTGGCCTCCTTGTGTTGGAATTCATAGTCAAAGTGTTTTGTAACAGTTGACCAATTAAGTCCAGTTGATTTGATTATCTTTAATCTGGAATGAATGTGTAGAAATCCTATTGGATAGAGAAGACATAGGAGCCATGCTTATCAAATTGGGTATGACCCAATTCTAGGGTGGAGAGTTATCCGTCTGGATGGTAGAATTGAAGATGTAAACTCCAAAAGACCAGACCCCACAGATGGAAAAGGAGCATAAGAACATTGAGTGATAGGCAGAATTTAGAGCTTGGGTTAAAAAAAAAAATCGAAGTACACAGTACAGAGATCTGATATGATTGCAGTTTATATATAAAGGGCTCAATCTGGGTGGATTGCTATCACAAATCAACGGTGTACAGAGGAAATGACCCAGAGTAAAGGTAGGCAGCAAACATCTCCCCATAAGCCCATGTCCACACTTTTGTGTTTGGCATTGGGCATCCCCAGAACTGGTGATGACACAGAGGAAGCCAGCTGTGCTTTCTAGTCAGGGTAAGAGACTTAGAGCACTAGAGATCTTGACATGCTCTAGGGGCTTTCACACAGAAGAGGGAGGGATTAAATTCTTCTGTTCAGAGAAGTTTCTGAGGGCTAAAGCAGAACATCAGTACAGAGGTTAGCCAAGTGGAGGTGGACTCGGCTCTTTAATGATTAGAGCTGTCCAAATATGGAACCAGTTGCCTTTTGTCATCTCCATGGCTTTACAGGAGGGCTGTAGAGATTTGGGGAGTGGCTGGGGCCTCTTCCTATTGGCCTTTTTTTGTGTGGCTGGCTTTTTTTTTTTTTAATTTGTTTTGTTTTCGTTGCCAGTCCTGGGGTGTGGACTCAGGGCCTGAGCACTGTTCCTGGCTTCTTTTTGCTCAAGGCTAGCACTCTACCTCTTGAGCCACAGTACCACTCCCGGCTTTTTTTTTCTATATATGTGGTACTGAGGAATTGAACCCAGGGCTTCAGGTATACGAGGCAAGCATTTTACCACTAGGCCATATTCCCAGCCTGTGTGGCTGACTTTTAAAGCTAGTTGGCCTTGTATCTGCTGTGGCCTCCTCTACTCAAGTCTATGAAGTTCTTTCACCAAATCATCCATCTTTCTGAATCACAGTTTCTCTCTTTTTCTCTTCTTATCCCCAATTAAATGAACATGGCTACACTCACTCCTTCGCCAAAAGAGATTGTATTTCTAAACCTAGTCTTGCCCTTTTAAAGCTTTGTTAAAAGAAGCAAGTATAACACAACACATAAAATTTATTTTCACATAAGAGTAAACCAGGTATATCTGCCTTTTGGAAAGGTGAGTTTATGATGTTTAGGAAACCTGTAAATGAGGTTTTAGAGATGCCTACAGGCTGTGGAAGCAAATGCATATGTGATATGTCATGGGACCAATTCTAGGCTAACAATCAATCACAGGGCTTCAATTTGAGTATTTCAGTCTCCAGTGTATACAAAAGCTTTCACGAACAGTGTAGGAGGTGGTGGAATATGGCAGTAGGACTGATGAACACATGCAGTTTTTCATCTTGTGTGTTTAAACCCAATGTTCACAGACATTCTCATGATTTCAGAAGCCATCCAGGTTATTTTTCCCCCCCACAAATAGAGTTCAGTAAAAATTTGCTGCGGCCTTCCTGTGGGTGGAGCCTTTGTAAGTCACTGATTGATGGGTTGGATGGAGGGACTCATTCAAATAGCAGACATAGTTGTTCAAGGCATGATAAGTTTATACCAGGGGCTGTGCTGTGTAAGGCAAGTATTAACAGCCAATATCTGTTTAAAATCTGTGTATGCATATATATGTACACATACATACACACATACATATATACATATAGAGATCAGAGATAAGTGCGGGGGGGGGGTTCAATAATGTGGTTGGAGGTAACTTTAGTCATCTTTGAGGAGGGGACGGGAAGCTGAGATCTGATTGGTAGACACTCTGTCCCGGTGGGAAAGCCTGAAGGGGCTGAAGTTAGGAACCATAATTCTAAGAGACCCTCATAAACCAGAAGGGATGGAGCTCCACAGGGGAGACCCAAACTCAACTTACCACAATTTCCCCGGACGGAGAAAGGGAACAAATATTCCCCAAACACCCTCCCTGCCACCTTGGGGCGGAGGGCGGAGGACCCGACGAGAAGCGGCCTGGGGCCCGAGCCGCCTTCGCTCAGCCAGTTCCCAGCCTGCCGCTCCGGGGAGAGCGCTGCCCTCGCCCGACACGAACGACACTTTTGGCTTGTCTCGTGTAGGGCTTTGTTGGGCCCTTTCCAAGTATCAATCAAACCTTCATGCCAGCCTCCACTCCTTGGAAATAATTAAATGAAATGACGTGACTGACGCACTGTGATTTGCATGTTGAAGGAATCAGAGTCCTGTGGGACAATTAAGGTGGGTTTTTTGTTTTTGATTTTTTTTCTGGCTCTACTTTTTGCTACACACATCAGTGGTCGAAACGCTTCCCTCCGGATGGCCGCTAGCGGGGGTCTGCGCTACCCCGGCCCCCAGGCCTGGCCCAGACCAGCCGGAGAGCACAGCGCCGGGTCGAGGCCCTTCTCCCCCCATCAACCCCATCTCAATTCCAGAGCCGGGTGCCGCCGCGCTCGGCCCGGCTGCGGCCCCGCGGCCTCGCGGCCCGGGAGAGCTGACTAGGAGGCCGAGGGCGCCCCGGAGTCAGGCCTCCTCCCCAGGCTGGGCCGCCGGGATGCAGCTCCCGAGCCAGGCTCCGGGGGAGGGGGGGAAGGGGGAAGCCGGCCAGGGCGCCCAGCGAGGCCCGGAGGCCGAGGCGACGACGGACGAGCCAAGGACACAGCCCGCACGCCTCGGGCGCCCAGCGTGGACGGTGCACCCCGTCTTCCCGCCACCGCGGGACCCCGCGCAGACCCCGAGGCAGCCCGCCCTGAGCCCGATGCCCCCCACGTTAGCGGGCGGTGAGGCCCGGGGACCCGGCGGCAGGGAGCCCAGCTCGCCCTGCCACCGCCAGAGCCGCAGCGTAGACAGCCCGGGCGCTGGTCTCGGCTGCGCGGGCGCGCGAGTGCGCGGACGGCCTCGATCCGGGTTCCTGGGACGGCGCGCGTGGGGAGGCGGGGCCAGGCGGGGGCGCGCGGCGCGGGGGCGCGCTGGGGGGCGGGGCCGGGCCGCCCGCGCCGCGCTGGGCGCTCTCGGCCAATGAGCGGCGTCCACATGCCGCGGCGGCGGCGAGAGGGGAGGCAGCGGCCGATAAATGCTATTAGAGCAGCCGCCGCGGAGCCGTCCCCGACGCCACCTCCTCCTCCTCCGCCGCCGCAGTGTCCGCCGCCGCTGCCGGGGTGCGGAGCTGAGGGACCTCGCGGGCGCGCCGCACTCCTCCCCGCCGCCTCGCCTCTCGCTCGGTTACGCCCCAAGGGGTCTGCCGGGCGCCCCTTCCTCCGGCCCGGGCGGGGGCCGCGAGTCACCTCAGCGGCGCGGTGCCGGGGCCCCAGCCGCGGCCTGCGCCCCACGGCGGTTGATCGCGGAGCAGGCCCTTCCTTCCCCGGGGGTCGGGGCCGCGCGGGGGGCGGTTGTCTGAGACAGAGGGCCGCGGGTGATTCAGCGCCCGGCCAGGCGGAAGCGGCCCGGGGCGGCGGCGAGCAGTGCGCGCCCGGGCGCCCGGGGTGGCACGAGCCCGCGGCCCGAGTGCGAGGCTGAGGCGAGGAGGCCGCGGGGACGGGAGGCGAGGGCGGCCGGGCCCCCGCAGCCATGGAGAACGCACACACAAAGACGGTGGAGGAGGTGCTGGGCCACTTCGGCGTCAACGAGAGCACGGGGCTGAGCCTGGAGCAGGTCAAGAAGCTCAAGGAGAGATGGGGTTCCAACGGTAGGTGCCGGCCGGGCTTGCAGCGGCCGGGAAGATGGCTGACCCGGCTCCACCTCGTGGGGCTCGGCTCGGCGCCCGCCGACGGCTACAGGCGTTCCGCGTGCCCGGCCCCGCGAGGGGGAGTCGGGCCTCGGCGGACGGGGCGCCGGCCCGGCCTCCCGGTCACCTTTGGGGTCTCGAGCCCTTGACCTTTCCCCCCGCGCTGCTCGCCGGCGGCCTCGCCCGCCCGTCCCGGGGGGGAGGAGGCACGGGGCTCCCACTGCTGGGTTGAGCCCAGCGAGACATTTTCCTTATTTTTAGCCGTTTTCTTTCGTTCTGTTTTGTATTGGATTTTTTGTTCTGCCCTCCTCTCCTTTTTGGGGACAAGATTGTCTTTGTAGTCTAGGCTAGCCTTGAACTCGCTATGTAGCCCCGCCGAGCTGGCCTCGAACGCTCGAGCCCTCAGTCCGTCTCTCCAAAATGCTGGGATTGCAGGACCCCAGCCGATTTATGAGGCATCTCTGGGGTTGGGAAACCCTCTGGCAGTTCTTGTACTACCCAGAGCTACACATCTGGAAGAAGTGATGACCTCGCTTAAACTACTGCTTGTTGAAGGAACCGTGAAATATTTTGCCGACCAGATTTAAGGCCACAGATTATACTGTATTTTTCTTGAAGTATCATTTTTGGAGGTTTTCTATGGGGGGGGGTGTTGGACATGCATATATCAAAGTCTCCTCCAAAGACACTAGCAGTTATTATCAATTCCTTTAAAAACGGCATTGCTAAATGTCTTCTTTTTCCTCTCTTGACATGTTGCCTGGTGAATTCTACATTCTGCAGAGTTACCAGCTGAAGAAGGTATGTAACCTTAGCATGTTATCTATGCTAGTCGGTGTGCCCATGTTGTGATGACCATTGACAAAATATGTTTATTTCTAACAGGAAAAACCCTGCTGGAACTTGTGATTGAGCAGTTTGAAGACTTACTAGTTAGGATTTTATTGCTGGCAGCGTGTATATCTTTTGTAAGTATAAAGAAAAAAATTTTTTTGCCTCCTCCCCCAAGCCAAAAGTATTGCATATATCAAGTAGGAAGCAAATAATGCTCACTAGATGAAAACCACTCAGATATGAGCTGTGCTCCATGCTTAACAAAAATAACCTAGCTGTTCTTAAAATATAAATTCAGAAAAATAGATGCCTGGCATTTATAACACAGATCTCATTCCTGAATGTGCAAGGTCATATGAATCTTGTGGTTTATAAGCTTTTAGTAGCAAAACGTTTTCATTGGGAGGCCTTTTTGTTTGGGGTTCTTCCATTTGTTATGCTGTAAGATCACACTAAGGTGATGTTGGGCTCTATGTAGTCTGTAAATAGAACTTACAAAAGGAATATTCCAGTTGCTTTCCCTGCCTGGTAGTGGCAAGGTGACAGTTGTTCCTGACAGTGACAGGAATGATGAGGGCAGTGATGGCACCACAACCAAATTTGGTCACTGACTTTTAAAGGGTGTATATGTATCTAATTTGGACCCCTGTGTTGAGTGATTCCCAGATTGAGAGAACAAGATGCAGTGCAGTTGCTTCTAAATATTAAGAAAAAAAGCCAGCTTAGTGTTTTTCCTGTTCTGTATATGCTCGCCTGTCTGGGTTGCTAAGAAACTCATGAAATGCAAGAACTACAGCAGAGAAAGGATGATGAAAGTGGCTTGAGGTATTTTAGGTCATTAATATTTTTCTCTCTTCAATTTTTTAATAGCATTTTTTTCCTTGGACACTTGGTAGTTTTCCTAAGAATGGTAGTAACTGGGGCACTGATGTTCTGAATGTAACAACATGAGGGTATCTTTTGTATTCAATTCTTACTAAAAGCTAATAGGAAGGGGGGAAAAAATCACACAGTTCAAAACTTTTTTCAAATTGAACAAAATTGACATACCTAAAAGGTCTTATTTTTGTACAGTTAAATGTGCATAAGTCTCAGGGACTTACAATCTTGTTTTTATAATAGCTGTATCAGAAAGAGGCTATTTTGAGAAGTGAACAAAGCAATTGATATTGATCTAGGTTAGGTGAAGGAAAGATGACTTTTATGCCCATTTTAAAAAAAATAGGTGACAAGAGGTAATACCTTTGTGTACATAACTTGTGCCTTGGGACTTAATATATCATGTTGGCTACGTGGTGTGTAGCCATTAATAATTTAGTTCCCATGAACATTTCCTGTGGTTTTCATTGAATAAAAGTTGTCACAGCAACTATACTATTCAGCATACTGAATCATTTATTCTCTACCTCACGTGTCTTGTCTTTCCATGATTTAAAAAAACAAGAAATGATAAGTGGCTACCCTTTAGCCAGTTAAATGAGTAGAGCTATTTGATAAACTACAGTCTCAAAGCATTTTCATAGGGCAAAAATAAATGATATATTTGGATGTATTTTATTTAGGGTTTATATTTATGCTGGGCTTACATAATTCTGAAATAGTCTCAACTTTGGCAATTAAATACTGGTGTTCACTAAGGTCATCAGGGAGCTCTTAGAAATGAATTGGCTGGTGTGTACAAGCAAAAGGTAAATAAATTTTTACTGAATTGTTATAACTTGAGGCAGTATGAAAATAATGCCACCCATGTGACATAGACAAGTCAACTGGCCAACACAATTGGCTATTTGGGTTTAATAGGCATCTTTTGAGGGGTCAATGATTTTTATGTTAGTAAGTAGAATTTATGATTTTTTTTTTACTTTGAAGTAGGAGTTTGTAGTTTAAGCATTTTCAGGTCATTAAAGTAAATGCTAATTTTTTGTGATACAGCATAACCTATTTAGTGCTGTTTTGGAGTTGAAATTTGAGTTCCTTTTTAGTAACTACTTGGAATTATTTAGGAAATGAGCTGTTACATTTTTATTATATGGGTCAGTAGCTAAAGAGAACGCTTAGGGAGTACATTTTCTGTAGACTGCACTTAATTTTCTTGGATTTGTTTTTTTATTAAAAAGTTGTGGATAAATGAATTTTGTAGATTTCCCATGGGAGAGGTTTACCCTTGTACATTGTTCTTGACCTTTTCACAAAGCTTCACTTCAGGAAAGACCTGGAGCCCTGTGGTGGGTACATATCTATTGCTTTAACGGAAACAACATGGCCGGCCAAGGAGAAGTGGGTTTGTTTTGCAGAAGTGAATTAGCAGTTGGTGCATATATGTCATACATCTTCAGATATGGACTGCTGGGGTTATTTCAAATAGCAAACCAAGTAGTTAACGGTTAGCTGTAGTTAATAATTTGCTGCAGCCCATGGAATAGTTTTTTTTTCCTTAAAGTTCATGTGGCTTAGAAGTAAACTTTACATTTTCCTTTTCCATATGGACAATAAAAATCCCTTAATTTGACAATCACCACTATTTCACTTTGAATTTCATTCATATAACATCATACAGTTGCCTAACTGCCCACTCACTGCTTCCGCTTTCTCACTGGCCATATGGCAGCAAACAAAATGGATAAAGTCCCTTACCTGGAGAAAAATATAGTTGGGGAAAATAAAGCCAAGGGTGTTGGTAATAAGTCCTCTAAGGGGGACATTTGATAGTACTGGGGTTTGAACTCAAACCCTTTCTGCTTACTAGGAAGTCCTCTATCCATGGAGCCTCACCTTCAGCTGAAGGTGACATTGAGAAAAGACCTGAAGGAGGTTAACAGCTTTTGGGTCACCTTGGTCTGTAGCTCTTAAAATCCTCTTTCTGATGAAAATTTGCATAGGTGTTCTCTACTCTCCATCCAACTAAAACTTTGTGAACTGTGGCACTTCTCAACCTTTTGGTTACATTTTAATTTGTGCATGTGTTTTTTCAATGTCTGAAATATTCAAATTAATTTATTTCTGTAGTATTTCAAAATATGGAATCTGCTTATTTTGGATTTCTCAGTAATATTTTTAGAAAATAGTGCATTATACAGTGATTGAAATTTTTCTTGTGTTTTCATTTTTTAAAAATAATAGGATGATATTGGCAAGTTACTGATTTAATTTAGAGGCTTAAAATATAGTTTGAAAATTTTTTTGGAGGGAGTAGCATATATTTATGGTGCTCATTGTTATTACCCGGAGGACATTGAAATGTTTCCATGTAAGGTTTGTATCGGTTCATTAATGTTCTTGCTTTTTATTCATGACTGAAAGAATTACTGTTTTCTATGCTAGAAAATTATCACAATACTTACTAATAATCATTTCTATTAATTTTTATGAAGTATTTATTTCCTCTTTGTGCAGTTTCTTCATTTATTGAGATAGTGTTTAAATGCCCAAAGTCATAGTGCAAGTTTCTGAAGATAGAGGGTCAAATGTGCTTATGGTTGTCAGGCACCAGTGGCTCATGGCTGTAATACTAGGTGCTAAGGAGGTAGAGGTCTGAGGGTAGAGGTTTGAAACCAGCCCAGGTCCATGAGACTGTAATCTCTAATTACCAGCAAAAAGCCAAAGGGGAGGTATCAAAGGGTCAGTGCCTAGTCTCTGATTCATGCCCTAGTACTGGCACACACAGAGAAAAAAAATTGCTTATGATTATTGTTAATTTTGTTTTGCTATTGCTGAGTATTGAACCTGGGACCTCTACCACTGAGCTGTTGTC
Organism: Perognathus longimembris pacificus; assembly: GCF_023159225.1. Lineage (NCBI taxonomy): Eukaryota > Metazoa > Chordata > Mammalia > Rodentia > Heteromyidae > Perognathus > Perognathus longimembris. The sequence goes on along the minus strand of NC_063163.1, from coordinate 86,213,740 downwards.
AAGCTTGCTCTTTTTTTTTATGGGCTTGAGCTCAGCCTATCCAGGCACCAGTGGCTCACACTTAAAAATCCTAGCCACTCAGAAGACAGATCTGAGGAGCCAGCTGAGGCAGACAAACCTGAAGACTCTTTACCTCCGGAATAACCAGCAAAAGCCAGATGTAGAGGCATGGCTCAAGTAGAGGAGTGCCAATAAAAAAAACCTAGTGAGAGCTCAAAGCCCCAGAGTTCAAGGCCTGTTAAAAAAAATGTTCAGCCTGTCATCCCCCCCCCCATATGATGCAGAATTACTAATCCAGAGCCTCAAGCTTGATAGGCAAGTACTTTTAACTACTGCACTATGTATACTCCAGTCTCAGATTAATCATGTGGATTAAAAATATACTGTCCTACTCTACTAAAGTAATATTAAATATATTTGTTCATTCGTAAGTGGTTACTTTTAAGATTGGCAGATTTTGAAGTTTTAAACTTGCATGATAATGATAGCTGCAGAAGATAAGTTACTATAATAATACAAAGCTCATAGGAAAGACAAGATAAAACTTTTATGTCTTACACTCAACATGTGCCTAGTTTTTTCACCTTTTTTGGGCAGGGTTAAACACAGGGTCTAGCAGTTGTCAGACAGGTGCTATACCTCTGAGCTGTTACTCTACCCTTTTTCTTTTTTTTTTTTTTTTTGCCAGTCCTGGGGCTTGGACTCAGGGCCTGAGCACTGTTCCTGGCTTCTTTTTGCTCAAGGCTAGCACTCTGCCACTTGAGCCACAGCGCCACTTCTGGCCGTTTTCTGTATATGTGGTGCTGGGGAATTGAACCCAGGGCCTCATGTATACGAGGCAAGCACTCTTGCCACTAGGCCATATCCCCAGCCCTCTACCCTTTTTCTTCACTGGTAATGAGTTAGGGTCTAGCTTTCTGCCAGGACACACATGTGGACAAGTCTGCTATTTACACTTCCCATTATAACCCTCAGACTTTTCTGTCCAGGCTGTCCTAGAACTGGGATCTCCCTCTTGTGTAGCTTGGATGACAAGAATAGGCAGCTGATGCCTGGCTTCTCCGACTTTTCATTGAAATTATTTTGCAATGCGTGCTCTCTTTGTTTTAAGTTCATATATTGCCACTCAGAGCTTTGTATCTTGAAGGCTGTATGAGATTTTGTTCATTTCCTGCATGAAATATGTACTGGAGACTCATCCAGACCTTTCTTGGGTAAGACTGAACAAAAGGCAATGTAAGCATTATCTTTTATATTCAACCAGTTCTCCAGATGCTTAGTTAGCTATTTTGTACAGGATTAACCATAATTATGAACTGATGTCACATGCTAATAAGACATCTTGCATGTATTTTCATTCATCCAGTTTTCTTCTTTTCCTTAATCTTCCCCATCTCATAGAGTCATATGTAATTCCATTTACGTAACCCAAGAGTTTTCTTACTAGTACAACAAACCTTTGAGGATTGCAAAATGTGATCTGAACTTGGATTCCTCTTTTTTTTTTTTGCCAGTTCTGGGGCTTGAACTCAGGGCCTGGGCACTGTCCCTAGCTTCTTTTTGCTCAAGGCTAGCACTCTGCCACTTGAGCCACAGCGCCACTTATGGCTTTTTTTCTGTATATGTGGTGCTGAGGAATCGAACCCAGGGCTTTGTGTATAGGAGACGAGCACTTTACCACTAGGACATATTCCCAGCCTTTTTGTGATTATTTGGAGATGAGTCTTATGGACTTTCCTGTATGGGCTGATTCGAATTGCAGTCCTCAGATCTCAGCCTTCTGAGTAGCTAGGATTATAGACATGAGCCACTGGCACCATCTTTGGATTATTTATCAGTTAATTAAATTGGTTCATCTTCACTTGGGTCTGTAGCATTTAATTCTCTGGGTTATTTGTGATTTTGAGATACACTTTCTAAAAAGTATTCAGAAATTGCCAAGTACTGTTGACTCATGCCTGTTAATCCTGCCTTCTCAGGAGACTGAGATCTAAGGATCATGGTTCAAAGCCTATCCAAGTAGGAGGTCTAGAGACTCTTATCTCCAGTAACTATCAGAAAACCAGAAGTGTTGCTGTGGCTGAAAGTGATAGAGTCCTAGCCTTGAGCAAAAAAAGCTCAGGGACAGCCCCCAGGCCCTGAGTTCAGCTCCAGGATTGACAAAAAAAAAAGTGTTGAGAAATGCTGTTTGTCAGTTTTAAATAGATTGGGTACCATGTTTTCATCTTCATTAGATTTGCCCACTAGCTTCTCATCGTGCAGGAATATGAAGGCCTGTGTTTCCTGAACATAACAGTTACAGGAAAGTCACCTAGAAGAGGCTACTGCAATGCACAAATTAGGATTCTCTGACATTTGATAAAAACCTACTCATGAAAAAGAGTGTAGGAAGTGGCTCAAGTGGTAAAGTGCTAGACGAGCACGAAAGCTCAGGGACAGCGCCCAGGCCCTGAGTTTAAGGCCCATATCCACCCCCTGCCTCCATCCCCCCAACAAAGAATGTGTTTTCTTTTTCTTTGGTACCACTAGGGTTTGATCTCAAAAGGCCTATATTTGTTAGGCAGGTGCTTTACCACTTGAGTCATACTTCACTTTTTTTTATTTTTGCTTTAGTTAGTTTTTTTCAGGTAGCTCACATTTTCTGTCTACTCTCAGAGCACCATCCTCCTATCTACCTCCCTAGTATCGGAGGCTGTGCAAGCGTTCCCAGCCGTATGCATTTCTTGAAAAGTGGAGGTATTCCTGACACTGCTTGTCTTAGTCCTTTTGCTCCAGCTGTTGGCTGCCAAGGAGGAAATTCATAACCAGCTTTAACAAGGTGTGAAGCTTATCTTACAGTTGCTAATGCCTCACTGACCTTTTAGAAAGGCCCTAGTCACTCTTCAAGTTGAGCAATTTTTCTCCCCTAAGAGCTAATTAAGTTTCTTATTTCTGATATGCTCTCCTTGGCAAGTGTTTGGAAAGCTAGTATCAGCAGCTGGGATCCTGCATCTACCAAAATTTATGTCTTCCTAGAGAAATTTTCATTCTGGCATTAGACATGCCCTCAATGCTGGGACTCGCTTGTTAAAAGCTAGCTGCAGCATTTACCACATTCATTCTGGTTTTCTTCCTGCCTTAGTTGCCAGTGGTGATTGACGTGTGTCAGGACATGAGTGCTTCCTGTTTTGTTCTTCCCCTGCTCTAATTTGTGAATTCAGTGTTACCCTCTTGTAAAATTTGTATTAGGTCTTACTTCAATTGTCATTTTTGATCATTTGCTAGTGTGTAAAAGCTTACTTTATATAGTATTTGACTTAGTACAAATATAGTCAGGTATTTTCTTGTAAATCATATGTTTTCAGTGTTGACTAAATAATGAAATATGGATACTCCTAACTTTTTAAAGCAGTATTGTGTGTTTATTTGTTTCACAAACCACACTGTCCAGATTGAATCTTTAGAATTGACAGTTTCTATAAAAATTGCTACCAGTGATCTATCAGGACCTGGTTCTGCTTTAAAAAAAATTTTTTTTGGCCAGTCCTGGGGCCAGTAGTGGGGCTACCACTAGCCTATATCCCCAGCCTTCTGCTTAAATTTTTAGCCATTGAGATCACTTTTTTTTTTTGTGGGAATAAGAGAAGATAGGAAGGATGAATATGACCCAAGTATGTTATATGCATGTATCAAAATGCCATAATGAAAACTCATTATTTATACAATTATCATACACTAATTTTTTTATTTTTATAATTTTTTTTGGACAGTCCTAGGCCGTGAACTCAGGGTCTGAGCACTGTCCCTGGCTTCTTTTTGCTCAAGGCTAGCACTCTGCCACTTGAGCCACAGCGCCACTTCTGGCCATTTTTTGTATATGTGATGCTGAGGAATCGAACCCAGGGCCTCATGTATACAAGGCAAGCACTCTTGCCACTAGGCCATATTCCCAGCCCCTTGAGATCACTCTTTGTTTTTATTTCATGTGTTTGTGTACCAGGACTGAGCTTGAACTCAGGGCCTTAGGCTCCAAATTGGCTTTTTCTACTCACACATTCTCTTATCATTGAGCCACACCTGCATTTCCAGGCGTACCTGCCACCCGTAACCCCTGTTGATTGGATATTAGAGTCTGGACTTTGCAGCCCAGGCTGGCTTTGAACCTCCATTCTTAGATCTCAGCCTCCTGAATAGCTGGGATTACAGGTGTGAGCCACTGATACCAAGCCTATGCTCTTTATTGCTATGATTTTTCGTGTTCTAACCACTTTCATAATGACTTGATTATAAACAATATAGTGTGGTTGTTAATTTGTAGTTCTTGGAATGGGGCGGGGGGTGGGTCACTGAAGATGGCCTTGCATTGTTCTCCGGGCTGGTCTTGGATCATCATCTCCTTCCTTTAAGTCATCTCTGAAGTGCCAGATTGCTATGCTTGATGCAATATGGTTGATAACCTTCAAAATACATTCATGATCTCAGAATAACCTTGTAATTCTGAGTTGATTTTCAGTAGTATCACTGAAAATAGACCATTAACAGCTTATATACTACAAATTTGAGTCAGTGATCATATTGGTTTTTTGTTTTTTGTTTTGGCCAGTCTTGGGACCTGGGCTCAGGGCCTGAGCACTGTCCCTGGCTTCTTTTTGCTCAAGGCTAACACTCTGCCACTTGAGGCACAGCGCCCCTTCTGGCCATTTTCTGTATATGTGGTGCTGGGGAATCGAACCCAGGGCCTCATGCATACGAGGCAAGCACTCTTGCCACTAGGCCATATCCCCAGCCCGATCATATTGGTTTTTATTATGAGCTTGTACATACATTAGGGTTATTTCATAGGAATATTAAATCACAACTGGTGATGTAAACCTTTTACTTTAGTCAAATCAGGAGTTTAAAGTTTTATGTCTTGGAAATTACGCATATAACATGAGTTAAATACTTGAGTTTTATTGTTTTTTGTTTTTTTGCCAGTCCTGGGGCTTGAACTCAGGGCCTCAGCACTGTCCCTGTCTTCTTTTTTCGCTCAAGGCTAGCACTCTACCACTTGAGCCGCAGTACCACTTCTGGTTTTTTCTATATATGTGGTGCTGAGGAATCAAACCCAGGGCTTCATGTATACGAGGCAAGCACTCTACCACTAGGGCATATTCCCAGCCCTATACTTGAGTTTTAAACAAAATTACTACGTAAAAAAATAAATTTCTCTTATGTATATTGTTTAAGAAGCTGCACAGTTTGGACTCCCAAGAGTAATTATGAACACCATGAACTGGTTCTTTATATAATAACATTTTGCCTTGATTTGTTTTTAGAAAATGTAAGGAAAGAAGTTTTGTCTATCACATAATGCCAACCACTTTTGTTATAAAAATGGCACTAAGCCTAACAACATAATGGTCTAACACATGGCGTTTTCTCTTCTAGGTTTTAGCTTGGTTTGAGGAAGGTGAAGAAACCATTACGGCCTTTGTAGAACCTTTTGTGATTCTGCTTATATTAGTAGCCAATGCAATTGTGGGTGTGTGGCAGGTAAGTAAAATCCCTGCAGTTCTAAATTTTGGTAGTTTGTATAGGTGATTTTTTAAAGCTGCATTTATTTCTCCTTTATCTCTCCTTCCCTTTCTCCCTCCCTCCCTCCCCCCCTCCCAGTTCTGTGTTTTAAACTCAAGGCCTGGACTCTGTCCCTGAGCCTCTCTATGCTCAAGGCTAGCGCTCTACCACTGGAGCCACAGCACCACTTCTAACTTTTTCTGTTTATATGGTACTGAGGAATCAAATCCAGGGCTTCGTGCATGCTAGGCAAATACTCTACCACTAAGGCACATTCCCAGGCCCATTACCTCTTTTTCCTAGTATGTTGGTTAAAAATAAATCTGTTGACTGCCACTAGCTCGTGCCTGTAATCCTAGCTACTCAGGAGGCTGAGATCTGAGGATTGCGATTTGAAGCCATCTGGGGCAGGAAGGTCTGTCTGTGAGATTTTTATCCAGTTAATTAGTTTTTTTAAAAAAGCCAGAAGTGGGGCTGGGGATATAGCCTAGTGGCAAGAGTGCCTGCCTTGGATACAGGAGGCCCTAGGTTCGATTCCCCAGCACCACATATACAGAAAACGGCCAGAAGTGGCGCTGTGGCTCAAGTGGCAGAGTGCTAGCCTTGAGCGGGAAGAAGCCAGGGACAGTGCTCAGGCCCTGAGTCCAAGGCCCAGGACTGGCCAAAAAAAAAAAAAAAAGCCAGAAGTGGAGGTGTGGCTCAAGTGGTAGAACACCAGCCTTGAGAGACAAAAATGCCAGTGCCTAGACTAGTTTAAGCCCCAATATAGAATAAAAAAAATTCTGTTCAAAGGCTACAGAAATTTTTTTCTCATGAGTGACAAACTTCATACCTTATACATAACACATTTTTTTACAATTGCTTCTCCTTCATGGTTATAGCACCTAAAGAAAATGGAAGGACAGGGCTAGCAGTCAATGTTGCTGTGTGTATGACACTTGTGTGGCATGCACCGGGCCCTCTACTCCCAGCACCACAAGGAAAGGAAAATGGAAGAGAAGCTGGCACTTAGGATGCTGAATTAAGAGGCTCATCTGCCCCAGGAGTTTGAGACCAGCCTGTGCAAAAGCAAGGGGAGAATTGTGTTCTTTTTGTGGTGGTAGATAGAGAGCTCAATACGCTTCACATTTATGTACTTATCTGTAGTTTATCTCCAAAGTTTTTGTTTTGAGATATAGTGTCTCATCATGTAACCTAAGCTGGTCTTGAACTTGAAAACCTATAATCTTGCTATATTTTTGTGATAAGTTAGTTATATTTATATTTCTCCAAGTAGACTTTTTGGTGTAGCTGGTTTCAATCTGTGATCATTTGTTTCCCTTTCCTCTTCTCTATTTTCTAAACATGACTTTTTTTTGCCAGTCATAGGGCTTGAACTCGGGGCCTGGGCACTGTCCCTGAGCTTCTTTTGCTCAAGGTTAGCACTCTGTCACTTGAGCCACAGTGCCACTTCCAGCTTTTTCTGTTTCTGTGGTACTGAGGAATAGAACCCAGGGCTTCATGCAGGCTAGGCAAGCATTCTACCACTAAGCCACATTCCCAGCCTCTAAACATGACTTTTATGTGTGTGTACTTGTCCTGGAATTTCAATTCAGGGCCTGGGTGCTGTCTTTGAGCTTTTATTCTCAAGGATAACACTCTTCCACTTGAGCTATAATTTCACTTATCACCTTCTTGGTGGTTTTGAATATGAGTCCCATAGACTTTTCCTGCCTAATCCAGCTTCAGATCTCAGCCTCATGGCATGAGCTTTTGATGGCTTCTCTTGCAACTTAAAGCTATAAGGATGATTTTAATTATGATCTTGTTCTCAGAGTCGGAAATATGTAGCTTATCTCATTCAAATATGATTGTGCTTGTTTTAGTAGAGCAAAATAGAATACTCTTGAACACCTTCATAACCTTGAGCCCTTGTTAGATTCTATTTGATGTGACCTTGAAAAGTAAGAACTGAACTACCATGATTTATAAACTTAGAGGGGAGAAAATCTTGAAGCTTGTTTCAAATTTGACTGTAGTTGAGTAGCCACAGTGCTGGTAATTTATTATTCTAATAGTAACTTTTGCATTTAGACTGAAGGCCCTTTACAATATTGACTTTGTGGTTAAACAGTTTAATACTTGTGCATTGGAAGATCATGCAGTTAAACTGAAGGAGATTTCATTATGAGATCCCCCATGTAACATCTCCTTTTTTCATGTTGCCTACATTAAAAGTGAGGCACTCATAATGGTAGCTTTTGAGTTTTGTGTCATTCAGCATTAGGCAAGTTTGAGTCCAGTTTTGAAATTTGACAGAAAAACTGTGACTTAAGTTTGATAATATTAGTATCTGATGCTGGACATATAGTACATGCATGCCTGGCAGTGCTGCAGGGAATTCCTGCCATTCCCTTATCTTTTTCATTGGAATGATAGTTCTTAGAATTTGTGAAACCGTACGATTTATTTTGTTTGTCTTTCATAGTTAGTATTTACTGTGTGCTAAAACATGAAGCATTTTATTAAAGCTTAGCCTTGTGTTGAGGTACTGTTTGTTCAGCAAACCTGAGTATTGTGGAGAGCCCGAGTAGAAGCTAGGCTGCTGAACCCCACATTATTATGCTGCACTGATTTTAGTGTGAGACAAAAAACATTTTAAATGGTGTGTGTAACTGGATGTGACCAGGGCTAGGGGCTGTGGTGTGTACTTTGTAATTTATCTCCTTTTGGGGGGGTATTATGAGGGGGTTCATTTGTTTGAGACAGTATCTTGTAGTATAGTGTATGTAGGTTCAACTCAAAGTCTGGATCCTTCTGCCTCAGCCTCCCAAGAGCTGAGAGTACAGATATGTATATGTATCACAATCATCGTAGCTTATTTTTTCATTTTTAAATTAATTTAATTATTTTTTATACTAGTACAGGGCTTGAACTCAGGGTCTGGATACTATACCTGAGCATTTTTTGCTCAAGGCTCAAGGCCACAGCTCTGTTTCCAGCTTTTTGGCAGTTAGAGATAGGAGAATAATGGAATTTTCTACCCTGGTTGGCTTTGAACCACAATTCTCAGATCTTATATAAATGTTATTAGTGTACTTTTGTCTTTGTCTCCTTTTTAGATGAAAGGAAGTCTTTTGGCTAGAAATTAAAACTTAAAACTAGCAGGTAGTGTTTACTACTAACCTTTGGTTTCTTCTGTACAGGAAAGAAATGCTGAAAACGCTATAGAAGCCTTGAAGGAGTATGAGCCTGAGATGGGCAAAGTGTACCGCCAGGACCGGAAGAGCGTTCAGCGGATTAAAGCCAAAGACATAGTTCCCGGTGACATTGTAGAGGTTGCTGGTGAGTCTTTCTTTTTAGATTACATTTCTGAACATGGTCCTTTTCTCAAAGCTCATATGTTTGTTTTTGGTTGTTTTGTTTTGTTTTGTGTGCTAGTCCTGGGGCTTGAGCTCGGGACCTATGTGCTGTCCCTGAGCTTTTTTTTTTTTTTTTTTGGCCAGTCCTGGGCCTTGGACTCAGGGCCTGAGCACTGTCCCTGGCTTCTTCCCGCTCAAGGCTAGCACTCCGCCACTTGAGCCACAGCGCCGCTTCTGGCCGTTTTTCTGTATATGTGGTGCTGGGGAATCAAACCTAGGGCCTCGTGTATCCGAGGCAGGCACTCTTGCCACTAGGCTATCTCCCCAGCCCACCCTGAGCTTTTGTGCTCAAGGCTGATACTCTACTACTTGAGCCACAGTTCCAAGACAGAGCCCAAGCTCTGGCTTTTTCATGGGTAATTGGAGATAAGAGTCTCAGACTTTCTTGCCAAGCCTGAGAAATTATCAAAATCAGGAAACTGATACAAACAGTAATTTATAGCCCGTAACCAGAATTTACTGGCACTTGATTAGCAAAAATGTGAAGGATTCTGTTGGTTATAAAGAAAATAGGTCAGGGGCTGGGGATATGGCCTAGTGCAAGGCTTGCCTCCTATACATGACCTGGGTTCAATTCCCCAGCACCACATATACAGAAAATGGCCAGAAGTGGAGCTGTGGCTCAAGTGGCAGAGTGCTAGCCTTGAGCAAAAACAAGCCAGGGACAGCACTCAGGCCCTGAGTCCAAGCCCAGGACTGGCAAAAAGAAAAAAAAAAAAAAAGAAAAGAAAATAGGTTAGAAGGGGGAAGGCTAGAGATAAAGAGAGATTTTAATAAGCCAGGCAAGAAATGAAGGCAAGAGACAAGGGCAATAGCTTTTAGGGATAATGGAGAGGATGAACATAGTATTTCATGTTTTTATGAAGTCTCTAACTTAAAATATTAACCTTCCTTCTTCCCTTTGGTATAGGATTCTGTTCAGATAGTTTGAAAAATGAACTTTCTGATTAAATGCAAGGGAGCAGATTTTGTTTGATGTTTTTTTTTTCATAGTGATGGAGATTGAACCTAGGACTGAGTGTTCTAAGCAAGTGTTCTCCACCAAAACCTAGCCAAGAAGCAGGTGGAGGGCTAGCATATGAGCCACAGCTCCACTTCCAGATTTTTGCTTGTTAATTGGAGATAAGAGTCTTGAATTTTCCTGCCTGGGCTTGCTTTGAACCACAGTCCTCAGATTTTAGCCTCCTGAGAGTAGCTAGTGTTACAATTGTGAGCCACCAGTACCCAGCTAGGAGGCTATTATCTTAAAGTTGCTCTACTAGCTATAATCTATCCAAGGAGATATTGTGTAAGCAATCTTGTTTGAACCTTAGAAGTACCCACAGAGCTAAGTAAAATTCATTTGAAAAATAGAAATATGAAGCTAATGACCCACAAATTCTGAAGCTACAGTAGTACTTTCTGTGTTGTCTTAATGTCAAGAAAATATTTCTCTGAATAGATTGGCACCAAAAGTAGCAAAGTTATGTATAATCTTTTAAGAAGTGAGCATCACTGTTTTTAGCTTCTTTCTGCAAATGTTATAAAAGTGATTCAAGCTATGTCAGCCAAAAAAGTCTTGTTTTTTTAGAATCTTGGGAAATTGGTATAAGCCTTGGGGGCTTATTTATTGACTTCTCAAGGGCACTGTTTTTAGGATTGTTTAAAACAAACTTCATGTATCTTGGTAACCTAGAGTTGATGAATAGCACAAGGACATAAGTATCCTTAGATGACTCCTGTCCTGTAGCATGCTCTAGAGCTAGTCCTATTTTAAGATTATGTAAGTGATAGAAATGACACAATCTTAACAAAATAGCATTTGCATTGGAGTTTCTATAAGAATATGGTTTTATATTTCCTAAATGAAGAACAAATGTATACTAGAGCTAACAATTTCAAAAATTACTGAGTATTGGAAAGAAAAGAAAGAAATATTTCACTTTTTTTCCCCTTGTACTGGTCATGGGGCCTAAATTCAGGGCCCGAGTGCTGTCCCTGAGCGTTTTTGCTCAAGACTAGCCTTCTTCTACCATTTTAAGCCATAACTCTACTTTCAGCTTTCTGGTGGTTAGAGATGAGAGTTTCATGGACCTCCTCCTGTCCAGAAGATGAATGTATGTGTAGACACACGCGCGCGTGTGTGCATGTGTATGTGTAGACTGTTCTTTTGGTGTTGTTGTTGGGTTTGAACTCAGGGCCTGGGCAGTGTCCCTGAGCCCTTTGTGCTCAAGGCTAGCACTCTTACCACTTTGAGCACTACTTCCAGTTTTCTGGTGGTTAATTGGACATAAGAGTCTCACAAATTTTCCTTCCTGGGCTGGCTTTGACCCAGGATCTTAAGATCTTAGCCTCTTGATTAGCTAGGATTACAAGTGTGAGCCCTAGCACTGGTCCTTTCGTTTTAAATAACCCTTTTAAAATACTGACGGTTGTGGGGTTGTTTTAACCCTTTAAGATTTGGCCAGCAATTTGATGCATTTGGAACACTAGGTTTAGAACACATATAGGAATCATCTAAGGTTCTTCTAATTCTTTAGGTCTAAGAAAGAGCCTTATTTTTCTGTATTTCTAAAAGTTACCAGGAGAATCACTCTTTTGAGTAGAAGATTCTGCAGTTCTTAGTCATTTCTAGACTCTTGAAAAGTAATGTAATCTATGGGTTCTCCCTAAAAATTCGTGCTTAAAGTCTTGTGGATAATTTCAGTTGGTTATCCTCTGCTCAAAGTCCACCCTAGAATGAAGGCTGGATGTTTGGTTTTTCTCCAATTAACCATTCAAAAAATGGAAGTGATGCTGTGGCTCAAATGGTAGATCTCTAGCCCTGAGCACAAAGAGGCTCAGGGACAGCGCCAAGGCCCTGAGTTCAAGCCCCAAAACCCACAAAAAAATTAAAAAATAAAAATAAGATTGAAATTTGGGGCCCAGTACAGGCTCATGCCTGTAATCCTAACTACTTTTGAGACTGAGAGCTGTAGGATCATTTCTTGAAGCCAGTCCAGATAAGTGTGTCTGCTAGACTCTCATCTCCCATTAACCAGCAAAAAAGCTGGGCTAGAGGTATGGCTAGGGGTAGGGCAACAGTCATGAGTGAAAAGCAGAACAAGGCATGAGAATGAAGTCATGGCACTACCACAAAGAAAAAAAAAATTTAAGTATGATTAAACAATGTTAACAGTCTGATTTAAGCAGTTTACATAGTGTTGGTGAGACATTGTTAGAATAAACAGTTTTTATGTGTTCATGAAATAGATGTATTTGACTGATCATGCTTTGGTGGGATTGTTTCACAGTTAAAAGGATGGGAAAATCAGGCTAGCCAGAGATGCTGGTCTAAGACATCTGTATATCCAGATAACTGTTGAAATGATCTTTTTTGTGGGGGGGGGGGTCGGGGGGAGGTACTAGTTATCCTAGGGTGTTCTAATTGCTAAGCAAGTGCTCTGCCACTGAGCTACATCTCAGCCTGAAATGAAATTTTTGTTGCTGTAAATGTAGGGATAGAAATTCTTCATGTGAGCTTGTACTTAATAGAGCAAAATAGTTCAAAACAAAAAAATAGTGTAGGTGTATTACAAGCAGTTCTGAGGTCTGCGACCTTTATCTCTTCAGGCAGGATAGCTAAGACATTGAACTATGACAAGAGAGATACTCTGGGAAGTCTCTCCTACTCTCAGGCCCTGATGGACCAGTTGATCTGGAAGCCTGACCTGATTTCATGGGGTTGGCACTTCCTGACTTCTTGTAATCACCCCCTCTTCAATTCAGTTATAGTCACAGTACCAGTTAAGTGTCAACTTTCCATTCTAGCCACTGAGATTAAAATTACAGACAGACACATACACACACACACCAAGAAGAAACCACAGAATTATTTTTCTTAATTGTGACATATTAGCCATAGTAGAGTATTGGGTTTTTTGTTTTTGTTTTTTTTAAGTAAGCAAGGTGGGCTGGGAATATGGCCTAGTGGCAAGAGTGCTTGCCTCCTACACATGAAGCCCTGAGTTCAATTTCCCAGCACCACATATATAGAAAATGGCGAGAAGTGGCGCTGTGGCTCAAGTGGCAGAGTGCTAGCCCTGAGCAAAAAAGCCAGGGACAGTGCTCAGGCCCTGAGTCCCAGGAATGGCAAAAAAAAAAAAAAACAAAAAAAAAAAGTAAGCAAGGTAGTTAACATTGCCATTATTGGGACAGGTATGAATTTGAAAGTATGAGGAAATAGCAGGGATATAAATTTGGTTGAAGTAGAATGCTTTTATTTGTAGGGAATTCTACTGTTCCTCTACCTTCCAGAAGTAAAAGATGGGCACAAGGTGTTTGCCCTGTAATACTGTACTAGAAAAAAATTAGAAGGCCAGAAAAGTAAAGACTAGTATGGCAGTAAAATGCTGTGACCTTAGAAGCCCTATAGCATACTCATAAGAAAACAGCATTTTCTAACTATGATTATTCCTGTGCAGCCAGTAAAAAGGGACACAGATCTGCATGTGCTAATATGGGAGGAGGTCTGGTTTTGTTTTAGTGACCCATTTTATAATCAGTGCTATTTATAAAGAAAGATGTAGAAGGTGGTAATATTATTTAATGGCTTGATGAGCCATTGATAGTATTTCACCTTTAAAAGCCTGAGCAGTGTCCCTGAGCTCTTTCATTCAAGGCTAGTGCTGTACTGCTTTGAGCTATAGCTCTACTTCCAGTTTTCTAGTGGCTAATAAGAATCTCATGGACTTTCCTGCCTGGGCTGGCTTTGAACCAAAAACCTTAGGTCTCAGCCTCCTGAGTAGCTAGTATTACAGGCATGACTCATCAGCACCTAGCTACATGTTTTATTTCCTCCCCCTCCCCTCATTCCTGGGGCTTGGACTCAGGGCTTAAGCACTGTCCCTGGCTTTTTGCTCAAGGCTAGCACTCTGCCCACTTGAGCCACAGCACCACTTCCAGCTTTTTCCATGTATGTGGTATTGAGGAATTGAACCCAGGGCTTCATGCATGCTAGGCAAGCACTCTACCACTAAGCCACATTCCTAGCCCTACATTCAGTTCTAAAGTATGGTAAAGCAGTAATTTCCTTTAGGTGACTCTTCCTGTATTAGAAACATAACCTAAGGTATACTCTTACAGATTTTGTTCAGACTTTTTTTTACAGCGGAGAGGAAAGAACTGTGGACTGTAGAAGGTGAAGGATGAATTTAAAGTGTCAGGTGTTAAACAAATGGAAGGTAGTTTCTAACACAGATTATTCTTTTACTTAACCTACCTCAACCCAAAAAGAAGAAAAAATTGGAAGAAAAAATTACAGAGTATTCCCTTGGCAAGAGTAAGAATTTTCCACTACTGCTTGTCCTAAGGGCGTTGACAACCCCATCCAGGAAATCTTACTGGATGCCATCATTGGATCAGCACTGACTGCCTTGCTTTCTCCTTGGGCAAAGCCCTGTGTCTGAAATTCACACAAGTTCTTGGGGATGGGGGTGGGGTAGTAGTATAGCTCAATGTCTGAGTGCTTGCCTAGCATGCACTGGGCTCTTGATTCAATCTCAGTGCCACACATCAATCAATCTTGGGAGCCTTGCTTTATAAGGAGAGTCCCAAATTCACAGTCTGCAGACAAAAGGAATGGTCATATCTTTTAAAAAGTATGGATAAGTCTTTGTTTTCTTGGATCTTTCAACTCCTTAGCAGAAATAAGGAATGGATCTTTTATTACCAAAAGAAAAAAACCAATGCAGTCACTTGGCTTGCTAAAGTATTTTGTTAATTGACGTTCCGTAGGCATCACTCCTTTTTATTTCCTGGCCTTAACTGTTTATAAAACATGACATCGGTTGGTCAAGATGATGTGAAGGTTCTTTTAGCTAATAAAATGATCAAAGTGTGACAGGGTTAGTGAACCAGTTTGCACTGGGTGCTTGTGGCTTATGCTCTAGCTACTTGCTAGCCTGGTTCAAAGCTAGCCTGAGCAGGAAAGTCTGGTAATTGAAGATAAGAATGAATCTCCAATTAACCAACGAACAACTGGAAGTAGTCCTGTGGCTCAAGTGGCTAGCCTTGAGCAAAAGAAAGCTCATGCCCTGAGTTTAAGCCCCAGAACTGGCATACGCACACAAAAGAGAACCAATATGGATTTATTCTTCTTTAGCATTTTTCCTCAGAGAGATTGTTTCTAATGTGACTTCAAGGAACCTAGCTACTTTGCAATACTACTAGAGTAGACTCTCAGGCTGATGCTCCTGAGGCCTCTCAATGAACCCATCAGAATTCAAGGTCTTCTGCTTTGGAGCCTTTTCCTGGTATTTTAATTTGAAAAACCTTTTAAAAATGTGAATTCCTGGATCCAACTCCAAATTCATTGAACTCTTAGAAATGGGGTCTTGATCATCTGTAAACATCCACACATCAGCTTTAAACGCCTAAATATTTAATTGGCTACCTGTTAGAAAAGAGGTTGTGAGGTAGAAGAAAGTTGAGAAAAATTTAAGGCCAGTTTTTAAGGGCTTCAGAGCTCATTTGTATATTTATTCACTCATTCATTCCTCTCTTCTTGCCCTTAGCGTTTTTCATTTGAGGCATTCATCCTTCACTGTGTGGGTAACAGTTAGATGGGTGTCAATATACTTTGTACTTCAGAGACACCGTGTCTTCATACATTTTTACTAGACTGTTAGGGGAAGAGTAGTTGGTTTTTTTTTTAATAATATCAGTATAAATATTTTTCTTGTAGCTTTTAAATATAGTATTGATTCTACCTCACTCTAAAAATAGCTTGTTAGTCATTTAGAAAATTTAACCATGGTTATTTATTACCACAAAATGATACTTTTCTAGGCTGATAGGTAATTCCTTCCTGTAATTCCAGTGTCGAGGAGGCAGAGATAGGAAGATCATAAGTTTGAGGTCAGCTTCTGCTCTACAAAGTTGAGATGCTTTCTCAAAATATCAAGGGCCAGAGATGTGATACAATAAGGTTGAATCCCCAGTACTGCGTGTATTGCCTCCCACTCCCCCACTCCCAAATTGTCAAATCTGATCTTCCACTGAAACCAAGCAAAATAAGTGCCAATACATTGCTTTTGAATCCTTCTGTATGTAGTTGTTTTTTCTTTCTTTCCTTTCCTTTTTTTCCCCCCAGTCCTGGGCCTTGGACTCAGGGCCTGAGCACCATCCCTGGCTTCTTGCCGCTCAAGGCTAGCACTCTGCCACCTGAGCCACAGCACCCCTTCTGGCCGTTTTCTGTATATGTGGTGCTGGGGAATCGAACCCAGGGCCTCATGTATACGAGGCAGGCACTCTTGCCACTAGGCCATATCCCCAGCCCTCCCTGGCTTCTTTTTGCTCAAGGCAAGCACTCTACCACTTGAGCCACAGTGCCACTTCGGACTTTTTCTATATATGTGGTGCTGAGGAATTGAACCCAGGGCTTCATGTATACAAGGCAAGCACTCTACCACTAGGCCATATTCCCAGCCCTGTAGTTTTTCCTTGTATTAGATTGGTGGGGTTTTGTTTATTTTGTGCTAGTCCTGGGGCTTGAACGTAGGGCCTAGGTACTGTCCCTGAGCTTTTTTTTGCTCAAGGCTAGCACTCTTACCACTGGAGCCACAACTCTACTTCCAGCTTTTTCTGTTATTAATTGGAGATAAGTCTCATGGATTTTCCTACTCAGGCTAGCTTCAAACTACTGTTCTGAGATCTCAGCTTCCTGATTAGCTAGGATGGCGGCCATGAGCCACCAGTGCCCAGCACGTGTTTTATTTGTTTTACTGGAGTTTGAGCTTGGGGCCTGGCACTGGGGCTAAAGCACTTGAGCGGTGTCTCCAGTCCTAATATATGTATTTTTTAAAGTAGAATTACTGAATGTGTCCATCAGTTACAGTTCAGAGGTGTAATGCTGTTCAGAGTGACTAGGCTGCAGTGCCACACAGGACCAAAAGAAGTCTTCTTGACATCAGTTACCTTCATACATCAAAGGAACAGCTGGAAAATTTCCTATTTAGGGTCATAGTATTTTTTAACCTGTTTCACAATATTCAGAGACATGTAAAGTTAGGTTCATTATGACAATACAGTAGACAACTTTTAAACTTCCTCTAATCGTGTGTCTTCTTAGAAGCATTTAAATGTTGCAGACTGCTGCCATTTGGATGTGGCTACTTTGCTGTCTTGATCATCTGTTGGCTGTGCTTCCTGTAATGTAGCATGAGCAGAACTGTGTCAGAACAAAAGGTTCCAGTTGATTTGGTGGGAGTATTGCTGTTGGTTGCATAAGCATTTCCAGCAGGATTTCACCTTTCTGCTTGTGTCCCAGCGGTCAGGTGCGATGATCTTTGTCTCTGGAGACTATGTTGACGAACCGCTGGCCTGTGCCCATGTTGCCTTTTTAGGCTGTATGGTTTTTCTATGCACTCAAGTTTAAAGCTCTGAAGTTCCAAAAAGCAAACTGAATTGAAGAGATAAGCAGTCCAGTGTCTACTTCTTGTTCTTTTATATATTTCTAGTGACAAGTCCATGTGTAAACTAAGTCTGAATTGACTGAAAAATACCATTTGCAATTTCAGGGGGATGCCTTTGTAAGGATTTTTAGCTGTCAGTGCATACTTCCCAGTCCACTTGGGGGGCAGGCACTTAGGTGGTGCATGCCCACAAGCACCCCATCACTAAATATAGTCTTAGCCCCTACACTCATTTTTTTACTGCCCAGTCAGTTGGTTTGTGTGTATATGCTGTGCACTGCAGTGCTGAATACCTACTATGTTCTAAGTACTGGTCTCAGACTGTGGTAGAATTTTGGCTTTATTTAATTGCTGGGTGTATGTTGTGGCATTTTACTTCATACACCTCAAAGGAAAAGGCTAAGATGTGGATTCTTTAAGACCTATTGAAGGAACTCTTTAGCCCAGGAAAGAAGGCTAAGTTGATTAAAATATCTTCAGGTTACACAAGAGGTTTGTTCATTCATTTGATAACCCAAATTTCCAAAGATAGCAGAGTATAAGGTGGAAAGTCTTTTGCTGCACTTTACGTCAGCAGCCCAGTGTCGCCAGCTTTTTTTTTTTTTTTTTTTTTTGGCCAGTCCTGGGCCTTGGACTCAGGGCCTGAGCACTGTCCCTGGCTTCTTCCCGCTCAAGGCTAGCACTCTGCCACCTGAGCCACAGCGCCCCTTCTGGCCGTTTTTCATATATGTGGTGCTGGGGAATCGAACCAAGAGCTTCATGTGTAGGAGGCAAGCACTCTTGCCACTAGGCCATATTCCCAGCCCCATGTCGTCAGCTTATTAGACTCCCTCACACTACTGGTGGCCTTCCCACTTGACTTACATGTTGTTGGTTTTCCTCAGTGTGGGGTTTGAGTCAGGTCCTCACGTTTGCAGAGCAGGTGCTCTATCCATTGAGCCCCAGCCCTCAATTCTGTACTCAGTATACAGTGTCTGCTTTATAGTGATGACATTGGTAATGTGGCCAGAAAGCTGGAAGCATACATAGGTGGACTATGAGTACTAAGTTGATTGTTCATATTATTTGACTGACACCGTGTGTTCGGTAGCTCTACATTCATCTACAGGAAACCCTCCTTTGGCGATGGAGTTTGAGTCCATGGCCTTGCTTGGCAAATAAGTGCTCTACCACTTGAACCAGGGCTCCATCTTAGTATTTCCCTTTTTAGCAATGTTCTGACAGAATTTTCATTAATCTCTGAGTGAGTAATGAGTCATCTCTAGTAATTTTGTGCCCTTCTTTTAAAATCTGGGAAATTCCTAGACCTTCTGGTCATGCTATATATAAGAATCTGTTTCTTGGGCTACGAATGTTGCTTAGTGGTAGAGTACTTGCCTAGCATGCATGAAGCCCCTGGGTTCAATTCCTCAGTAGTAGCCAGGCCCTGAGTTCAAGCCCCAGGACTGGCAAAGAAAAAAGAATGTTTCCATATATCCTTGCTAATTCAGTTTATTCTTGTTTTTAGTTTCATGTTTAGGAAGTAGTTTCTGTAATAACTTACCTTTCTCCCCCCGCCCCCCCCCCCGTAATAGCTTTATTTTGCACTTACCTAGTGAGGTTAATTGAGTGTCATTTAAAAGAGCCATGTGCTGGGCATGGTGATAAATGTCTAAAACCTCAAAGCCTCAGCCCTTAGAGGCAGAGACAGTTGGATCTTGAATTTGAGGCCAGCTTAAGCTACATAGTAAGACTATCAAAAAAAGAAGACAAGAAAGGAATGAGCTATTTGTTTCTTTAATAGCCAGTAGCTTGTATACTTATCTTTTTCTCTGCCCCATTTGTATGTAGTAAACATGAGAACATGTCACCTAAATATGTTACTAAACAACAAACTATCCAAAGTTGAAACTTGGAAGCCTGAATACAGTCAAACATTCATTGCACTGTATGCATAGATTTATTTTCTTTTAAAATTATGTTTTGTTTGAAGGCAAATTTAACTTTTGATAATTACTCCAAAATTGTTTACTATAGCTATCCTTTTCCTTCTCATTAGTTGGTGACAAAGTTCCTGCTGATATAAGATTAACTTCTATCAAATCTACAACTCTACGAGTTGACCAGTCCATTCTCACAGGTAAGTATTGCATTTTGAGAAGTCACTGAACTTTTTTGAAACCTCTCACTTTTCTCATGCTGTAGTAGTTCATTTCCCTTCCATAGCATCCTTTCTCGTGTGGTTTAGAAGGAATACTTACTAGCTTGCTTTTTATCCCACAAGGCTCCTGTTTTCTTTAGGTGCCAGGACTGGACTCTCACTTGGCCTTTTTGCTCAAGGATAGTAGTGTTCTGCCACTTGAGCCATAGCTCTGCTTCTGGCTTTTTTCTAGTTAGGTGGAGTTAAGAGTCTCCTGGACTTTCCTGTTCAGACTGGCTTCAGGGAGACTTCCTGCCTGCCTTGTTTTTGCTTTTCAAAAGTTAATTATATCACTAGCAGCAGTAATGAGGTTGGAGTATTAACTCCTTATTTTGAGAAAAGTAAATTATTTAATGTGTGCCCTCAGGACATACATATATTTATCCCCCACCACACACACGGGATGAATGCTAATCTTGCATTTAACACTCTACAGTAAGTGTACAATAAACACAAAGTTGGCCAGGAAGATTGACTTTACTACCTGCCATTTGCACTTGTATATCTGAAATTGTAACACTTCCCATTTATGCATGGGTAGACTGTCAGAGCTGGGAGTAAGGTTTTTAGAAGATTAGCTTTTGAAACAATGCTAACCTGATTTAGTAGATGAGTAGAAAATCAAAAGGCTATCGAGGTTTATTATCAGCACCCCCTCCTCCAATACCCATCCTGGGGCTTCCGCCTCAGGACCTAGACACTCTCCTCTAAATGTCTTTGTGCTCAAGGGCTAGTAGCACTCTACTACCACTTGAGCCACAGCTCCACTTCCTTGTTTAGTTTTGTTTTTTTCTTTTTGTGATTAATTGGAGATAAGTCTCACAAACTTTCTTCCTAGACTGGCTTCAAACAGTGATGATCACCTCAGATCTCAGCCTCCTGAGTTGCTAGGATTATAGATGTGAACCACTAATGCTGGCTCATTGCCAGTTTTAAAGGACAATAATAATACAGAGTGATGGGCTGGGTTTTAGCGTTGTTTTTTTCCAAGTCCTTGAACTTAGGCCTGGGCACTGTCCCTGAGCTTCTTTTGCTTAAGGCAAACACTTCTCCACAGTGCCATTTCCAGCTTTTTTCCTGTATGTGTGGTACTGAGAAATCGAACCCAGGGCCTCATGCATGCTGGGTAAGCACTCTACCACTACTACCTAGGGCTGTTTTTTTTTTTTTTTCTTGTGGTGCTTGAACTCTAGGCCTGGGTTCTGTCCCCGAACTCTTCAGCTCAAGGTTAATGCTCTACCACCTGAGCCACAGTGCTACTTCTACCTTTTTCTGTATATGTGGTGCTGAGGAATTGAACCCAGGGCTTTGTGTATGCTAGGCAAGCACTCTATCACCAGGCCACATTCCCAGCCCAGGGCTGGGTTTTTAATTATTAACAAAAATTTTCCTCCTCTTCTCATATTGGTAGGGTCTCAAGGATGGTAATAGCTTGGTGTACATGAGTGCTGTCAGGTTCCAGGTTGCTGTGGGTGAGGATTACCTGGGTTTCAGTGTGCTTCCCATAGACCTAACTATCCCGTCTGTCTCACAACTGCCTAGGTGAATCAGTTTCAGTCATCAAGCACACTGATCCCGTCCCTGACCCTCGGGCTGTCAACCAAGATAAGAAAAACATGCTTTTTTCTGTAAGTACTTTATTATGTGTGTGTAGGTGTGGATAGTGTATGTGTATAGGTGCTGGGATATGTGTGAGTGGTGTGGGGGTATGGTGTGTGATATGTATTGTAGAAGAATCCCTGGGCTTTGTGTACTAGCATCCACTCTACCACTGAGTAGACTCCCCATTCCCCTTGTTTATTTTTACGGTACAATGTACCTCATCAGTTTTATTTCCTTTATCACTCTACATTATTCCCTTCCACCCCTTAAACAATATTTAAAATGATTTCATTGTTTTGGTTTTATATAAAGTATTTTGACATACTCACCCTATTAAACCTCTCCATTTGCCCTTCCACTTATTATTTACCCCAACCAGTCCATTTTACTCTGGTTTTTTTTTTTTTAGTATACATTAGTTGTGCCAAGAGAATTCACCACAGTATTTCACATGTGCTTCATGAATTTTAGTCAGAATAATCCCCTCTATTGCTCTTTTCCTGCCCTCTCACTACCTATTATTTAGCAGTTTTCAGCAGAGCATCTTATGGTGCTATCTTCATACTTAATTTTGGTGTTTACTTTCCCTCATTCTCTTTCCCTCCTCTCAAAGAGCCCTATAGTTACAGTCCAGTTCTGTAAATATCATATAAGTCTAGATTTCCCACGTGAGCAAAACCTTGGATTGGGCTTTTTCAGCTGCGCTCATCTTATATTACTCCATTGTATATATGTGATGTTATAATTTATCCATTCATTTTTCAGTTGTTGGGTCCCTCAGCTAATTCTACCATTTGACTATTGTAAACAAAGCTTCAATAAACATGGCAATGCAGGTGTCTTTCTTATATATTGACTGCATTTTGAGGCAGTGTCTTTATAGCCTAAGTTGGCTTTGAAATCCATATTCTTCCTGCCTCGCCCTCCCATTTCTCTGTCTCTCTCTGTCTCTGTCTCTGACTCTCTCTCTCTCTCTCTTTTTCTGGTCTTAGGCTTGAACTCAAGGCCTAGAGGTTGTCCCTGAGCCTCTTTGTGCTCAAGGCTAGTGCTCAACCACTTGAGCCACAGCGCCACTACCTCAATGTTTTTTTTTGTTGTTGTTTTGTTTGTTTTTTTGCCAGTCCTGGGCTTAGACTCAGGGCCTGAGCACTGTCCCTGGCTTCTCTTTGCTCAAGGCTAGCACTCTGCCACTTGAGTCATAGCACTTTTTTCTAGCCTTTGCTACATATGTGGTGCTGGGGAATTGAACCCAAGGCTTCATGTATATGAGGCAAGCACCCTTGCCACTAGGCCATATTCCCAGCCTCAATGTATTTTTATTTGGAGACATTCCCACTGTTGTAAAGGTCAACAGTTGTTTTTCAATTGGAATTTTAAAAGGTAATTTCAGAAAATTGTAGCTGGGGATGTAGCTTAGTGGCAATGAGTATGCATAAGCATACTTGGGGCCCAGGATGCCTTGATGTCCGGCACCAGACAAAAACCAGCAATAACACAAAATGGTGGAATCTGAGATTTAATTGTCTTTTGTTTTGATTGCAAGTTTTTGAGAAGGGAAAAGATTAGGTCCAACATGTTTGAACTCTAAGTACGTAAACATAGTGAAACGTAAAGTACTATAAAGTTTTAGTGAAAGTAATGAAACTATTATTCTGCCACTAGGAATTAGAGTGTGGTGCATATATGCCCACTTCATTTCATTTTCTAGAGAACAGAGCCCCAAGATAGCCCACGGGCTAGTTTTCCAGCAGACAAAAGGAGGAAAGTGAGATGTTGGAGCTAGAACTGGACGTGGAGAATGTATAGGGTTGAGTGTTCTGACCCTGGGGGATACAGAAGGGTGAGCGCTTCCCTGCAATGGGAAAAGCAAGTCTTACGTGGAACATGGCGTTGGGTTTCATGAGGTCTGACCCACGCTGTACTTACTGTTCTCTGCTTCCTAGGGGACAAACATCGCTGCTGGGAAAGCCATGGGAGTGGTGGTGGCAACTGGGGTCAACACAGAAATTGGCAAGATCCGAGATGAGATGGTTGCCACTGAGCAGGAGAGAACACCCCTTCAGCAGAAACTAGACGAGTTTGGGGAGCAACTTTCCAAAGTCATCTCTCTCATCTGCATCGCTGTGTGGATCATAAACATAGGGCACTTCAACGACCCAGTTCATGGGGGCTCCTGGATCCGAGGCGCTATCTACTACTTCAAGATTGCAGTGGCCTTGGCTGTTGCTGCGATCCCTGAGGGGCTGCCTGCTGTTATCACCACATGCCTGGCTCTTGGCACACGCAGAATGGCCAAGAAAAATGCCATTGTTCGAAGCCTTCCATCTGTGGAAACCCTTGGTTGCACATCTGTCATCTGCTCAGATAAGACAGGCACGCTCACGACCAACCAAATGTCTGTCTGCAGGGTAAGACATCTTGGAAGACTTGTGGGGTGTTCTCTGTGCATCCTAAACATCTGCCTTTATGTTACCCAAACCTTTGACTTACATGCAGCGTACATGAGACGCCTGACCTAAGCTGTAATATTCAAAGGCAATCAGTAGTTCTGAAACTGTTTATGAAATGCAGGATTAGAGAAACTAGAGACTTCATTTCTTTGGTCCTTTATTTCTCAGTATGAGAAAGTTAAAAGATAAGCTTCAAGGGGGCTGGGGATATGGCCTAGTGGCAAGAGAGCTTGCCTCGTATACATGAGGCCCTGGGGTTCAATTCCCCAGCACCACATATACAGAAAACGGCCAGAAGTGGCGCGGTGGCTCAAGTGGTAGAGTGCTAGCCTTGAGCAAAAAGAAGCCAGGGACAGTGCTCAGGCCCTGAGTCCAAGGCCCAGGACTGGCCAAAAAAAAAAAAAAAGATAAGCTTCAAGCTAACTCCCACCCAAAGTTATAATTGGCATTTGTACAACACATTGATTTCTTCCTTAGAAGCAAATCATTGTTTTATAATTTGTTTTATTCTCTAGGTATATGTAGCCTTTCTTATTATCTAAGGTTGCTTAATAAACCATCATTTGGGGTAAAATAAGAAACCATTAGCCAGGCACAATAGCTCATACCTGTAGTCCCAGCTACTCAAGAAGCTGAGATCTGAGGCTCATGGTTTGAAGCCAGCCTGGGCTGAAAGCCCATGACACTTATCTCCAATTAACTACCAAAAAAAAAAAAAAAAGCTGGAAATGGAGTTGTAGCTCAAAGTGGTAGAGTGCTAGCCTTGTACACACACACACACACACACACACACACTCCCCCCCCCCCCCGCCCTGAGTTCAAGCCCCAGTACTGGTACACACGCGCGCGCGCACACACCTGAGCCAGGTACTGGTGGCTCACGCCTGTAATCCTAGCTACTCAGAAGGCTGAGATCTGAGGACCACGGTTTGAAGCCAGTCCATGTAGAAAAGTCCCCATGAGACTTGCCTCCAATAAATTACTCAAAAAAGCAGGGAGTGACACTGGTTCAAGTGGTAGAGTGTTATGTTAGCCTGAGCACAGAAGAGTTCAAGGGACAGCAACCAGGTCCCAAGTTCAAGCCCCAGGACCAGCAAGAGAATATTAAAATAAAATAATAATAGACTGAGTCTTTCATTAGAGTTGACCTTCTGTTGACCCCCCCCCCCCCAAGTCCTTAGCGTCTCAAGGTTCTTGTGGGCTGTCTGCTGTGTCTCTGGTGCTGCTTTTTTTTGTTAATTAATAGTCTCATTTCTCAGACAGTAGCTTGTGGTGGGATGGGGGAGGCAGCCCAGCATCATAGCAGTGATTGTTTTCTTAGGAGTTTTGCTGACAGATGTTTTTTCTAGAAATAATTTTTTTCTTTTTTTGTTTTACCAGTTCTAGCAATATTTTTTTATATCTTTAAACTGTTATGTGTTTCCTCCCATAGATGTTTATTCTGGACAAAGTTGAAGGTGATACTTGTTCCCTTAATGAGTTTACCATAAGTGGCTCGACATATGCACCCATTGGAGAAGTGTGAGTACCCCCACTCACCACGCTCAAGACCCGTGTGGCATTCTGGTGTTGATGTGGATTTGCAGGGGTGGGGAAAGCTCAGGTAGGGCTGGAGCTGAGTCCTAGAACTCTGCCTAGCATTTGTGAAATGCAGCTCAAGTCTCAGTAATTTTTATTAGAGGAACACATTTTTAAAAATTAAACCTGGAGCTGGTGGCTCATATATGTAATCCTAGTCAGAAGATGTGAGACTCATGGCTCAAAGCAGCCTGTACAGGAAAGGATGAGAGTCTTCATCTGCAGTTAACCAGCAAAGAGAGGAGGTGGAGCTAAGGTTCACATGATGAGAGCCCCAGCCTTACGTGCAAAAACTAAGAGGCATCGTCTTGTAACATTGAGTTCAAGCGTCAGTACTGACAAGAGCATTCATACTTTGAAAAAGAATTCAAAGCTTATAAGCCAGCCATCTTTCCATCTTTATTTAGCTTCTTTTTGGAACCTAAATTTTCAGGTGGGATTTCTATCTGATCTTTCACTGGTTGATTCTTGATATCAGAGATTCATTTTCTGTCTTAAGTATTGACTCTGATACCAGATTTTACTGGGCCACTCAAATTCTTTTGAGTATATGCCCTTCTATTTTCCCCAAGCCTCTATTTTCATTATTAATTGGGGGAAAAAATCAAGACAGATCAAAAAATCAAAGACCACTGTGATCCAAGGATGCATTCTCTTTTGATAGGCATAAAGATGACAAACCAGTGAAATGTCATCAGTATGATGGGCTTGTAGAACTGGCAACCATCTGTGCTCTGTGCAACGACTCTGCTTTGGATTACAATGAGGTATGTAAGACTCTATTAAGAAACTAGACCCAGCACTCTTATTGGAGGATATGGGTGGAATGAAAACCCAGCCGCCTGCCTGCCTGCCTTCCTTTCAGAGCCCGGGTCCTGCTTTTATTTCCCCTTTCCATCCATTCACTCCTGCAAATCCTATTAGTGAACAAAACCTTCCTAAGAGCAGGAGTGTGGGCTTGGATTTAAGGCATTGTTGAAGTCCCCTGGGCATATGCTGAGCTGAGAGGGGAGTTTTAATGGTAATAAATTTGGCCTGTTGAAAAAAAATAGGCTTTGGTAAGTGGATGGAAAACTTTTTGATTACATATTTTTGTATGTTTTGATTTAAATATTACTATGATTCGTAGCTTCCTATATTTAAGGGAAATGGCAAAGCTAATTTTTAGAATGAGTTAACATGTGCCTAAACTTTGAGTATGATTTTATTGGGTTGTCTTCTCTACAGTAAGATAGAAATGACCCAGGGAATAAGGTTGCAATGAAGGGCAAATTGTCCTTTTGTGGGGAAAAAAATATATTGAAGAGAAATTTACCTGTGTCTTTCCTTGTTTTCTATGTCATATGCCTTTAAACGATACAGGCGAAGGGTGTATATGAAAAAGTGGGAGAAGCTACCGAGACTGCGCTCACATGCCTTGTAGAGAAGATGAATGTATTTGATACCGAATTGAAAGGTCTTTCCAAAATAGAACGTGCAAATGCCTGTAACTCGGTCAGTATCTGAGATTGGTCCACTGTACCCACGCACTTAAGTCTCTCTCCTCGCCCCCTTTCCCCCTTCCTCCTTTCTCCTTCTCCTCTCTTGGGGCTCACACTCAAGAAGGGAAAGTCAGAGGTTCCAAGGAAAGACCAAGACACAGACCCACCTGTCCATAAGCCAGTCATTATGGCTGCTGAGGAAGAGGAGGCTAGCTCGGATTTGGCCTTCAGAGGCTGGCCTCAGCAAAACTCAAGAAATGGCTTTGTTTTTCCTTTCCCACCAAGACATTTCCCCTGCATAGGATAGCAGCGCCCCCCCCCCCCCCAAGCTAAGTATCTGAGCATGCACCAGTCTTTCTAGAGTTGTCTTTGGTACACATGAGTGATTGGAACTAAACTCAAAGCACACATGTGACATGCAGGTCGCATTTGGCAGCCCCTTACCCCATGGTAGCTGAGTGCATGTGGGATGCAGGACGCCTAGTCCAGCCCTCCTCAGTGACAGATGTGTGCCCGTGGGTGGGAAATCTGTGTAATTCACCACACAAACCAAGTAACTGTGGAAAGCCACAAACTATCTCTAGATACAGAAAAGGCACTTGGTGACATTTCATCTCTTCCAAAATAAGAAATAGAAGGCCATCCCTTCAGGCTAGCAGAATGGCCACATAGAGCCTGTGCTCATAGCCAGACTATGCAGGCCTAGTCTGCAATGAGGAATGAGAACATGAGGAAGGAACTGGACTTAATCTCCCTCCTCAGCTTCTCTTTCAGTATGTCTGGGTGTATCTTTCATGTCCCACCAAAATGTGGAGGCCTTGCCTGCTCTTGGCAGGTTTTGTTTCTAGTTCCTCCTCTGGTTCTATGAGTTTAAATACTAACGGAGCCACTGCTACTTGCATGAGACTAGTTAGAACATTGAGAGCAGCGTCCTAGCATGCACCATCACGTGAAAGGTGCCTTCTCCCCGCAGTGTGCACCGGCATGTGAGAGGCGCCTCCCCCCACACACACAGTACCTCCAGCTGGGCCAGCACTATAAAATGGTGGGCCTTGTCTCCTTTGAAACAATGTTTTGTTTTGCCTTTTTTTTTTTTTTTCTATCTTAGTACTGGGGATTGAACTTGGGGCCCTCTTATACTTGCTAGGCAAGCTCTCCACCACTTGAGCCATGCCTTCAGCCCAGCATTTTGGAGTGCATTGAGCTAGGTTCACTTTGAACCTCCATCCTTTGATCTCAGCCTTCTGAATAGCAAGGATTATAGGTGTGAGCCACTAGCTTTGTCTGGGCTGCCCCCAGACCAAGGTCTGTCACAACCTCCTGAGTAACTGGAATGACAGACATGCGCCACCTCATCCAGCCTTAAAGAAAATTGTTAGCTACCAAGAGTTAGAAGCCCCCGTTGGTTTCTGATTTCACTTCTTACTAGATGCCCTATAATCACCTTTGAGACCCTTGCTGCCCTTAACAACTACGTCCCAGCCTCCAGGCTACATGCGTGCTGTGTGTGACTGCCTGTCCATCACTGCTGTACCTGGCTCTCACACACTTTTGGTGTTTACTTGGACATTGCTACCTCTAACCATGAGTATGACACTGCAGCCTATTCACACACACACCTGTCTGTCCCTGCCTTGTCTGATTTTTCCCGTGGCACTCAGTGTAGGTCTTTGCACTCTCACCTGCCCTCTGCGTTGAAGCACCTGTTTCATATGAGCAGGACTTACTGTTGACACTGCCAGCCCTGGGTGTCACACGGTTGGTGCCCAGCAAGATATGCTGAGCAGGTAGGAAGTGTCCTGTACAGCCCTTCTGTGTTCTCCTCACAGGTCATTAAACAGCTGATGAAAAAGGAATTTACTCTGGAGTTTTCGCGTGATAGAAAGTCAATGTCAGTCTACTGTACCCCAAACAAACCAAGCCGGACCTCGATGAGCAAGATGTTTGTGAAGGCGAGTAGGGCGCGTGTGATGCAGCTTGCTTCTGGGGTTGAGGCATGGAGCCAGCTCAGTGGCTCACCTAACTGTCCTCTCTCCAGGGTGCTCCTGAAGGGGTCATTGATAGGTGCACCCACATTCGAGTTGGGAGTACGAAGGTCCCCTTGACCCCGGGCGTCAAACAGAAGATCATGTCTGTCATTCGGGAGTGGGGCAGTGGCAGTGACACGCTGCGGTGCCTGGCTCTGGCCACTCACGACAACCCACTGAGGAGAGAAGAGATGCACCTGGAGGACTCTGCCAACTTCATCAAATATGAGGTAGCTGGGCACCTCCCCTCCGCACTGCCACTGCCAGTAATGGACTGGGGATCCTGGCCAGGGATGGGGTGTGGCCGCAGACCTCACCCTGTCATTGAGGTCTCTGCTTCAGACAGTTAATAATCATCTCATGTATCTAGCACTCTTAACATACAGGAAAGCAAGCCAAGCTTAAATTCGCTTGTACAACTTTTTTTTTTCCTTAGTGAGATGTTTTGAAGACACTAAAGGTTGGTGATGAGTCTCACTTTCCTGCCTGGGCTGGCTTCTAACTGCGATCCTCAGATCTCAGCCTCCTGAGTAACTGTGATTACAGGAGTGAGCCGCTGGCACCTGGCAGAATTTATTCTTTTCAGAATAGTGTTAGAAAAGCTTAAAGAAACATTGGGTTGCATGATGTAGTTACACTTTCTTTTTTCTCTTTCAGTAGAAATAAGAGGCCAGGGTGTAGCTCAGAGGTATAGTGTCTACTGAGCATGTGTGAAGCCCTAAAAAACTAGGGGCTGGAAATATGGCCTAGTGGTAGAAGAGCTTGCCTGGTATACGTGAAGCCCTGGATTCGATTCCTCAGCACCACATATATAGAAAAGACCAGAAGTGGCGCTGTGGGCTGGGGATATAGCCTAGTGGCAAGAGTGCCTGCCTCGGATACACGAGGCCCTAGGTTCGATTCCCCAGCACCACATATACAGAAAACGGCCAGAAGCGGCGCTGTGGCTCAAGTGGCAGAGTGCTAGCCTTGAGCGGGAAGAAGCCAGGGACAGTGCTCAGGCCCTGAGTCCAAGGCCCAGGACTGGCAAAAAAAAAAAAAAGAAGTGGCGCTGTGGCTCAAGTGGTAGAGTGCTAGCATTGGGCAAAAAGAAGCCAGGGACAGTGCTCAGGCCCTGAGTTCAAGCCCCAGAACTGGCAAAAAAAAAAAAAAAGCTAGGAATGGTGGCTTATGGCTGCATGGCTGTTAGCTGAGCACTTGGGAGCTAGATGGAGAGTCACAGCTTGAGTAAGCCTTGAGTGTATAGTGACTCCATCTCAGAAAGCTGGGGCTAGTGGCAGAAGTCAGTAGTAAAGCACTTGCATAGCCTTTGTAAGGCCCTGCATCTAGTCCCCAGCACACCCTACCCCCAAACAGACAACAGGCGCTTCTGCGGTGAGAGTAGCTGGCGCCATCCTTCAGCCAAGGGCATGGGGCAGAAGAAGGCCTGGGTAGAACTAAAATGGCGCTTTTACTGTAGACCAACCTGACGTTCGTGGGCTGCGTGGGCATGCTGGACCCTCCCAGGATCGAAGTGGCCTCTTCGGTGAAGCTGTGCCGCCAGGCAGGCATCCGGGTCATCATGATCACTGGGGACAACAAGGGGACGGCCGTGGCCATCTGTCGCCGCATCGGCATCTTCGGGCAGGACGAGGATGTGACAGCCAAGGCTTTCACAGGCCGGGAGTTTGATGAACTCAGTCCTTCAGCCCAGAGAGACGCCTGCTTGAACGCCCGCTGCTTTGCCCGGGTCGAGCCCTCGCACAAGTCCAAGATCGTGGAGTTTCTCCAGTCTTTCGATGAGATCACTGCCATGGTGAGTGGCCTGACGTGAGCAGCCCCTCGGGTGGGAATTGCAGCTGAATCTTCTCGTGTTCTCTACAATCCCAGCCCGAGTGACAGGAGCTGTGTCAAAGGCTTTTTAGAGACAGTCCCTCCCTCGTCCTTCCTCCTCCCTCCTGGTTTTGTTGGTGTTTCCCAGGGGCAGCCACCATTCTGCAGCTAGTATTCTGTAAAAGATGTGAGGGCTGGGCGTGGTTGTGCACACCTGAAATCCCAGCCTCTACCACAGTGAGTCAATCCTTGACTCAAGCCATACAGGTGATGTTTCGATCCGTAGACCTGGTGTGGTGCTTGGGCATGTTTTTGAATGGCGTGAGTAGCCTGTGACAACTTGAGTGTTTTGCATCTGTGCTTTAACATTGACCTTTGTCCTGTGGCCATGCGAGTTGTTTTGGGCTGAGGTGGGAATTAGAAACTTCCGTCTCTGGCTCTACTTCCTGCAGTCTCTTTGTGAAGTTCATTTGGTCATCCTACATTTCCCAGGCAAAACATGTTTGATGCCAACTTAGAGAACAAGTTGAGTAAGCCCTCCTCCCGAAGCCGGTGTGCTCGCGCTGGGCATCTGTGACGTGGCCACACCTTTCCTTCCCTTTTAGACTGGTGATGGTGTGAACGATGCCCCTGCTCTGAAGAAGTCTGAGATAGGCATCGCTATGGGCTCTGGCACTGCAGTGGCTAAAACAGCCTCTGAGATGGTGCTGGCGGATGACAACTTCTCCACCATCGTGGCTGCAGTGGAGGAGGGGCGTGCCATCTACAACAACATGAAGCAGTTCATTCGCTACCTCATCTCCTCCAACGTGGGCGAGGTGGTCTGGTAGGTCTCATCTTGGTGTGACGTCAGTGCCTGCAGGGGCCGCTCTCCCCCTGGCTCTCCTCCAGCAGCTTTGGGGTTCTGTTGGAGTTGGGGGAGGCATGAGACCCTGGCTGCACAAGTGCTGCCTGTAGCTTTTCTTTCCTTCTCCCCACATCCAGCAGGGCACTGGTCGGAGTGGCAACATTTAAGCCTTTCTCCCAGTCACTGGGTCTCCTCTTTTTTTTTCTCTCTCTCTTTTTCTTGGTCAAAAAGCATTTTCCTGACAGCAGCTCTAGGGTTTCCTGAGGCTTTGATTCCTGTCCAACTGCTCTGGGTCAACCTGGTGACAGATGGTCTGCCTGCTACCGCGTTGGGGTTCAACCCTCCTGACCTGGACATCATGAACAAGCCACCCCGGAACCCTAAGGAGCCGTTAATCAGCGGCTGGCTCTTCTTCCGTTACCTGGCTATTGGCTGTGAGTATAGCACATTCATCTCATGAAGGCAGAAACATCCAGTACAGCCAGGTACATGCTCTGTGCTAAGAGCTGCTTCAGGCTCAGCACTGGGGGCTCCCACCTGTAAACCCAGCTACTCTGGAGGCTGAGATCTGAGGGTCACAATTCTAAGCAAGCCCAGGTATGAAAGCTTTTTGAGACTCTTAACCTCCAATTAAGCACCAGAAAGCTGGAAATGGAGCTGTGGCTCAAGTGGTAGAGCGCTAGCCTTGAGCAAAAATGCTCGAGCCTAGCACCCAAGTTCAAGCCCCAGAGAGGCACACAAAAAAAGCTTCAGTTGGTCCTGCTCAGCATCAGTGAGCGAGAAGCTTTGCCCATTCCCCTCTTCACCAAGGGATGCAGGGACAAAGACTTAGCTTTCTGTCTTCATCTTTGAGTAATGATTGCCAGCTCAGTCCCATTCCATCAGTCTTGTGTGGAGAACCTCATCTGTGACCCAGAGCTGCTTCTCCCCATCTCATGCTGCCCTGCAGCCTCTCGGCAGTGCCCTCTGGTGTTACCCTATGGTGGTGTTTCTCCCCACCTCTGTCTCTGAGGCAGTGGTTAGCATTGTAGTCTGTAAATCTGAACTTTTGTCGTTGCCGATAACTGGAGAATAAGTCTCTCAGACTTTTCAGCCTGGGCTGGCCTTGATGTGTAGATCTTCCTAAGTAGCTAAGGTTACAAAGGCAACTCTGCCCAGCGGTGCTGCTCTGCATTGCATGAGAGACGTACATTACAGGATATGAATCATAGGAGTTGGCCTAAAAGTGCAGCTCTAATCCCTCAACAGTGTGGCTGTGACACCACACACCTGCAGCTCAGCGTGCACACCGGTTACATGTGTCTCCTTGCAGAGGCCAGAGAGGTGGCAGCCTCTCCACTCTGGTCCTGCCACTCACTGCTGGGCATGGGGTTTGCTAGAAGCATCATTAGCTTCAGTGAGCTTCACCATGTCCTCCTTGGTCCATTTGGCATCACCGAGCTTTGTGTTCGTCCACAGGTTACGTGGGTGCTGCTACCGTGGGCGCTGCTGCATGGTGGTTCATCGCAGCCGACGGTGGCCCACGGGTGTCCTTATACCAGCTGGTATGTAGCTGCCCGCCGTCTTCCTGTGGTTGGGGCATCCGTCATCCCCTTAAGGCACAGCTAATACAGTGGTACCAGAGAGGATTCTGGGGCCTGGGGCGTCCAGAGAGAACGCACTGGGAAAGCTGTAGCTGCTCTGCTCTGGTAGGCACAGGTGAGGAATGAATGTTATGGGACTCTCATTGCAGAGCCACTTCCTGCAGTGTAAAGAAGACAACCCAGACTTCGAAGGAGTGGACTGTGCGATCTTTGAGTCCCCGTACCCAATGACGATGGCGCTGTCCGTGCTGGTTACCATAGAAATGTGTAACGCCCTCAACAGGTGAGTGCAGCAAGAGCTCAGCCACCCGCTGAGGCTCACTGGAAATGAGAACCAGCCTGAGTGTAAAGCCTGGGCTGGCCTCCCCCTCCAGGAAGTGGTGGGCATGTGGGCAGATGCCAGCCCCATAGCAGTAGAACAAGTACCAACCAAGGAAGCCAGTGACAAAGGTGGGAACTTGTAACTAGCCCACACATCCAAGGGTACCAAGAGCAGCCGTGAGCCCCCTGGGCTGCATCTTTGTCCTGAAACCTTAGGTGTAAAATTAGGACGTTCCTTGCTTAATTTGCCACCAATGGGACTCTGGTCCCTAGAATCAGGTCACTGGCAAGGCCAGATAGCAGCTATGGTTGAAGTGTAGAGCCAGGTGTCTGTCCTCCATAGGAAGCCTAGTGGGAGGTGGACTGAGCCAGGCAGGCGTCTAGACAAAATAACAAGCACTGTGGGGCGGGGCGGCACCTAGAATCCTAGCTGCTCAGGAGGTTGACTGAGATCTGACGATTGTGTTATTTCCAATTAGCCAGACAGCCACAAGTGGCGTTGTGGCTCAAAGTGGTAGATCGCTAGCCTTCAGCAAAAGAGCTCAGGGATAGCACCCAGACCAAGTTCAGGCCCAATCACTGACCAAAAAAAAAGCAAAAATCAAGAGTTGATGGAATGACTCAAAGTGTGCCTCCTTAACATAGGATGAGACCCTGATTTCAAACCCCAGTACCACCTAAACAAAAGGGTATAGTTTAGCTAGCCCTCCGGTCTCCCCTGCGGCCTTTTGAATGAGTCCCTTTGCCTCTCCCTGCAGCTTGTCTGAAAACCAGTCCCTGCTGAGGATGCCCCCTTGGGAGAACATCTGGCTGGTGGGCTCCATCTGCTTGTCCATGTCGCTCCACTTTCTGATCCTCTATGTGGAGCCCCTGCCGGTAAGTACCAGGCCAGCAATGCAGCTGCGGGAGGACCTGGAGCGGGCTGCGGTGCCTCTGGCAGGGCAGGTCTGGAAGCCTCACCCGGCCTGGTGGCCTCAGCTTATCTTCCAGATTACACCGCTGAATCTGACCCAGTGGCTGATGGTGCTGAAAATCTCCTTGCCTGTGATTCTCCTGGATGAGACCCTCAAGTTTGTGGCCCGCAACTACCTGGAACCTGGTAAAGAGTGTGTGCAGCCTGCCACCAAATCCTGCTCGCTGTCGGCATGCACGGAGGGGATTTCCTGGCCCTTTGTGCTGCTCATTGCGCCCCTGGTGGTGTGGGTGTATAGCACAGACACTAACTTTAGCGATATGTTCTGGTCGTGACTGACAGCCCTATGTACAGAAGATGTTTAACTTAATCAATTAATTTTTTATTGTTTAAAGCAACTGTCTATTTCTGCTGAATTTTCACATGAACATATTGGCTGGTGAAGGAGGTTTCATACTCTAGATTTTGTTTTGCTTTTTTTCTGACTCCAGTGGGACAAGATTTTCCTTTTTTTATACACATAATTAAAGTGTCCATTGACATGTACAGAGAACTAACACTATTTTATGCAGATATTTTTTTGTAGATGAAAAAGCATGTACAGTGTTCTGTTTAATACTCATCCTTGTATAAAAATAGTTGAGCCAGCAGACATTGTCAGCAAATTAATTGGCAGCAGACATTAGGAAGTGAATGTGTGTGGTTTTTAAGAAACTAAATAGCATGTATTGTGTCTTGCATGATTATCTGGATTTAATTTGGTATCACAGTCTAATTTTTATCATAAGCCAATTTTTCTGCACTGAGCAGAGTCCTGCTACCTCAGTCAGTATTTTTTGGTTTGCCACTTCCTGCACCCGGCCTCCCATCACCCCCAGCCCACCCCAGCCCGCTCGGCTTCTGTAGGTTTGATGGTTCTGTTTACGCCCATCTTCACGAGAGGTATGCCTGCTCTCGCTTGTGCAGAAAACATTGCTCCACATTCAATTGACTGGGTTTCTGTCCCTTCGCCTAGTTTTTAAGGTTATTTATTTAAATGTCTAATGTATTTTATTGTAACAGACATTGTTTTGCCAACATTGCCTATTTCCATGGCACTTCACAATCTAGTTAAAAAAGAAAAATAAAACATTTTAAATGGACAGAAAAAAAAAAGTAACTGTCTTGTTCTTAAGCGGCTTGCCTTGGGCTAGCTCCGAGGTAGCCCGGCTTTCCTGGAAGTCCTCAGCGCAGAGCCTCATTTCCTGTGCTGGGGAAGAGGCGAGGCCTGTCCTGTGCTGGGGAGTTTATTGAGACACAAATTCCATCTGTGTGTGATAGTGCATTTTATGGAAGTTTCTGCTGGCCTGTCATGTAGCCTGGTTTAAGGATCATAAGGGCAAGTGTGTGCGTGTGTGTATGTATGCGTGTGTTTTGTAAAATCTGTAAATAGCACATGACAAATGAACATACTGTATAGAGCTATTTTTATTTGAATGTGGCACTAACGACCACCGTGACCCTGATAAACGTTTGCGCATGTTGGAGCTCAGTCTCATGGCCGTGTGAGCCGCTAACATCCTAACTGTGGTGTTTTCCTCCAATGCCTCCCAACATCATCGACCACGTGAGTATTTCCTGCCCTGGAGTCTTAAGTGCTGTGGCGCAAGGTGACTTGTCACCTGAGCACACAGTCCGCCCTGCCCTGCTGGGTGGCCCCCATAGACAGGGCTCAAAACCATCCCTAGTGGCACACCATCACTCCATAACTAAAAAGTAGATGCTAAGCCAGGTGGTGCTCACCTGCCTGTAATCCTAGCTACTCGAGGCAGGAAAGGCCGCGAGACTTCCTCCAGCTAACCACCAACACACTGTAGGTGAAGCTCCCGCTTGAGTGGCAGAAAAGTTGTGGGAAAGCACCCAGGCAGGCCCGAGTTGAAGCCCCAGATGTACACGTACACACACATGCTGCCAGTAGAATAAGGAGCTGAAGTAGCATCTTGGGACAACTTCCCTGTGGGATGGGACGGGATGGCCAGGCCCTAGTAGGGACAGCTCACCCTAGGGAAGGGCCCCCATGCGCACAGGGCTGGCCCTGGGGCAGAAGCAAGGGAGGCAGCCTGGTTCACCCAGCTGACGAGGTATGGGGATCAAAGGGATTGGGGGGGGGCAGGCACTGGGATCTCTGGGCCCCTCCTGCCTCTATGCGTGCCCACTGCCCTCACAGGGCACAGCCCGGCAGGCGGCTGGCCATGGGCATGTGTGGTGGGAACCACAGCGCCGCCACCCTCTGGCTTAGGCCACCAGGTTCTGGCAAAACCAGCCCTGTGCAAGGCAGGCAGGGCGTGGGGCCCCCAGGAGCTGGGCCTGGCCCCCCGCTGGCACCACGCTGCTCACACCGCTCCTCCTGCCTCACCTCTGCACCACTGAGGCCTCTGAGGCCTTTCGCCTGGCAGGCAGGGGCACCGAGCCACCCAGGCCCCAGGGACAGTCTTGACTGCCGGGCTCAGCCCCCCTGCACCCCAACTGATGGAGTCCTCTCTCTTTCCTTTGCAGCCGTACTGGAGTAACCGCTTCTAGACCATTTGCAGCTGTGTCAGGGTGTTCGGGTGCGCATGCACGTTCTTAGCACGTCTGCCATCCTCTGTGTGACCGACGGGGAAAAGGAAAGTAGCGATTGTTCCTCACTCGCTGTAATGCGGAGGAGACACTGTCGCCCGCAGGGTGGTTAACGCTTAAATCAAAATAGCGATTACAGATGTACAATGTAGCTTCATGAATCAAAACGCCTCTCCAGACAAGTTTGCTTTCTTTGCTGCGAGGAGAGGACGGTTCCGAAACCTCAGCCGAGCGCGCGGAACCGGAGCCTCCGGCCCGCTGCATGCCCTCCCCCACTAGCCTGCCCGCCGCGCGCTGACAGCGGGACACGCTCCTCATTTGGCCCTGTACAGTTGGCTTATTTATAAATCCACGACTACACTACAGAGGTCGAATGGTTGAAAACGTGGGCCTCCAGCTCATCACTGCAGACAGCCATTTCTCACCATAGTAAACGTAACTTATTTAATGAAATCAGAAGTAGACATGTT
The DNA here is from genome assembly GCF_023159225.1 of Perognathus longimembris pacificus. NCBI lineage: Eukaryota > Metazoa > Chordata > Mammalia > Rodentia > Heteromyidae > Perognathus > Perognathus longimembris. Next base: position 86,176,511 of record NC_063163.1, on the reverse strand, counting down.
GGTGCGGTACATTGTGATGCACTTATCTCCATGAAATGCTAGGCGTTCCTCTATCACAACGCATGTGTGACTAGGCTGTAAATAGAGGTGTTTGTTCTGTGCTGGTACCGAGCATTGCAGACGTGGTTGGAGTAAATAAATCTATTCTACGGTAACTTGGTGTGTGGTGTCGGCTGTTCCGGAGGCCGCAGATGGTGAATGGGCACCAGTGCCGTGACTGTGGGGAGGGAAGGCCACACCCCTGCAGAGGTGCCAGGGAGCTGCGCGGGTGCGGGCGACTCCAGGGAGCCGTGAGGTGAGTCGGGGTTAAGACCACTGGTGACAGGCTACTTCCCCAGTTCACAACCCCCACCCCAACCACAGTGGCGGGAGGGGCAGGAAAGCCAGGACTGGGTGGCGGCATTCTAGTCCCTGTATCAGTCTGGGGACACTGGATGCTGTCCACCTTTACGCTCAAGGCTGGCGCTCTACACCCCCCCCCCCCCGCCCCAAGCTACTTTGGGCTTTTCCTGAGTGGCTTACTGGAGGTAAGGGTCTGACTCTCCTGCCTGGGCTTATTTTGAACTGGGATCCTTGGAGCTCAGCCTCCTGAGTGGCTAGGGCATCTCCGCCCTAGCAGGGTGGCAAAGGAGCATACGGCCTCCCCTCTAGGGCCTCCTCACCCCTGCACCTCGTCCTGCCCGCCACATGGTCCCCAAGCTGCTCCTCTCCTGCTCTAGCCACAGCTACTTCTGGCATTTTCACGGTTCAGGCTCGTGGACTTTCCTGCCTAAGCTAGCTTCAACGGGCACCCTCCACTGTACCTCCTGGTAGCCGGGATTACAGGCCCAAGTGAATGGCACCTGGGTTGGCCTCAGGTTCTGCCATTCTCGCTTGGCTTCCTGCTGCTTGAGTGAAGCCTGAGCCCCAAGCTCCCACTCCCGCCCACCTCCCAATGCTGGCTTCCTCAGCGTGTGCTACATTTTTTGTCTTGTGACACCGGGACTGCACTGGGTGCCACTAGCTGCTCTTACCTGCAGCCAAGCTGGCCTGGACCACAGCCCTCCTTTATTGGCCTGCCCAGGGTGGCCTCTCCACTTCCACTTCCAGAGCAGCTGGGATTACAGATAGGAGCCAATGCGCTCCTTAGCGTTCTCTTAGTGAAAACTTGGGGATGGCTGCCCAATGCCCCGGACCTCAGGGCTGCCCCCAGGCTTCACGCACGAGGTGACCAAGCGCAGTGCTGCACTCAACAGAAGGCGCCCAGAGGAGCCGCTCCATCGTCCACACCATGTGTGGTTTTATTGGTGTGCTGCCTGGTGCATCTGCACCGCGTCCACTCCTCGGGGCAGCCCAAGTGGCGGCAGGTGCCAGCCTCGCACACAGCAAGCGGTTCTGCCAGGCCAGCGTGGCTGAGGGCGCTGCTACCTCGGTGGGGGAAGTGAGGACTGGGGGCCGTGCTGCCCGGGTCCCGGGCTCTGCGAACCAGACGCGGCCCACGGGGCCCAGCTGCTTCCAATCCGGATCTGCGCATGGCTCTTGCGCTTCCTCCATCCGCCTGGTCTCCCTGCCCGCTCACTGCATGCCGAACCACTGCTCCTGGTCGGCCCACTGCGCCGCCTCACTGTCGCTGCCCTCCAGCTCCCCGTCCTCCCCGCTCCCTTCCATGTCGTCCACATCCTCCTCCTGCGTGGCATCCGTGGGGCTCTCCTCCTTCTCCATCTTCTGCATACCCTCCAGAGACTTCTGGTCATTGGGGTCCAAGCTGAGGGACAACAAAACAGAGGCCTGAGTCCCCGTGCTAGCCGCCAAGTCACCTAGGCCAGCAGCCAGAGCACATGCGCTGAAGCCCACCCCAGCACTCCAGCTGGTGACATGGACCCAGGGGCCCGGCGCCAGAGGCAAATTCGGGGTGTCTTCCCTAAGTTTTGGACTTCTCAATTTTTCAGTTTGAGAATTGAACCTTGGGCCTTAAGCACACTAGACCGACAAGTGCTCTACTGCTTAAGCTGTGTGGAGCATGCGCCCGGGGCTGGCACAGAGGCTCATCACCATCACCACCCCGGCTGTGCGAACAGCTTTTCTCCCCCTCAGTCCTGGGGTTTGAACTGCTAGGCAGTACTCTCCCACTTAAGCCATGTCGCCAGCCATTGTGCTTTACTTTTCCAATGAATCCTGCATGGTTACCAGCCCCTGGCTGAGTGAAAGGGGAGGGCGAGGAGGGACTGCGGCTCACCGCCTCCCCACAGCGGGGCCTACCTGAGCGCGATGCTGTACTGGTCCATGGCCTCCTGGTACTCATTGACGGCCACCAGGAAGTCGCCAAGGATGCGGTGCAGCACACAGTCGCTCTGGTTGGCCAGCGCGCTCCTCAGCAGGGCGATGCCGTCCTCGTACTTCTGTTCCCGGCCTGGGGAGAAACCGCGCTCATATCCAGCCTCCCGCCACAGCCCGGCCCGGAGGATGGAGAGCAAGCAAGGGGCACCCCGCCTCACTGAAACCGCAGCCTCACCATCTCACCAATCTCCTTTTAACCAGAATTCAAATAAAAAGCCAACTTGAATTTTATGTGCCAAACAGGCCGGGTGCACAGCCCGGCCGCCATCCCTGCAGGTGGTGCCTGAGCTGCGCAGTGACTCTGCCGCTGTGACGGCGTCTGCCCTGGCCAGAGCCAGTAGCCATGCTGAACTTAGCTCTTTTTTGGGTGCTGAGGCTTCAACTCAGTACCTGGGCACTGTCTCTTTCGCTCAAATTTGTGCTCTACCACTTGAGCCACCATAGTTTCCAGCTTTTTGGTCATTAACTGGAGATAAGAATCTCACTGAGTTTCTTGCCTAGGCTGGCTTTGAACCATGATCCTCAAATCTCAGACTCTTAAGTAGCTAGGATTACAATGCTCAGCCAGTGGCCCCTAACATAAGCTCTCTTTCCTTATAACTTAACATACACATATCATCCTAGCTTCTCGGGAGGCTGAGATCTGAGGACCTCAATTTGAAGCCAGCCCGGGCAGGAAAGACCATGTAATTCCTATCTCCAGTTAACCACCAAAAAGCCAGAAGTGGAGCTGTGGCTCAAGTAGTAAAGAGAGGCCCTGAGTTCAAGCCCCAGGAACAGCACGTGTGCGTGCCTGTGTACACACACCAACACACATATACACTGATGGAAAGAACAAGGCTAAGTCACCACAAGGGATGTAACTCAAAACTGTTCAAACTGAAGCCAATTAGTTATATTCCGCCCACACTAGCACAGGACAACAAAGAAACGGATTGAAGGCAAGTGGAACAGGCAGCATTAAGCTGCCTGAGCTGCTTGCGCTGAGCAGGCCGGGGCGCTGGGCAGGCAGGCGCACGGTTACTCGGGTGGGGCGGGCATGTGTGGGTAGCATATGGGGAGCACGCAGAGACCACGGACAGAGTGGGGGACCTTGGGTGAGATGGGGATACTCACTAAGCAGCTCAGCCTTCTTCACCACGGCCTTGATATAGTCAGGCCTCTGGCTGAGCGCTTTGTCTAACAGCGTCTTGGCCTTCTCCTGTGTCACCGGGTCCTCCAGGCACACGGTGGCTAAGAGGGTCAGAGTCTGTGCATTCGCACCCAGAGTTTTGTACACACTGTTAGCCATCACCATGGCTTCTCGGATGCTGTTAGAGGCCAGGTAACACTCGATGAGACCTGAAAAACAAAACACAAAGAAACCCAGTCCTGGGCTGGGAAATGGCCTAGTAGTAGAGTGCTCGCCTCATGCACACGAAGCCCTGGGTTCCTCAGCACCACATATATAGAAAAAGCCAGAAGTGGCGCTGTGGCTCAAGTGGTAGAGTGCTAGCCTTGAGCAAAAAGCAGCCAGGGACATTGCTCAGGCCCGGAGTTCAAGCCCCAGGACTAGCAAAAACAAAAAAACTCCATCCCGTCACCCTGTCCTGATGGCCATCCAGGCAGTGAACCTCCGGGGGCTTCATATGAAGAGCCAGGCCAGGAGACACAGGAGCGACCAGGCTGGAGATGTGCTGAAGGCATCGCTCAGTGCTCTCCTGAGCCCCCAGGAGAGCCCGCTCTGCACATGCACCTGCAGCTGGGGCAGGGAACAAGACAGGTGTCATGGAAGGCCTGCCACACCGCACAGCCTCTTGCTCCACACAGCCACAGAGGAGTCCAAGGAGACCCAAGGGCCTGGGAGTGGCCATCGGCTGCGTTGCCACTGGCTGGGCCTCGGCGTGAAGGATGAGGCCAACTCAGTGGAGTAACACGTGCAGCGTGTGTGTCATTCTGCACAGCTGCAGCTGTTCTGTGGGCCTTCGTGCCAAGAACAGCGATCAGAGGATGAACTTTTTGGCACAAAGCACTCATCCAAACAGAAAAACACCCAAACCCAAGCCCACAGCACTTCCGGCAGTTTCTCGGCGCACTCCTCCCCTCTAAGTACTTAGGCTCCCAGGCCTATGCTTCACTCTTCCTTTTTCTGGGAGTGGGAGGTGGGGCCTGACTGGGGCCTGAACTCGGGGCCTGGGCTGTCCCTGAGTTTTTTTGCTCAGAGCTAGTGTTCTACCACTTGAGCCACAACTCCACTTCTGGCTTTTTTGGTGGTTCATTGGAAATACAAGTTTCATAATTTCTGCCTGGACTGGCCTTGAACCAGGATCCCTCACCCTGAGCCTCCTGGGTAGTAGGATGACAGGTGTGACCACCAGTGCCTGGCTTCAGTCTTTTTGAGTACCACGGCTCTTAACATATTACTATGTGAGACTCTAGGCACAAACATAACTGTTGGCAATTCCTTGTTGTTTTACAGCCTTGGCTTTAAACTTGAGATGCTCCGGCCTCCCGCTCCGAGTGCTAGGATTACAGCCATGTGCACAACCAATTCCCTCCTAAAAACCTATGGAGATGGAAAGCAGGGGAGATGCTGGTAGCTGGCAGAGATGGAAAGCAGGGGGGCCGCTGGAAAGCAGAGTGGCTGCCCAAAAACAAAAGAGGAAGAACTTCCTCTGAGAAGAGCAAAGCTCCACCGGGCTGTCACTGCTCCTAAGGGGGGAGCTGGGAGCATGCACTGTGCCCAGCACAGGGGAGTGCGGATATTGGCTGCATTGGAAAGCTATTTCAAGACAGAGAATGTACTCTAAAAAGCTACACGCTGGGTTTGCTTGAGCTTTGCTCTAAGAACAGAGACAGCCGCCCTTCCTCCAACCCACAAGACACATGCAGGGTCGGTTGCCTGAACACAGACATGTACACAGGCGCTTCTCTCTGCACTCTAACTCCCCAAAGTCCTTCCTGGAATCTGTACTCATCTTCAGGTTCTAGGCCGACCACTTCTCCCTAGACTCCTGAGACCGCTTCCAAATTCCTCTAGGATACACTTTAAGGGACCCGCACCTTGTGAAATCCACTTTAATGCCAAGTTGCAGAGTGCCGCTGGCACTCCGCGCCCTATGGACTCCTCCAGTCAGTTCACATGAACTTAAGATGTGAGGCTCCAGGGCCACCCTGGAGCTCAGTGGACAGCCCAGACCCCGTGCCAGCCCGGCCACTCTATGAGCTCTGCCCAGTTTGGCAAAAGAGAGTAAACGCATTACCAAGTGACCCCTAAAAGTTCTCACTAATCCTGGGTTACATCTAGGGGAAAAAAGGAGACCAAGAAACCTGCCCCAGTGACTCCTCACCAAAACATCAGCATTACCTGAGATCCTCAAAACATACTAAGGCTGCTGGTATAGTGCATGCCTATAATCCCAGGCCTCTGGAGGCTGAGAAGGCGAAAGGATCTTGAGTTGAAGGGCAGCCTGGGCTATGTAGCGGAGTGCGCTCCATGTTCCACCTGTGCTGGAGGGACCTGGCTCCCCAGGACTGGAAGCCCCCTGGTGGGAGCTGCGTAGGCCTTGCGGGCCTTCGTCACCTGGGCACAGTGGCCGTAGCCATGGTGCACGCGCACACGCGCGCACACACGCACACGCACACACACACACTAACACCTCACCTTCATAGCAGTCCAGGCGACAGGGTGCGAGCCGTATGGCCTCCCGGAAGTGGATGATGGCCTCCTGGACTCTGCCCATGTTCCTGAGTGCCGCTCCCTTCAGCAGCAGAGCCTGCACGCTGTTGCTGTTCAGCTGAATGGCCTTGGCTCCCAGGTAGAGCGCCCGGGAGTAGCGCTTGCTGTAGAAGCTGTGGCACCTGAGGAGAAAAACAACAAAGCCCGGCACATGAGTGAGTGCACGTCAGCTGAGAGGAGACCCAGGAAAGCACGCATCATCTGCAGGAGCTGAAGCCTGTGTAGTGACTTGGGTTAGGATCATGGAGGAGGAAGAAGGCACAGAGAAGGTTGCTGCCCCTCGCTGTTTCTCAATAAACAGTCCTCACCTGTTGAGAATCGAGTCCAGCCTGTTCCTTCCTTTCTCCTCCACGTTCCTAACATATGGTATTAAAACCTGGGCGTGGGGGGGGGGGTCCCCCTCGGCTGAGGGGGTCACCCACTTCCTGGCCACCTCTCATCAAGAGTCCCCCTCTCTTTCTGAGGCCTCTCTCACAACGCCCATGTGCAATCCCAGCACCCAGAATGCTGGCGCTGCAGGTTCCAGGTCAGTCTGGACTATACAGGATCTCATTTGAGACCGTACCTCAAAATGAAGAAAACATACCCACAGGACAGGGGAGGCCCTCTACACAAGCACCGCATGTTACTACCACGCCTACCACGTGGTTATTAATAATAACAGCAGCATCTCTGGCCCTGTCGCTGTGGCTGGACTCTGCACGAGGCCAGCGGGAAGTGCAATGCATCCGCTATCCCCACCCCGTCCTCCAATGAACAGACGAGCTGAGCACACACCTAGTGCCCAGCGCCCACCTAGTGCCCAGCGCCCAGCCAGCTGACTGCACTCAGACCTGCACTTCCCACCTCTAATTCTGAGAGAAAGCCGAGTGGAGACCGGAGGGCAAGGAGACTCACAGACATACCCAGATACCACCCAGGGCTCTGCGTGCTGGTCAGAAATATTGAAAAGGCGGCAGCCGAGGTTTTCCACATCTTCCAGCCGCCCTTCTCGCGCCAGGAGGTAGCCATACACGTCCATCCCTGAAAGGACAGGCATCAGGTCCTGGGGCCTCAGGGAAGGTGAGGAAGGGGGCATGTCCCACACCAAGACCTTGGCTGCTGTGGTGCCAGCCCCTCCTGCAATCCCTGCCTCCCCTACCAAGTGACCACAAAAAGCCAGAGAAGCTGGTGCGCATGCGCACCTGGAATCTCAGCTCGTGGAAGGTGGAGACAGGAGGTCTTTGAGTTTGAGGTCAGCCTAAATTACATTGTAAGACCTTGTCAGAGGTAGTAAGATAAAAAAAATTAATTAAAAATGGACTGGCCTGGGACTGGGAATGTGGCTTAGTGGTAGAGTGCTTGCCTAACACACACAAAGCCTTGGGTTTGATTTCTCAGTACCACATCAACAGAAAAAGTTGGAAGTGGCGCTGTGGCTCAAGTGGTAGAGCTCTAGCCTTAAGCAAAAGAAGCTCAGGGATAGTGCTTAGCTGCCAAGTTCAAGCCACAGGACTAGCAAAAATAAATACATACATATATTTACATATATGCAATGTCACTCCAAAGCATGGAAAGACAAAGAAGGACCTAGCAGCCAAGTGGAAAGCCTGTTCTTCTCCAGAACTGTTTTCCCTTTCATCTGTGGCGTGACACACAGCTATCCAAACTCACACCCAGAATAGCCCAAAAAAGCTATCAGGTGTGCACTGCCTCCCAGGGGCGCTTGGAATGTGCCAGAGCCTGCATGTAGCTAGGTCACTGGAGGTCACTGCACCTCCTTGCATCTGCACCAGCATGCACTACCAATCTATAAAAGGGCCCACAGTTGCTGACATCTCTGTCACCACTGTCACCCTTCCTTTACCATCCTGCAGTCCCATGAAAATCCCTCTCAAGCCACATTACAACCACACTCTGGCCTCTGGACTTCAGTCTAGATCAGACACTCCCAAAACACCATTTCCATCACTAGCTTGGAAGGCTGGAGAAGAGGGGCTAGCAGCGGGCCAGGGGGTGCTTTAACAGACCTCCAACAGACAGACTCAATTCCTAGATCTGCCCCCTCACGTGCCTGCCCATTTATTGGGTCTTCCTTCCCACCACTCCCACGCACTCTCACATGCAGGGCCATTCAGCCTCAGAGCCACTGGCAGCCCAGGCCTTCCCTTCTCCTAAGCCGAAACCCATTTCCAATCTGTGAGTTTGCTGTTCGCTCCTAATTCCTGCTTTTATTCATATTCACTTCACCATTCCTCAACATCTGCTCTTATTCCCTTTTTATCTTTTAATCATACTGGGAGACAGCAAAACTACATGCCTGAAAGGACACTGAGGGTTTAAGGATGCCATCCAAACCCCCAGGTAGGCACATCATGTGAACTTGTCATTCATAAGCTGTGATACATCACCCCCTCAAAAAATCTAAATAATGGCCTGTGAGATAAAAATTGAACTCAAGAAAAAAAAATACTAGTCACAATAGAATTACCAAAGTGTTAGAGATGTGAGTCAGAAGTTAAATATAAGTAAAAGACTATTGTAACAAATCTCAAAAATCTTTCTTGAAAGATGGTATCAGAGCCAGGCACTGGTGGCTCACACCTGTAATTCTAGCTACTCAGGAGGATAAAATCTGAAGATCATGGTTTGAAATTAGTCCAGGCAGACAATCCATAGGATTCTTATTTCTACCAGCAAAATGCCAACCTGAAGGTGTGGCCAACCATGGCCCAGTACCAGCTATAAGGAAAGAAAGCAGAGCAGGAGCTCAAGACCACAAGTCCAAGCTCCAGTACCAACACACACGCTTGCTCGTTCCCATGCACATACGCACACAGAAATTGACACTTTTTCCATTTCTCTGATTTGCCCCTCTCCAACCAACCTCATCCTGGCCCAAGAAGTACTCACCTTTTATCAGATAAGGATCCAACATCTGAGCCTGCTCGAACTTGAGGACAGAGTTTTTGTTGTCTCCAGCTCTGAAGTACAGATCTGCCAAGCTTCCCAGTAGGTCCACGTTATCTCGCAATAAAGACTTTTTCTCCAGTGAACTGAAAAGATATATAGTAAACCTTCAAAACTGTTCTAGGGCTGGGAATATGGCCTAGTGGTAGAGTGCTTGCCTTGTATACATGAAGCCCTGGTTCAATTCCTCAGTACCACATATATAGGAAAAGCCAGAAGTGGTGCTGTGGCTCAAGTGGCAGAGTGCTAGCCTTGAGCAAAACGAAGCCAGGGACAGTGCTCAGGCCCTGAGTTCAAGCCCCAGGACTAGCCAAAACAAACAAACAAAAAACCTTTTCTGTATGACTTTTCTTATGAAAAATTTTTACATGAATTGTGTACACAAACACCAAACTCTATTCACTCAGCCCTATGCTTTACCTTCACAGATAGAAAAGGTCAGTCTTGAGGACACAACCTAGGCCAGGTGCTGCGAACTGAGGCTCCTAAGGAGGTGACACGGGTCTGCCTCTGGGGGAGCAGGACCCATCATGGCAGTCTGTTTTTTGCAGTTGACTGCATACAGAAAGAGTGCTGAACTCAGTGCAGCCTTACACATGCACACGTTTCAAGAGAGAGGATTACATCTGTGATCATTATACATTAGAATCAGAAAGCTCCAAAACAGCCTGGCTGCCACACCAGGAACTCCGCCTCTTCTTGCTAATGCCGACACATGAGCCAGACAGGAAGGGCCTTGGCTCGCTGAGTTCCTGCCATGGCACTCACCAGATGGTATTGATTGCTCTCGAGTTGTCACCAGTGTGCACAAAGGCATACGCTTTGATCCACACAGACAGCCAGTCCAGGTTAGGCACCGTCTGGATCACATTCATGGTCATGGACGCCACCTCGGCCCCTTTTACAGAAAGGGACAACAGACCTAGCCCAACAGAAAGTAGGAGAAAGACAGTGAGCAGAGCACTCTCCTCCACCACGCTGGCTCCCAGCAACCCCATCCTTATGCTAAGCAGCAGAGGACGGAAAGGGCACACTTTCTTTATGGTGCTAGGAACTGAAACCAGGGCCTTGAGTATGCTAAACATGCACTAGCACTGAGCTACACCCTCTGCCCCAGAAGACCATAAGACAATATTTTTTTCATCGAATGTATGACAAGACAATGCAAGGAACTTTTCTTTTTTGCAGTACTGGGAGTGTGAACTCAGAGCTTCACACTTGCTAGGCAGGAGGCATTTGAACACTGGAGCCATACCTGCAGCCTAGAAGGGAACTTAAAAACAAAAAGCTAGAAATGGAGCTGTGCCCCAAATCAAACACCAGGACCAAACAGAACAAAAGAAAACTCCTACTCTAACCCATGACTGAGAAATGCCATCTTCAATAATACACAGTGGAAGCTGGGCACTGATAGCTCACGTCTGTAATCCTAGCTATTCAGAAGGCTGAGATCTGAGGATCATTGTTCAAACCCAGCCAAGGCAGGAGAAAGGCCATGAAACTCATCTCTAATTAACCACCGGAAAACCGCAAGTGGGTGGATCAAAGTGGCAGAGTGCCAGCCTTGAACAAAAGAGCTCTCAGGGATAGCACTCAGGCCCTAAGTTTAAGCTTCACAACCAACCCCCCTCCCCCCAAAAAAAAAACACAGTGGGACAAAACACCATGGTCTTGACCTAGAATGGCATCCAGGGCTAGTGGGCACTGGCGCAGTACTTCCTTGTAGCTCGTGACTGAAGGGCGCTCCTGACCTGCCTTCTTGTACAGGTTTGCCAGCATCATGTTTATCTGCATGAGCACAAACAAACAACAGGAAAACTAGTGTATCTACAAAGAAAATACCTCCCAGGAAAATGCTGATTTTATTACTGGGAAATCTACCCACAGTCCTGTGCAACTAAAGAAAGATCAACCCCATTCATCAGACCAAGAAGAAATCATTGCTATCTTTGTTGTTCTGGTCATCCGATCCCAAACCGGGAAAGCACATAACCCACTCTCCCCAACTGGATGTTCAGTAGTATCAGGACCAAGATGCTATCCATTTGGAGAATGTTCTAGAGTACATGCATGAAAATGTAACAATGAAATCCTCCTTTGAGCCAGGTACCCATGGCTCACACCTGTAATCCTACTCAGGAGGCTGAGATCTGAGGATCATGATTCAAAGCCAGTCCAGGCAGGAAAGGTCGTAAGACTCTTATCATCTCCAACTAACCACCAGGAAACCAGAAGTGGCACTGTGGCTCAAGTGGTAGAGCCTTGAGCTCTACCTTGAGCTGAAGAGTTCAGGGACAGTGCCAGGCCCAGAGTTCAAGTCCCATGACCAACAAAAACAAAAGAAGGAAAAAAGAAAGAAAAAATATTCACAGACTTCCTAATGTATCTAGCAAACCCAGAAACAGGTTTAAGTGGGCTGAGAAGAATGAAATAAATGACTTACTTTGGGGGTTCTTTGTCGGGAAGGGATCCCATCAAGTATAGCAATGGCATCTTTATCTTGTTTCAGCATTGTATAACATTCTGCCATTTTGTATTTCACTTCAATTTCAGATGGAAGACACTAAGAGATAATGAGAACAATATTACTAAATATGAACTCAAAGCCAAGTGCAGCTCAAGACTATAACCCCAGTTACCTGGACAGCAGAGACTGAGGGGCTGTAGTTCAAAGCCAGCCTGAGCATCAGATTATATAACGTCAGATTATATGGGTAATTCTACTTATCCAGGAGACTGACATCAGGAAGATGGTGCAAGCTCACACAGAAAAGTTTGAGAGACTCCATCTCCAAAATAACCAACAAAAAGTTGTGATGGGGGCATGGCACAGCATCTGCCGAGCAAGCACAAGGCACTCCACATAATTCCCAGTACCATCCCTCCCCCTAAAAATGGTCTCACTGGGCATCAAGGGCTCACACCCTGTAATCATAGCTATTCAGAAGGCTGAGGTGTGATGATCACAGTTCAAAGCCAGCCCAGGCAGGAAAGTCTAGAAAACTCTTATCTCTACCTACCAAAAAAGCTGGATGTGGAGCTGGGAATGTGGCTTGGCAGAGTGCGTGCCTAGCACGCAAAGGCCCTGGGTTCCTTAGCACCACATAAACAGAAAAAGCTGGAAGTGGCTGTGCTAGCCTTAAGCAAAATGAAGCCAGGGACAGTGCTCAGGCCCTGAGTTCAAGCCCCAGGACTGGCAAAAAAAAAAAAAAGACGACGACGAAGAAGAAAAAAGGTGGAAAAAAAGTTGAAAGTGGCTGTAGTGGTAGAGTATTAGCTTTGAGCATAAAAGCTCATCTGGCCCTGTATTCAATCTCTGGGACTGGGAAAGGGAGAAGGGGGAAAGGGGAAGGAGGGAAGAAGGGAAAGGAAGGGAGGAAATAAAGAGGGAGCAAGCTCATCAACCCCATAAAGACAAAGAAACAAGCAAAATATATGGCATATCTATACAATGCAATATTATTTGGCAATAACAAGGAATCAAGAATTGAGTCACGGGCTGGGGATATGGCCTAGTGGCAAGAGTGCTTGCCTCGTATACATGAGGCCCTGGGTTCGATTCCCCAGCACCACATATACAGAAAATGGCCAGAAGTGGCGCTGTGGCTCAAGTGGCAGAGTGCTAGCCTTGAGCAAGAAGAAGCCAGGGACAGTGCTCAGGCCCTGAGACCAAGCCCCAGGACTGGCCAAAAAAAAAAAAAGAATTGAGTCACATTTTAAAAAGAAGAACAAGTGCTGGGAATATGGCCTAGTGGCAAGAGTGCTTGCCTCCTATACATGAAGCCCTGGGTTCCATTCCCCAGCACCACATATATAGAAAATGCCAGAAGTGGCACTGTGGCTCAAGTGGTAGAGTGCTAGCCTTGAGCAAAAAGAAGCCAGGGACAGTGCTCAGGCCCTGAGTTCAAGGCCCAAGACTGGCAAAAACAACAACAACAACAATAAAAAGAAGAACAACCAGCACCAAATACACAAAATTATTTTAGTCACTCTCTCGAAGTCACAATTCTATTTTTGGTTACCTGGCTTTGTGGTGTGGATGCTGAATTTCCAGTCGAAGGCCTCACTTTTGAAGTTTTACTTAGGGCTTTCTTCTGCTGCAAAGCCATAGTGTACTTGCTCACTGCGTTCCGATACTCTTTGTCATGAAATAGAGAATCTGCATGGTAAACCAATAGCTGGAACTTCTGAGATGGAGAGAGTAACTCTCTAGAAACAAAGAAAGTGAACTCACCCCTTAGTGTTCACACGGGCCTGGCACACAATGAAAGCCAACATGATTTAAGTACCAGTCCCTAAAATGAGAGGCACCACTCCACACAAATATGAGGTCAACACATCTAGGATACTACTTTGTTTTATTACAGTCAATTTTTTAAAAACTATATAAGCAATGATGATGCATATAAACCATATCCAGTAATATAGAGAAAATATAACACATCCTTTCCTCCTCCTACTTTTTTTTTTTTTTTGCCAGTTCTGGGGCTTGAACTCAGGGCCTGAGCACTGTCCCTGGCTTCTTTTTGTTCAAGGTTAACACTCTACCACTTGAGCCACAGCACCACTTCTGGCTTTTCCATATATGTGGTGCTGAGGAATCGAACCCAGGGCTTCATATATACAAGGCAAGCACTCTACCACTAGTCCATATTCCCAGCTCCCCTCCTCCTACTTTTTAATCCATGTCTGTTATCCACCTATTTACATTATGGCAATATCAACTTTGGGTTTTTTTTTGTTTGTTTCGGTGCTGATCCTAGTGCTTGAACTCAGGGCCTGGGTGCTATGTCTGAGGTTTTTTTTGCTTAAGGCTACCACTTGAGCCATAGCTCCACTTCTGGCTTTCTGGTAGTTAACTGGAGACAAAAGACTTATGAACTTTCCTGCCCCAGGTGGCTTCAAACTGTGATGCTCAAGATCTCAGCCTCCTGAGTTGGGTAGGATTACAGGCATCAGCAGCCACCAGGACCTGACTTCAATGTAAGTTTTAAGGGTAATACTGACAAAGGAGAGAAAGCCCAGACTTAACCAAAGAAGGCCTGGGAAAGCTTTACTCCCACCCCACATAAATAAAAAGGCCAGGATATAGACTAGTGGTAAAGCATATGCTAGAATACATTAAGGCCTTGGGTTTGATTCCCAGAACAATGAAAGAAAAAGACTGGAAGAGAGGGAAGAGGAAGGAGATTTTAAAAGTTAGAGAGAAGGGGTGGGGGGGGGGAGAAGGCCTGCTGAATAAATGCTGGATATAAAGTTGCAAAGGGAACTAACTGGACTTTTGGCTCAGAGGTCTAATGCCTACATGACTGCAGACTTGGGTTTGAGACCCAGCACCCAAACACAGAACAAAGCAGATAGAAAAACAAGGTTCAAAGGAATGAAAAGAGGATATAGTTGAGATGACTTAAGATCTCTCATTTTGGGTGGGGTTTTTTGCCAGTCCTGGGCCTTGAACTCAGGGCCTGAGCACTGTCTCTAGCTTCTTTTTGCTCAAGGCTAGCACTCTGCCAACTTGAGCCACAGCGCCACTTCTGGCCTTTTCTATATATGTGATGCTGAGGAACTGAGCCTACAGCTTCATGTATGAGGCAAGCACTCTTGCCACTAGGCCATATTCCCAGCCCCTTAAGATCTTTCAACTCTTGAGATTCTGCAGAAATAAGCCATTAGACATTTGAATTAAAAATTGTATTTTTAGCTCAGCGCCAGTAACTCAACACCTCCTGAGGCTAAAAAACTGCCAACTAAACTAATATGAAAATGCATGGACTAGCCAAAATTAGTCTATGCAGACATCAAACTGCTTCAAATCATCCTGTAGCATCTTGAAGCAGCAAGAACTATGACTAGCCCATCAACCCCCAATAATAGAAAACATGCTTTGACAAATGACTTGGTACCAGGTGAGAGCTCACAAACACAAAGTGCTGATGGAGACCAGTGCTCCTCACATTCCACTCCCTGAGGGGGCTCAATATCTCTCCTTTACTAGTGAGGTACAAAGCACACTAATGGAAATGAAATGGGGAGTAATAACCGCACTGCTGGCATGTCACCAACTTCTCCAGATCTAGACCTGTGCCAGAGCTGCCAAACACCTGGGGATGCAGAGATTTCACAGCAGTGCCAGCAAGCTGTGGTGGGATAGGATGGAGTTTCTTTCAAGTCAGGGGACCCAGGGTCCAGACACAGTGGTCCCCACTTCCACATGTACGAACCCAGTAAGAGTACCCCATCTCCCTAAGGCTGTAAGAATGTTCTTAGATGTTAAGAAAGGGAGATGGAGAGACAATAGAGACCATGTCTGTGAAACCAAAAACTGCTTGTCAAATGGTATTTCCCACAGGATTGGGACAGCGACCCAACAGTATGTAACTAAAACCAAACAACTACTCCACATATGAAGGTCAAAAATTGACCTCTCAGTGGAATACAATAGCTCAAAAGCTATGTATGTACGTTCATATAAGACTACTGTCGACATATTGTCTAATATCGACATCACATTTAAAGCCCTAGGCGAATTTTCTTGGGCTTGGCCACGTGGCTACTGTATATGTTCTTTTTTTTTTTTTTGGCCAGTCCTGGGGCCTTGGACTCAGGGCCTGAGCACTGTCCCTGGCTTCCTTTTGCTCAAGGCTAGCACTCTGCCACTTGAGCCAAAGCGCCACCTCTGGCCGTTTTCTGTATATGTGGTGCTGGGGAATCGAACCCAGGGCCTCATGTATACGAGGCAAGCTCTCTTGCCACTAGGCCATATCCCCAGCCCACTGTATATGTTCTTGATACATTGTATATTGTATATATGTCTACCTGACCTAGAGAAGGGAAAGAAAAACAGGGCATAAGATATCACAATAAATGTACACACTGCCCTACTATGTAACGGTACCCTTTTTGCACAACACCTTGTAAAAAAAATTTGTGTTCAATTAATAAGTAAATTAAATTTAAAAAAAAGAATGTTCTTAGGACCTTGTCACACAGACGTGTATCTCCAGTAGGTGGCTCACACCTGTAATCCTAGCCACTCAGGGGACTGAGAATCCTTAGACAGCTTATCTCCAATTAAGCAGTAAGGTTTTGACTCAAGCAGTGGAGTGCCAGCCAAGAGACTATCAACAGTTTGAGGACCTGAGTTCAAGCCCCAGTACTGGCACCTACGTGTACATACATGAACACACACAAGTGCAGCAGAAAAGCAAGGCAGTGGTGATTCCCTGACTAAGAGCCTTCCGGGTCAAAGGGCTGAGAATAGCTCAGTTGAAGCCTGAACCAAGAGGATGCTCTCAAGTGAGGATTCGAAGCATCAAGTATAAAGACCCAAGGTTGAGGAGGAGCACCTGCAGCTCATGCTGTACTCCTAGTTATGCAGGAGGCTGAGATCTGAGGATCGCAGCTGGAATTCAGTGGGGGTGACTAACCCCCAAAAAAGTTGGAAGCGGGATTGTAAATAGTAGAGTGCTGGGCGGGACCCGGACGACCCCAGGGTCCCCACCGCGAGCCGCCACCCGCCACGTCTTCGCATCCAGAGGGACTGGGGGGAGCGGCGCAGCCTCAGCCCCACACTGCTTTCCGAGCCCCAGTCCACCTCCCCCGGTCCTGGGCCCCGGCCTCCACACCGCCCGGCCCCGCCCTCCACGCCGCTGGCCCCGGCCTCCACACCGCTGGCCCCGGCCTCCACACCGTTGCCCGGCCTCCACACCGCTCCCGCCTCCACTCACGGGTTGTTGTTACTCATTGTAAGCAGCAAGCTGCTGAGGAGTCGCACGTTGGAGTGCAGCCCCGCGGCCGCCATGTCCCGCACGTGGTCTATCACGCTCATTCTGCGCGGCGGGCGCGGGCCGGCGACGGCGGCGGCACCGAAGGCACCGAAGGCCGGTAGAGGATCTTCCAGGAAGACCCCCCCCACAATGGCGGCGGCAGCGGGGGCCATCGGGTCCACACGTGGCACCGCCCCCCGACGGCGCCGGTGTCTACCGCAGTGCCTGCGCCGTGCGGAAATTAACGTCCGCGTCCTGCGCGCCGCAAACTTTATTGAGAGCGCACCATGGGAAAATAGGCGTTTCCGTAGGGATACGCGCGTTAAGATCGGATCTGGCTGAGAAAACTTTACACCACTTACTAAAGTAAGTAGAAATTTTTTAGTAAGAGAAGCAAAGTGGACGGAAAATTTCGGCATTTCAGTCAGGCGCCAAGGACAGACCTGAGAGTTGGCGGCTCGCGCATGCGCGGGCCTCGCCCCCTTCTGCCTTGTTTTGTGTTGCTGGCAGACTGCCGCCTCGCTTTTAAAATTAGCGTCTATTGTGCTAGGAGTTTTGACTTTGGAACTTACACTTTGTGCGAACCTAGAGGGGACTCCCTCTATGACCCTCCCTCTCTCATCTCGACTGTGAAATACTTCACTAGAGCAATGTGAACCAGAGACTAGGCCTAAACATGGGCAGGCATCCATAATAACCAGCTTTTGTCTCACACGAGTTAACATTTAAAAAAAAAAAGCTTTGGCCGGGCGCCGGTAGCTCAGGCCTGTCATCCTACCCACTGCGATCTGAGGGTCTCGGTTCAAAGCCCGCCCGGGCAAACAAACCTGAGAAACGCTTACCTTCAATTAAGCTCCAAAGAGCCAGAAGTGCTCAGGGCCTAAGTGCTGTCCTTTAGCTTTTTTGCTAAAAGCTGATGTTCTAACACTTAACCACAGCTCCATTTCGGGCTTTTTGGTGGTTAAATGGAGATAAGAGTCTCATCGTGATCCTCAGATCTCAGCTTCTTGAGTAGCTAGGATTACAGGCATGAGCTACCAGCGCCCGACCAGACATTAATATGATACCAACAAGGGCATGCATACCACTAAACTTGGAACACGCAAGAGAAATATCCATGTAGCTAAGGTCTTTTCTTCTTTGCAGAACCCACTTCCAAAATGACAACTTTGAGCTGGATACAGGTGGCTCACGCCTGTAATCCTGTTTACTCAGGAGGCTGAGAACAACTGAGGATGGTGATTCAAAGCCAGCCTGGGCAATAAAGTCTCTAAGACTTAACCACCAAAAAGCCCGAAATGGAGCTGTGGCTCAAGTGGTAGAGTGCTAACCTTTAGCACAAAAGCATAGGAACAATGCCCAGGCCAACCTCAAGCCCCAGGACCAGCACAAAACAAAGAACAAAAATGACAACTTTGGAGCTGGGAGAGGGGAGGCCCTTTTATTGGCCATGAACTTGCAGTAAGCCATGTCATAGATGCAGAAGGAGGGGGATCTCTTGAGTGTTGAGTGAAAAACATTAGAACAATTTGAATGCTGTGCACCACCTCCTCTCTAAACATCTCACAGCCTCCTAAGAATGAAAAACTCTCCCAGACAACTACATGGCTTTCTTAGATCTGTCTTTTATAGGGGAGGAGGAACAGAGCACTTACAAATGCTCCAACGGAAACATTAACTTAACATCCCTTAAGTGCCTGCCTGGCAGCCACAGGCCTCCTTCCCCTCAGTGGGGAACTTCTGACAAGAAATCTGTCTGAGCACTTGAGGGAACAAATTCCATCATTTAACCCTAGGGGTGCGGATGCTCATCACAGCCAGATAAACTGCCATGAAATACAGTTCTGTACAGGTTTTTATTTTTGTGCCCATCCTGGGGCTTGAACTCAGGGCCTAGATACTCTCCCTGAGTTTTTTTGTTCAAGGCTTGTGCTCTACCACTTGAGCCACAGCGTACTTCTGGCTTTTTGATGGTTAACTAGAGGTGAGTTTCACAGACATTTCTACCCAGGCAGGCTTAGAACCTGCATCCTCAGATCTCAGCCTCTGAGAAGCTAGGATTACAGGTGTGAGCCACTGGCACCTGGCAGAAAGTGGATAGTCTTGTATCTGCCACTTGAGCTTTTTGTAAAGGTTAGATAGAATTACGCTGCCTGCTCACCTGGAAACTGCTGCTGCAGAGTTAAAGCAAAGTGGAAAATTACAATGAATGATTTATCTCAATATTAACACAGAGCAGATGCAGCCCTAAAATTACATCCTCCAAATGGAATTGTCTTCTGCGCATCTATTAACAAAACCCAAGGAAGCAAACCAAATGGCTTTTGGTGCTAATAGTGTGTCACTTTCTGGATGTAACTCCAATGTTTATGTATTTTTTTAAAAGATCTTCAGTAATGATAATCCTAGAAACGAGAAAAATTCAGAGTAAAACAATTCACATAAATCTTACTCAAGTATTTCCATGTCCTGTAATCTGTGTACAGGGAAGATGACAGTAATTAGTGGTATGTGGAAATGATGGTGGCAAAATGGACATTCAAGGACAAAGAGCAAGATGACTGCTGTCCTCAGATGCTTTTGGTCAACTCGATTTTTTTTGTAGATTATTTTCTATTAGTGTGTGTGTGTGTGTGTATGTGTGCACGCGCGCACGCGTGCCAGTGTTAGAGCTTGAACTCAATGCATATGCACTATCCCTTAACTTTTTCACTCAAGGTTGGCAATCCTACCACTTGAACCACAGCTCTACTTCTGGCTTTTTGCTAGTTAATTGAAGCGTCTCATAGACTTTTCTGTCCAGGTTGGCTTCAAACCATGACCCTCAGGTCTCAGCCTCCTGAGTACCTAGGATTATAGGCATGAAACACCAGCACCCAGCATTGTCAAACATTTTCATTTATTTTTACTTTTTGTTATTATAAAGATGAAGTACAGAGGATTACAGTTACACAAACCACGTAATTAATATATTTATTTTTGGACAATGTCACCCCTTCCCTTGCTCTCTTCCAATTTTTCCCCACCTGTCCCCAGTTATTAATCATTTTTCAAAGAGTAGTTTTTATTTTTTATTTTGTAGTAGTAACGATTGAACCCAGGGCTCATGCATGCTGAGTGTGTGTTCTATTATTGCACTATACACCCAGATAAAAATAGGAGTGCCCCCTTGTCAAGAAACTGCATCAGGCAGGTGCTGGTGGCTCACACCTGTATTCCTAGCTATTTAAGAGCTATTTAGGAGGATGAGATCTGAGGATTGCGGAACAAAGGCTGGGAATGTGGCTTAGTGGTAGAGGGCTTGCCTAGCATGTATGAAGCCTTGGACTCAATTCCTCAATACCACATAAACAGAAAAAGCTGGAAGTGGCGCTGTGGCTCAAGTGGTAGAGTACTAGCCTTGAGCAAAATAAACTCAGGGACAGTACCCAGGGTTCAAGCCCCAGGACTGGCAAAAAACAAAACAAACAAACAAAGAAAAAACAAAACCAATGGAACAGAAAAGTCACTATAGACTCTCATCTCCAATTAAACACTCAAAAATCGTAAGTGGAGCTGTGGCTCAAAGTGATAGAACACTACCTTGAGCAAAAAACCTCAAGGAGGGGCTGGGGATATGGCCTAGTGGCAAGAGTGCTTGCCTCGTATACACGAGGCCCTGGGTTCAATTCCCCAGCACCACATATACAGAAAAACGGCCAGAAGTGGCGCTGTGGCTCAAGTGGCAGAGTGCTAGCCTTGAGCAAAAAGAAGCCAGGGACAGTGCTCAGGCCCTGAGTCTAAGCCCCAGGACTGGCCAAAAAGAAAAAAAAAAGAAAAAAAAAAAAAAAAACCTCAAGGACAGCACTCAGGCCGAGTTCAAGCCCCACAACAACAAATAAATGAACACATCTGAGTTATAGACAGGTACAACACAGAAAGCACCCTAATGTCTCCATTTATCCACTAGCTCCCCCTGCTGTTCATGGAACAAACACGACAGTAAGTTTTTCTATCAAAAGTCTTCATAATTTGAAGGGGAAGTAAGTCAAAAAACCTTTAATCTCGAAATGAATCACCATGGCTTCCTCTCCTCCCTTCCGTTCTTTCCCTTTTGACAGGTCTGTGAGTTCATAACAGAGTTTCAACTCAAACACCAAGATAAGAATTTCAATTAAATTTTTTAAAACAAACACACCCAAGTTTACGTAAGAAAACTTTTTTGGAATAGTACATGGACAACTAGGCCCTTCAAAAAAAAAAAGAAGCTTGCAAATCACACACCAGATTAGGGACTACCTCTCTGAATATATGAAGAGCCCCCAACTGGGTTATGATGGTTCACACCTGTAATCCTAGCTACTCAGGAGGCTGAGATCTGAGGATCACAGTTTGAAGCCAGCCAGGGCAGAAAAGGCTATGAGACTCTCATCTCCAATAAACTACTCAGAAAAAGCTGGAAGTAGGGCTGTGGCTCCAGTGGTAGAATGCTCATCTTGAGCAAAAGGAGCTCAGGGACAGTGCCCAGGGAAAGGAATAAAAAGGGGGTGGGGGTGGTGATTTTTAACTCATAAGTGTTCCAACTGAATATCAAAGGAAAGTCATATACTTTCTCTCATGTGAAATGTTAAAAAAAATTTCTTTATTATTATTTATTATTAAACATCAGCTTCAACTTATAGAAGATGGCTAGTCACCCCTGGAGAACCCACCCTCTCTCCTCCCCCCAGGATTTTTGATCAGGACGTTTTCAAGGACATCCTCTCTTCTCTCTTCAGCACAAAGCCAAGCAGAAGGAATTCAAGGCGAAGGACCACACAAGCCTGGTTCCGAGGCCACGGCCCTTCACTGCCCAGGTCCTGAAAGACTCTTGTTCATAAACTGTCTCTTCACAAAACAAGTCCACCACTGGGGGGGGGGGGGGGTGCGGAGAAAGAGGGACAAAATGCAGAGCCAAGGTCAAATCAGTGCAATTTCAAGGGAAGGTCAGAACTCACATGTGTTTAGTATTAGTCCAGCAGCTGTTATAAACAGGTCTAGACTCACAGGCCACTCAGTGGGGGCTGCTCCATGACAGGGTGTCTGCTGAGCCTGGAGTTCCATCCCCCATGGCACCAAAACAAAAATGATCACACCAGGTGCTAGTGGCGCACACCTATAACCCTTGCTCCACTACTGACACATAAACACAAACTACAACAACACAACCCTCCAAGTGCTTAAATGTAACAGAGGTCCCTGTGGCTACTAATAGTTTGACTACATACCCAAGACATCACACACTAAAAACTTGTTCTCTGGCTCTCCCCTGCCTCACTTATTTTTTGTCAGTCCTGAGACTTCAACTCAGGGCCTGGACACTGTCCCTGAGCTGCTTTTGCTCAAGGATAGCACTCTACCATATAAGCCACAGGACCGCTTCTGGCATTTTGTGATTAATTGGAGATAAGAGTCTCATGGACTTTCCTGCTGGGGCTGGCTTCAAACTATGATCCTGAGATCTCAGCCTCTTGAGTGACTAAGATGACAGGCGTAAGCCACCGGTGCCTAGCTCATTTAAATTGGGCTCATCAGATGCAGTTAGTTTGAACCCATTACAGGTCAGGCAACACTGGCCTATAGAAACCCCAAGTCCTGGGCTGGGGATATGGCCTAGTGGCAAGCAAGAGTGCTTGCCTCCTATACATGAAGCCCTGGGTTCAATTCCCCAGCACCACATATATAGAAAACGGCCAGAAGTAGCGCTGTGGCTCGAGTGGCAGAGTGCTAGCCTGGAGCAAAAAGAAGCCAGGGACAGTGCTCAGGCCCTGAGTCCAAGGCCCAAGACTGGCCAAAAAAAAAAAAAAAAAAAGAAACCCCAAGTCCTTGGACAAGTTTGCTGGGGGCAACGGGACATAAGGAGATCTCCCAAGTTCAGAGGCACAAGGGGGACCTCACCTTGCTGGGCTTATCATTCTGGGGGTCAAACACTTTGTCACAAAGGCGCAGTCCCGTCTCCTGGCGGAGCTGCTGGAGGTACGCTCGCATCACTTCTGCAACAGAGGAAAACATGGCCTTGAGAGCAGTGCACTTGCCTGGATCCACACTGAATATGAGAAGGCAGTTGTGCCCCTGGTTTCCAGTCTCTACTCACTTCAGCTCAGAGGCTCTGGGGACCTTGCTTGCTGGCCAGTGCCCCAGGGCCCCCCTCCCGGGCTACTCCCAACCCAGCCGCAAAGAGAACAGTGCCCCGCCCTCACCGTCCTCCTGCTTGGTTGCAGGTTTGGCATAAATGGCATTCAGGGGAAAGCCAGGCTCTCCGGGGATGGGGAAGTTGGTGATTCCCAGCGTGTACATCTCCTTTTCTCCTTGGCTTCTGGAGTTGCACTAGAAACAAGATATAGTGGGAGAACTCAGCCTCCAAGGCGCAGGGCAGCAGCACCCAAGCTAGAAACAGAGCTTCCAGGCTGGGAATATGGCCTAGTGGTAAAAGTGCTTGCCTCATATACATGAAGCCCTGGGTACAATTCCCCAGCCCCACATATATAGAAAAAAAAAGGCCAGAAGTGGCACTGTGGCAGAGTGCTAGCCTTGAGCAAAAAGAAGCCAGAGACAGTGCTCAGGCCCTGAGTCCAAGGCCCAGGACTGGCAAAACAAAAACAAAAACAAAAAAACAGAACTTCCAACCACAGTGTCTGTGCCTGCATGAAACCTGGCAAATCCCACAGGCCAAGCAGTGTTCAAATACATAACATCGTACAATGGAATTACAGAAGCCAATGATGCTGAAATACAGTAACAAAAATTAAAAACAGAATGGAGGATATACATGGGTTTGGGTTGTTTTTTTTTTTTGCAGTCCTGGGGCTTGAATTCATGGCCTGGCACTGTCTCTGAGCCTCTCTGTGCCCAAGGCTAGCCCTCTACCACTTGAGCACCATTTCCAGCCTTTTCTGTATATGTGGTGCTGAGGAATCAAATCCAGGGCTTCCTGTATACGAGGCGAGCACTCTACCACTAAGCCACCTACCCAGCCCTACATTGTTTTGTTTTGTTTTGTTTTTACTTTACTATTTTTTTGGTCAGTCATGGGGCTTGAACCTCAGGACTAGGTGCTATCCCTGATTTTTGTGCTCAAGGCTATAATATTTTGAGCCACAGCACCACTTCCAGTTTTCTGGTGGTGAATTAGAGATGAGTCTCAGACTTTCCTGCCCAGGCTGGGTTTGAACAGTGATCTTCAGATCTCAGCCTTCTGAGTAGCTAGGATTACAGGTATGAGCCACCTGTACCCAGCTTTTCGCATGGTTTTTATGGAGGCACAAAATACCATGACTGTAGAACTAAATCTTGACATAAGGCTGGGAATATGGCTTAGTGGCAAGAGTGCTTACCTCATATAGATGAAGCCCTAGGTTCAATTCCTCAGCACCACATATATAGAAAACGTCCAGAAGTGGTGCTGTGGCAGAGTGCTAGCCTTGAGCAAAAGGAAGCACCAGGGACAGTGCTCAGGCCCTGAGTTCAAGGCCCAGGACTGGCAGAAAAAAAAATCTTGAAATAGTGATGTGAGTAAACAAATTTCAAAACATCTCCAAGTCTACTGCAATGTGAACACACCCTGAATTCTGCAAGAGGAAAAGCCAATAATGGTTCTCAACAGCTCTAAACTACTGTCTACACTAGTGATTGAAGTAAATGTAGACTGTAGGGCTGGGAATGTGGCTTAGCAGTAGAGTGCTTGCCTAGCATGCATGAAGCCCTGGGCTCAATTCCTCAATACCACATAAACAGAAAAGGCTGGAAGTGGTTCTGTGGCTCAAGTGGCAGAGTGCTAGCCTTGAGCAAAAAGAAGCCAGCGACAATGCTCAGGCCCTGAGTTCAAGCCTCGGGACTGGCAAAAAAAAAAAAAAAAAAATTAGACTTTAAAGTGAATGCAAGCTTTCCATCTTGAAAAAAATAGATGCCAAGCCCCTATAACACCATGGTCCTTTCTTTCTTCATGTTAGTCAACTGCACCATGAGGTCAAAGAACTACATGCAGCTGAGAGCTTATAAGCCTAGCTATGGGAGGCAGAGAAGCCAGCTGCGGCAGTAAAGTCCATGAGACTCTCATCTCCAATTCATCACCAAAAATGCAGAAGTGGAGCTGTGTTTTAAGTCAGTGCTAGCCTTGAGTGGAAAAAGTTAAAGGACAGCGCCCAAGCCCTGAGTTCAACCCCCAGGATCAGCACATATACACACAAAAACCCCATCCAGATTTCCAGACCAAGCTCCAAGTAGAGGAATCACTTCCCCTCGCCGCTATGGTCTCGACCAGTCCCAGCGGCTGGGAGTGGAGCTTGCTTTCCTGATGTGTGATGCTTGATGTTTAATTACCTTTTGGAGTTTCTTTAGACACTCAGAAATGTAGAGAGTTATATATATCAAGGTCCTATCAGCTTCATTCTGCAAGGGAAAGGAAGAACAACAGTCCTGGTGAACACAGATTCCTTCCCATGTTGTCTTTTGATTGTGTACTGGAACCTGCCAGCCTAGGCCAGCCCAGTCCAGGCGTGGTTCACAAAGCCCCATACCACCGTGCTAGCTGGGCGTCCCAGCTTCCATGGAGCTGTGCGGCTGCTCGGGACCCTCATTCGGTATGCCGGAGGCATACCAGATGGCCAGCTAATGTTGGTAAGCCCTCTAGAGGATCTGCTCATTACTCAATAGGAGGAAGCGATTACTCCGCATGTGGGGTGCTCTGCAATAGCACCCTGAGTCTAACATCTTGACCCAATCTGGAAACTCCAAATCAGAAATGGTCAACCTATATAAACAAACAACAACAAAACAAAAACATAGCCTGTAGGGCTCTGGGGCTGAGGACTAGTCTTATACAAGCCCAGGCAGGCACACAGTAGGGCTCTATCACTGTTAAATACATGAAGACCTATCTGGACCAGAGGTTGGCAGGAAATATCTGGTGGCTCTGGTGGGACGCATGGTCTCGGCCATAACTCTCTAGTAGCTGTTGCTGAAAGTAGCTATAGACAGCATATCAACAAATGTTCACGGCTGTGTTCCAATAAAACTTTATTAACAAATAGTGGCCATGACACATTTGGTCAGCCTTTGGTTATGACTTTGAAGGGGAACAAAAATAATGTAATACTTATGCAGCCAAACATTTAGGCACTGTCTTATTCTGTCTTATTCATTCTGATGGGGATACTATCTTCCTGTGAAAATGAAGCTAAATATTATAAGCTCTGTAATTTACCTTAATTTCATAGTTTTTGAAGAAGACATTGGCCTTAAAGTAATAGATGGCTTCATCCACAATGTCTGTGTCTTTTGCTGAGCAGGACATAAGGAAGAAGAAAGGAAGACATTACCCAAATGTAAATCCTCAACTCTACAAAAGGTATAAATAAAATACACCCAGGATTGAATGTCAAGAATCTGATAGTTAAGCTGAAAGGTAGCTACAAAAATACCGTCATCAAAAACTACTTCTAGGCCCGGAACATGGCCTAGTGGTAAAGTGCTCGCTTCGTATCCATGAAGCCCTGGGTTCGATTCCTCAGCACCACATATATAGAAAAAGCCAGAAGTGGTGCTGTGGCTCAAGTGGTAGAGTGCTAGCCTTGAGCAAAAAGAAGCCAGGGACAGTGTTCAAGCACTGAGTTCAAGCCCCAGGACTGGCAAAATAAAACAAAAAACACAAAACACTACTTCTAGAAAAAAATGAGTAAGCGCTTTTTTGTCTTTGTAAAAATTACACATGCTCCAGACGGGTGCTGGTGGCTCACACCTGTAATCCTAGCTACTCAGGAGGCTGAGATCTGAGAATCATGGTTCAAAGCCAGCCCGGAAAGGAAAGTCTAAGAGACTCTTATCTCCAATTAACCACCAGAAAACTAGAAATAGTGCTGTGGCTCAAGTGGTAGAGCTGAAGAGCTCAGGGACAGCACCCAATGTTCAAGTGCCACGAACAACAAAAATTTTAAATTATATATATATATACATATATATGTTGAAATAATAATAGAAATTCAAACTGCCACCTTAAATATCACTACCTAGAAACAACTTTTTTGGGGGGTGAGGGTGGGGGGCATCAGTTATAGAGCTTAAACTCAGGGCCTAGGCGCTGTCCCTGAGTTTTTTCACCCAAGGCTATTGCTCTACTACTTTGAGCCACAGCTCTACTTTTGTTTTTCTGGTGGCTACATTGGAGATGAGAGTTTAACCGACTTTCCTGCCCAGGCTCGCTTGGCACTGTAATTCTTAGATCTCAGCCTCATGAGTAGTTAGTATTACAGGCATGAACCACCAGCACCAACCTAGAAACAACTACTATTAACATTTAATGATTCTCATTCAAGACCTCTAGATGCTTGTATGAAAACAGACTAAGCTAGGTTAGCTTTAATGAGTTTAAAAAAAAGAAAAAATCTCTAAAGGAATGCAATATACTTTTATGTGAATTTACAACCTGTAGTTTCAGGAGAAAGCACTCTTGGTCATTTAGGGACATGTTGGGTTCAGATGTGTATCTTCTTTTTTTTTTTTTCTGTGTGAAAACTCTGACTTAAATATACTTGAACAAGCTGTTTGGTGAGACTAGTGGCTGAGAAATCCCAGAAACACCGCCGTGACAGAGACAGCTCTCTTTGCTCTGGCAAAGTTTTGCTCTGTTTTTCATTTTCGTAAGGTCATAATCACAGAGCTTGATATCTGGCAGCTGGTTCTAGCAACACCAAGACAGTTATTCCTACATTTGTCCATGAAGGCTGTCGGGAAAGTGAGCCAGCCCTGGCCGTTCCTGTCACAGCAGAGATGAAAACCCTGGAGCTCGGCTGGGCTCTCTGCAGGCCCCTCTGCAGGTCAGCAGTCTTCAACTCCGGATATTCACCCACTGAAGAATTCCATCCCACCCGCCACTGTGTTCCCTGTGATCCATTTTCTTAGAAAAGAAAGCATCCTCCTAGGATGCAAGTGTTTGTAAGATCCAGCTAGTTTTTTTCTAAACACGACAGGAGGTGATGGATTCTGAACCCAGAAAAGTGCCTGGCATACACCAAATGCTGAAAGAAGCTGGCTAGAGGGGAATCCAGAGCCGGGGGGGAGGGGGGGGGGCGGGGGGCGTTCCCCTGAATGATTTCTTTTTTTTTTTTTGGCCAGTCCTGGGGCTTGGACTCAGGGCCTGAGCACTGTCCCTGGCTTCCTTTTGCTCAAGGCTAGCACTCTGCCACTTGAGCCACAGCACCACTTCTGGCCATTTTCTGTATATGTGGTGCTGGGGAATTGAACCCAGGGCCTCATGTATAGGAGGCAAGCACTCTTGCCACTAGGCCATATCCTCAGCCCCCCTGAATGATTTCTTAAGTCTCACGGTCCCAAGGACTCTAGAACTGCACAGACAGGCAGAAAAAGAGTAATCCAAGATAGGACTGAGGTACAAATGGCCCTGATTTGATAGCCCTGTGTCTTCTAGGCTTTCACACCACAAGTTGACAACGATAACTTGTACTTACTCTCTCTAGGGGCAGGTCCTTTGAACTGACTTCTGATGGGCAGCAGTGCCATGTTGCCAATGAGCTTGGTGTCTGGGTCCATGAGAGAAGAATGGTAGGCCTGCGGTGTCAAGCCAGAAAGAATAGAGAAGCAGAAAAGAGATAATAGGTGTCACTGGATCACACAAGTTTACAGCCTTCCTCCAGAAGAAAAGAAAAAAAAGCAACCTGCCCAAGGTTAACCAGAGGAGCAGGGGAAGGGATGGGAACAGTGAGGCAGCAGACCTGGCTCCTAACAGATTACAAAAACCAATTACTGGCCAGAAGCAGTGGCTTATCCCTGTAAGCCCAGCCGCTCAGGAAATGGAGACTGGGAGGACTGCACTGGAGGCCAGCCTGAACAAAAAGTTATCAACACCTCATCTCAACCAATAGCTGAGCATGACACCTTATGTTTGCCATCTGAGCTATTAGGACAGCAGAAATAGGAAGATCATGGCCCAAAGCCTAACACTGTGAGGTCTTCAGTTCACACTCAAGTTTCTCTATCTCTCTCTCTTTCACACACACACAGAAACTCAATAGTTAAATTTGGATTCTGCAATCTGGTTATTAAACATGACCAGTCTCAAATATTAAATTATGTAAACTTACATTAAAAACTATATATTAAAAATAAAGATAAGCCAAGTGTCAGGTGGCTCACGCCTGTAACCCTAGCTACTCAGAAAACTGAGTCAACCGGGGCTGAAAAGTCCCTGTGACACTCCTATCTCCAATTAACTACCACAAAACTGGAACTGGCACAGTGGCTCAAAGGGGTAGAGTGCAAAAGAGGTCAGGGACAACGCCCTGGCCCTGAGTTCAAGCCCCACAATCAATCAAAATAATAAGACTTGAGCCAGGCACTGGTAGCTCACGCCTGTAATCCTAGCAACTCAGGAGGCTGAGATCTGAGGATTGCAGGTCAGAGCCAGCCCAGGCAGGAAAAGGCCAGGCAGGAAAGGCTGTGAGATTCTTATCTCCAATTAACCACCAGAAAACCAGAACTTAAGTGGTAGAGTGTAAGCCTTGAGCTGATGAGCTCAGGGACAGCGCCCAGGCCCAGAGTTCAAGTCCCACGAATAACAGCCAAAAAAGTAAAAAGACATACTTATCACTTCTCAATTTTTCAAAACTGTATTTTTTTTTTATTACAGGCATGAGCTACTGGTACTTGGCTCCTGTATTTTTTTTTAAACTAGGTTCTTAGGATTATTATTTATGGGCTAGGAATATGGCCTGGTGGCAAGAGTGCTTGCCTCCTATACATGAAGCCCTTGGTTCAATTCCCCAGCACCACATATATAGAAAACAGCCAGAAGTGGTACTGTGGCTCAAGTGGCAGAGTGCTAGCCTGGAGCAAAAAGAAGCCAGGGACAGTGCTCAGGCCCTGAGTTCAAGCCCCAGGACTGGCAAAAAAAACAAAACAAAACAAAGATTGTTATTTACTTGTTTTTGTGGTAGTGGGGTTTGAACCCAATGCTTGCTCTTGCTTAGCTTGCTTGCTTGCTTGCTTGGTGTTCTACCATTCGAGCCACATATCCAGCTCTGCTTTTTTTATTTTGGAATCTAATGCCCTTTCTGTCCAGGCTGGCTTTGGGTTGTGATCCTTTAGCTCTGATCCTTAGCCCCTGGAATAGCTAGGATTAAAGGCATGAGGCACAGCACCTGACCATAAGCTTATTTGTATGTTTTCTACCTTTACAGTGGAAATGCTCTCTCTGGTGGGAAGGGAACAGGCATTGCTACTAAATCCCAGTGAAGTGACATCACCCTGGTGGGGGCAGGAAGAGGAAGAGGTTTCACCACGGAAATAGGCAAAGATCACCTGAGTCAGGATACCTGCCCTACAGCTAAAATAAGATTCCAAGTAGGAGCTTTTCTGGTCAGTCATTTCCTGGCTTTATGTCTTTAGCCAAGACATCACTCTTTTTCTGGATCTGTGGTGATGTGTGTGTGTGTGTGTGTACATATATACTGCCTTCAGCAGGTTAGACGTGCCAAATGAGGGGAAACATATGTAGGAGAGCAATTTGCACACTGATTTCTATTTCTGCTTTTTTAAGATGTCTGGCTTTTTGGAAGACAACATTCCCATTCACATATTCATTCATTCACCAAATGATTACTGAGCACCTTCTATATGCAAGGCACATATAAGGCCAGTAATGTGCCTAGGCTCAGAGAAATTTCAGGATAATGTGGAAAGCAGATAAAGTAAGTAATAATCACAAAGTAAGTCCAGGGTGCTCTACATGCAAATAAAGCAAGCGGAGGACTTTATAGTAGGATCCAGGCTTGATATTTCCCTTTCCCACTAGTGTGAAACCTTGTACAAGCTACTTAATTTCCCTGGCCTCCATTTCTCCTTCTCCAAGACAGGAGCAACAGTGGTATCTACTTGATGAGGTCATCGTAATAATTAATGACACAATTTACAAAATGTGTAAAGCTAAGTAAGGCTTGCTGGTACTGCTCAGGAGTCAGAAAGTAACCGTGGTATTCATACAGTATAGTTATAATTGTGGCCTGCTCCTTTCTACTCCATGTCGGCCACATCCACAGCAGCCTCCATGCTCCCCTGGCTTTTTATCACAAATGGTGCTAGCATTTTACATGTTTACTGTTTGCCCACTAGAATGAAAACAGTAGAAATTGGGCACTGGTGGCTCATGCCTGTAATCCTAGCTACTCAGGAGACCGGGATATAAGGATTATGGTTCGAAGCCAGCCCGGGGAATGGACTTCCATGAAGCCATTATCTCCAATTAAACCAAAAAGCCAGAAATGGACGGGGACACACACACACGGACACACACACACACACACACACACACACACACCAGTAGGCAGTGTGCTGGGCAGGCAGTAGATGCTCAGCAGCGTTTGTTAAACCACCCCTTCATGCACAAGCAAAGCAGAAATGGTGATGGCTGTGGGAAGCTAAAACTATCGTCGTTCTGACTCCCACTTGGATACACAGGGAATGGGGGTGCACCCGAAGCCCGGCGCGGCCGGAGGGCAGGGGCCCCGGAAGCGGCTTCTGACAGGGTACGGGACGAGAGGGAAGCGCTGGCCCGGGTAAAGGGGAAGCTGGGCCCTGGGCTTGAGATGAAAAAAACTGCCCTCAAGACTCCGGGGACCCAGATGTCCTGGGGGGCTGGGGCGGGGGACGGGGAGAAGAAATCCGCTGGGCAGGGGAGCACGGGGCGGGGGCCGCCACCACTTCCCCAGCCCGGGTCACGGCCCTCAGCCCGACGCCCCCCGAGCCCAACGCCCCCGGGCCGCCCCGACCCCCTCTGGTCCCCTCTCCCCTGGCCACCGCTTCCTCTCTGGCCTCGGCCCTCTTCCGCCAATTGCGCACACGACACCCCCCCCCCACACACACACACACAACGTCGCTCTCCCGGGCCCCGCCGCCTCCGCCCGGCACCCTGGCTCGAGTCCTCACCGGCATCTCGGCGGCACCCAGGTGTCAGAGCAGAAAAGAACCTGACTAGACCACCGCGCTTCCGGCCTGCAGGGCTGGGCGGAGTGGGCGGAAGTGAAACGGAAGGGGCGGGGCTAGACGGAGGCAGAGCTTCCGGCGGCAGTGGCTGCACAGACCTAACGGGGCGCCAGGGGCGCGCGCACTAAGCCGAGGCTCTGAGTTTGCGCATGCGTAATATGCTCGCGGCGCTAGGGTAGGTTTGCGGTTTGCAGTCCCAGTAATGAACTCGTCTCTTTTTGTACTGGAGCGCCAACGGGGGACCTCGTGTTCTCGCTTGGCTTTTTCGCTCAAGGATGAGGCCCTTCACTTGAGCTCCACCTTCGGCTTTTTGCTGGTTAACTGGAGATAGGAGTGTGTCATCAACGTTTCTGCCCGGGCTGGCTTCGAACCGCGATCCTTCACCCAAGTGAAACTGGGATTACCGAACCATTGGCGCCCAGTCACACTTTTAAATCTAAGTCTCATAGCACTCCCCTGCTGCTGAAGTCCTATGATACTTTTAGGTTACATGTCGTGTTTCTCCCATTTCCACATCCATGTTGAGGCAAGAACCACCATGGAGACGGAATGTATTCATGCTCATGCCTAAACCCATGTGGTTACACACTGAACATACGGTGCGTTTCCCTCCCTACCACTCTCCCAATCCGGTATGGTTTGTGTCTTCCCAGGATCAGACAATCATAAAGACGAGGCTCCACTAACCACAGGCCATATTGTCTCTAAGGACCCACTGCTCCATTTTACACAAATAATGGAGCAAAAAGTTCTAATCCGGGGCTCTGCTCAAGGTGCCAGCATGTCAGGTTTGGTGTCCTGGTGCCATGGTTTTGCCAATCCCTCAGTAGGTCCACTCCATCCAGGAAAGCCTTATCAGCTCTGAACATCCCCAATGCACAACTGTGGTTTCATTACGCTTGTGAGGAGTCATGGCAGGTTGCCTTTCTTCCCCTCTCTAGTAGCAGTTTCTAGCAAGCAAGGCTCCAGGCTGCCTAGCACAAGACCAAGGTGGCCTTGGGAGCAGTTGTATCAGATCCTGGCTAGATACCTGACTCCCCCTAGCCCAGCCCTCAGGCAAAAGCTGCTGCCACACCTGGGCTCCTTTCACTTCTGCCATCAAAATAGACCGAAAGCACACTGCAGGTGTGCTTTTTGCTGTCTTGGCCAAAGAATAAAAATTTTGTCTGAGCTGTGGGGGTTTAGAGGCTTGACCTCCATAGCTGTCAGATGAGCTCCCTGTGGTGAGCTTGACAATCTGGCCTTACTTTGACATAGCCTGGCCTCCAGAAGGCGCCACAGGATTGTCTATTGACTCATTCACCAGAGCCTCTGTCACATCCCACATAAATCCCAAAAACAATTCAATGCCGCCAGAAGTTAAATTATTTCGTTTGCATTTTGGTGTGTTTATTACAGAGACCTTTTAAATGTTCAGAGACTATAAGCCAAATTTCTGAAGAATCACTGCCAACGTTTAGATCTTTGGGAAAATTTGCCTGTTTAAATACTGTCTGTTTAAATACTTGAAATTCTGCCCCAGGAACAAAAAGTGCAAGAAAAAGTATTAAAATGGATAGACCTAGCACAAATTATATTAAGTAGAGAAGCCAAGCTTAGAGAAAAAAAACAACACACATCATATACAGACATGATACATTAGACTCTAAGCATTCACACAGTGGGACTAAAGGATACTCTTAGGAGTGACAGAAAGGCACAATGCCTATGTGTATCTGATCATACGAAATCATGTTTGTCAAAATGAACTCCAGGAAAAGCAAACAGGTTTTCTCTTTTTTGCTTTTTTTCTTCCTTTTTGTTCTGTACGTTTATCTGTCTTTGGAAGTATAAGAAGATGCATAGAAGGAGACAAGGGTGAAAAAAATGCAGCAATGGTCTCACTGGACAGTATGTTGAAAATGAACTATACAACTGTGGTAGAGATGGGAGAGAAAAACTGGGTGAGGGAAGAGGTGACATTGTCCAAAAAAAAAATGTCCTCTTTACCTGATGCATATAACTGTAACCCTTCTGTATATCACCTTTATAGTAATAAAAAATTTTGCAGAGTGAATATGTTAGCTATTTATTTAGTGCCAGTACTAGGACTTGAACTCAGGGCCTGGGTGCTCTCCCTGAGCTTTTTTGCCACTTGAGCCACAGCCCCACTTCCAACTTTTTAAAAGTTTATTGCAGAGTCTCAAAAACTTCTTGACCAATGCTGGCTTTGAACCATGGACAACCTCAGATCTCAGCCTCTTGAGTAGCTAGGATTACAGGCATTAGCCACCAGCACCTACCTGGCTTTAGATCTTTTCAATTTCTTTCCTATATGTACACATACATTTCAGTTACACTTACAACATACACACAGATGTATATGTATATATTTGATGGTACCAGTGTTTGAACTCATGGCCTCAAGCTTACTTGACTTGCTTGCTTAGAAACTATGCCTCCAGCCCAATGTTTTACTGGTAAATTAGAAATAATGTCTAGAGGACCTTTCTGCCTAAACCGACTTTGAACCTAGTTCCTCAGATCTCAACCTCCTGAGTAGCTGTGCCATCAGTGCACAGCTAGAAGACACCACTTTTTTTCCCCTTTTTGACGCCAATCCTAGGGCTTGAACTCATGGTGTGGGCACTGTCCCTGGGCTTTGTTGTGCTCAAGGCTAGCACTCTACCATGTGAGCCTCAGCACTAGTTCCAGCGTTTTGGTGGTTAACTGGGAATAAGAATCTCATGGACTTTCTTGCCCAGGCTAGTTTCAAGTGCGATCCTCAGCTCTCAGCCTCCTGAATAGCTGAGATTACAGGCATGACAGCCACCAGAACCAGCTTAGAAGACACCACCTTAAACAAGAGCAGTTCCAGAGGAACTTGGAGCTCCAGGCAGTTGTGCTCCTGATAAAGAGCCAGGCCTCCTTTTTAATCAAAAGCAGCAGCTTCCTATGGGAGCATCCTTCAGAGAGTACAACCATTGCTGCCAGTGTGGCCACTGGCTGTCACACATTCACAGCAAGTCACTCTTCACTCCTGATGGCGTTCCTGGAAATATTCATCAAACATAGAGGAAGACTCAGCTTCTTGTTCCTGGCACAAAGGAAACACAAAAAAGAAAAGACATTCATTCATTCCTTCTCAATCAGACCCAGTGTGCATTTACTCTGTATGGAACTAATACCTAGGGGCAGCTCCAAGTGTTGATCAAAGGCACTCTTTTTATTTGTAGAAGGGGAGGGTGCGGGGGGGGGGGAGGCATATACTGTCCCTTAGCTTTGTTTTCCATTCA
Organism: Perognathus longimembris pacificus; assembly: GCF_023159225.1. Classification (NCBI taxonomy): domain Eukaryota; kingdom Metazoa; phylum Chordata; class Mammalia; order Rodentia; family Heteromyidae; genus Perognathus; species Perognathus longimembris. The sequence continues at coordinate 86,141,478 of NC_063163.1, read as the reverse complement.
AGGCTGGTGCTCTACTATTTGACCCACATCTCCACTTCTAGATTTTTGCTGGTTAGCGATAGAGTTTCTTGGATTTTTCTGCCCAGGCTGGCTGAAACTCACCATCCTCAGATCTCAGTCTCCTGAGTAGCTAGAATTGATTACAGACAAGAACCACCAGCACTTGGCTGCTACTGGCCATCTTTTTTTTTGTTGGTTTTTTTTTTTTTTTTTTGCCAGTCCTGGGGCTTGAACTCAGGGCCTGAGCACTGTCCCTGGCTTCTTTTTGCTGAAGGCTAGCACTCTGCCACTTGAGCCACAGTGCCACTTCTGGCCATTTTCTATATATGTGGTACTGAGGAATCGAACCCAGGGCTTCATGTATACAAGGCAAGCACTCTTGCCACTAGGCCATATTCCCAGCCCTACAGGCCATCTTAATGGTAAGAGAAAGCATAAAAGAACTTTCCCAGCTAGGGTTGATTGGGCATGCCTATAATCCCAGACACTGGGAGGCAGCCTGGGCTACCTAGCTAGTTCTTGTCTCAAAGGAAACAATTCAGACCTTCAGCAAATCTCATGTGCTCCTATGTCACCCCAAGTATTTGTTATATTCAGTGGTAATCCATCCTGTGCTGTGACTCCTGGCAGCTGCCATCAGTTTCCTCCAAACACAAATACACCGCACCCACCCCCTTCTCACACCCCTAGCTGTACACCAACAGAGGCAGCAATACAGCATGAAGTAAAATCCACACACCCTGCTTAACATACATTCAATTTCGCAGATTACCCAGTGAGTGCCACCATTCTAAAGAGAAAAATCCTAACTCCAGGAGTTGCCTGGGTTACGCAGGAGGCTGCCGGCAATTATGCTCCCCAAGCCAATAAACATCTCAAATGAGAAATCACCTTTGGTTCTTTAAATTCCAGGTCTTCTCCATACTGAATGGCAAAATCGATATTCTGTAACACGATGTTCATGCTCTCCTCATCAGACTGATCATATGGTAAGAACCGTACCATGCTGTAGTCGTCAATCTGTGCAGTGGAGAATTCCAAGAAAAATGCATGATTTTCAACTCGAGACGAGTCTTCTAGCCATCTGAAATCCCGACTACAACATCTGTGTGTTAGTACAAAGAGAGGAGGGGTGGCAGAGACGGAACTGAGCAGATCCTTGCTGATTGCGCTGGGCTCAGACTGGCTTATTACTTAACCAGACACTGGTTTATGGGTGTTTCTCTGAACCCCACATCCACTGGAAGTATCAGTGGATGCCAGTTTTTGTTTTTTTTTTTAATTATCTATAAGTAGTTGTACAAAGGGTTTCAAATCAGCATGTCAGCCTGGGAATACTATGCATCTTCATCAATGTCACCTTTTCCATCATCTTTTTTTTTTCCAGTCCTGGGGTTTGAACTCAGGGCCTGGGCACTGTCTCTGAGTTTCTTTTGCTCAAGGCTAGCACTCTACCATTTGAGCCACAGCACTTCTGGCTTTTTCTGGGCATGTGGTACTGAGGACTCGAACCCAGGGCTTCATGCATGCTAGGCAAGCACTGTACCACTAAGCCACATTACCAATCCCATCATGTTTTTCTTTTGGTGGTGCTGGGCTCTGAATCCAGGTCCTAGTGCTTGCTAGACACTACTGAGCCACAGCTCTAGCTATGTAAACCAGGCTGGCCTAGGGCCTGCAATCCCCCAACTGTTGGGATTATAGGTGTGTACCACGGTATTCAGCTTTCAACTGACCAATAGCTTGAAGTAAGGCATATTAATTTACTGGCCTCTGCCAATAATTCCTAAATTGAACTGCTAAGGCCTCCTCCATAGACCCTTCATTTCTTTGCAGGATGAGGCGTTGGACTATGCTTCCCATAAACAGGGCCACTGATTGGACACAGGCAAATTTCTGACAAGGTCAAAAATTTCTTAAAATTAGTTGTGCACTGTTGGTGTATGCCTATAATCCTAGCTACTCAGGAGCCTGAGGATTATGGTTTGAAGCTAGTGGGGGCAAGAAAATCCATGTGATGTCCAATTAACCCCCAGAAAACTGGAAGTGGCACTGTGGCTTAAAGTGGTGGAACAAAAGAGTTCCCAGACAGTGCCCAGGGCCTGAGTTCAAGCCCCACATCTGACAAAAAAAATCTCAAAATTAAATACACTTTAAAAAGCTTACCAGTCCACAAATAGCATTAGTCAGTTTTTTAAATTTTTTACTTCTTAAGTTGCTTGTGGAATCTTGTAACAAAGAATACATATCAGGATCCAGAAACCTGTCAAAGTGAAGAATAAAAGAATACTAATCAGGAGGCTGGCCTACGGCAGGGAAGCTCATGACTTGGCAGACAGAGGGTTAAGACCTGATGGCCACAGGATGGGAAACTCACTTCTCAATTTCCTTCTTTGCTTTCTTACTCAGCAGGTCCATTTTTGTCATGATGTTCACTTGTGGAATTTCCAGAGAGACCATGGCACTCAGGGCTGCCAGGACGCCAGAGATAAACTGAAAGGAGACAGAACAGGAAAGACAAAGTCAATTCCCATCTCAGTCACCAAGAGAGGCCCAGACTGGGCCCTGAAGGCAATGCCAGAGTAAAGAAATGCCCCTGTGACTGCAGACCACGTGAACCACACGAACCACAGTTCCCAGGGGCTCCTGGTGAGGGGAGAAGAAAAGACGTGGACTTCATCTATGCTGATCACAAATCCCAGTTTAGGCAGAAATTCAAAACAGACCTTTTTATTCTCAGTTGTGGTGCCTGTCTCTGAGCAACTTTTGCTCAAGGCTAGCACTCTACCACTTTCAAAATGCAATCCTCAGATCTCAATCTCTTGAGTAGCTAGGATTACAGGGGTGAGCAACCAGCACCAGGTTTCTATCAATATTTTCTTAGCAAGCAACTCTCCAAAATCTCTATTTCTTATTTTTGAGCTAAAAATATCTACTACTGAGGGCTGGGAATGTGGCTTAGTGGTAAAAATGCTTGCTTTGCATGCATGAAGCCCTGGGTTCACTTCTTTGGTACCACATAAACAGAAAAACAGAAGTGGTGCTGTATGGCTCAAGTAATAGAGTACTAGCCTTGAGCAGAAAAAGCCCAGGAAGTCGACACCTGTGACTTACACCTGTAATCCTAGCTACTCAGGAGGCTGGGATCTGAGGATAATGGTTCAAAGCCAGCCCAAGGCAGCAAAGTCCTTGAGACTCTTATCTCCAATTAACCACCATAAAACTGGAAGCTGGCACTGTGGGCTCAAGTGGTAGAGCACTAGCCTTGATCTGAAGAATTCAGGGATAGCACCCAGGCCCAGAGTTCAAGTCCCATGACCAACCAAAAAAAAAAAAATGCTCAGAGATAGTTCCCAGGCCCTGAGTTCATGCCCCAGGACTGGGGTGGGGTGGGGTAGGGAGAACCTACTGGTGAGTTAAAAATAACTTAACATTAATAATATAGTAATTAAGGATACTAAGTGGCTCTAGATTGGTGTGTGCAATAATTAAAGGAGGCTGTCATCTGCTTGTACACATCTGTTGGGCTCCCACTATACCTTTAAGGGGCAGTACCGAGAGGCCTGCCTCTTCTCACTTGGCTGTTAGCCACTCCTACCTTTTCCCCTGGTCAGGAACCTGAAATGCAGCCCAAACCAGCCCCGCCTCCCCTCTGGGATGGCCCAAGGGGGCGGTCCTGTGGGCTGTGATCTCCGCCTCTGGGGGAAGTTCCGTGACATCACTGTGATGGACAGCCCAGATTCAGCCTATCACTAGTGAGTCCAGATCCCTCCCCTTCCTGCCGCCATTACTGTCATATAAACCCCTCCCCTGAGTAAACCGGTGGACTTCCGAGAAGTCTTCCCGTGTGTCCTGCGTCCTTACTCTTAGTGAGTGGGGGGGGAGGGGCGTCTCGTGGCCACACAAGCCAAGGCTTGCACGTAGCCCTCACTCCAGCTTTGCCGCCTGCGGGACAGGCGGCTTACCTCGAGGGTGAAAGGGAACTACACAGGAGGCCCGACAAGCACCCATGTACCCAAGACCAAACAGACTCCAAACACACTTATCCTCAGACCTTGAATGACTCCACCATGAACTGGGAATCAACAAGAAAAACTCCACAGACTCGGAACTCCCACTGCTCCAGCTGTTGGACCAGCTGTTTCATCACAGGCAGGTGTGTGTACAACTCAATCTGACCTGCAGGAAGAACACAGGAAGCAGCTGTCATCAGCTACACACGCAAGTCTTCCCCATCCCTAGTGAAAAGAGGAAGTTTGACCTGGGTGCCACAGCTGTAGGAATCTTACTCAAGAGGCTGAGAACCAAAGATCATGGTTCAAAGCTAGCCTGGGCAGGAAAGTCCATGAGACACTTAAGTCCAATTAACTACCAGAAAACTTGGAGTTATGGCTTAAAGTAGTAGAGCACTAGCCTTGAGCAGAAAAGCTCACGGACAGCACCCAGGCCCTGAGTTCAAGCCCCATGACTGATTAAAAAAAAAAAAAGCAAAAGAAAAGAATGAAACCGCAGTAAGTTCAGGAGGCCTTGGGCGTGTGAGCCCCAGCCTGAACCACTGGCCCTTCACATTTACCTCTTATCCTGTGGCCCAGCTTAGAGGCCACAAGGCCAGAAGTTCCCCACTCCCCTGCATAGGACAGTCTCAGCTACTGAGGGAGTCAATGACCCCTGGGGGTGATTTTGTTTCCGGTGTCTCATGTGCCCCTGGACTGTGAGCTTCAGAATGGCAGTGGCCATGGCCACGGCCACCTCAAACACTGCCATAGTGAGACATGGCACCTTACCTCTGTGCAGTGCAGAGCTACACAGAGAACACAACTTCAAAAGTTGCACGAACTGCTAACTGACCTGGGCAGTCAAAAAGGATGTAGTCATCCTCCACATGGCCGAGGCAGTCCTCCAGCCAGTCGAAGTTATTAGCAAAGTACTCCATGCAGAACACCAGTCCTCCATTGGGGCCAAACCTGAGCGACACGTCCTCCATCACATCGTCCACTTCAATCAGCTCCCGGATGTCTGACAAATTATAATCCTTGAAAATTATAACCTTGCCTAGTAGTAATAATGAAGAAGCATAGCACTGCTCATCAATAAGGAGCTGAGCAAATCAAGTATTGTACAGTCAGACATGGTATGGTGGAATACTGTGCAGATACACACAAGAGGAGAAGACTAAGTACTTACATAATACAATCTTAAGTGAAAAAATGCAGGACACATAATTCTTCTTAATGAATCCATCACAGGCTGGGAGTTCCTGGGATCTGAGCCTGTAATCTTAGCTACTCAGGAGTCAGACCTGGAAGAATGGGGTTCCAAACCTGCCCAGTAGAAAAGTCTACCAGGTCCAGCCTAAATAGCTAGGATTAAAGGTGTGAACCACAGATGTTGAGAAATCTATTCACATTTAAGTCATATATCAAAAATCAAGAAAGGATTTGGGCATGGTGGCATGTGCCTACAATCCCAAGTATTTGGGAGGCAAAAAAAAGGAGGATGACTAGTTCAAAAGGCCAGCCCAAGCAAAGTTAGCAAGACCCTATCTTGAAAACACAATACATGCTGGGTGCTGGTGGCTCATGCCTGTAATCTTAGCTACTCAGGAGGTTGAAATCTGAGGATTAAATAAAACTAGCCCAGGCAGGAAAGTCCATGGGACTCTATCTCCAATTAACCACCAGAAAACCAGACGTGGCACTATGGGTCCAAATGGTAGATCACTAGCCTTTAGCAAAACAGCTCAGGCACAGTGGTCAGGCCCCAAATTCAAGGCCCATAACCAACAACCACAAGAACAAAAATACAGCTGGGCACTTGGCTCACACTCGTAATCCTTACTACTCAGAGTCTCAGGTCCAGAGGATCAAAGATTAAAGCCAGCTTAGGCAGGCAAGTCCACAGCCATTATCTGTAAAATAACTGTTACCATCAAAAAGCAGAGGTGGAGGTGTGACTCACTTGATAGAGGGCCAGCCTTGAGCAAGGAAAAGGCTGAGATCAAACCTTGATAGTGACAATTAAAAAAATGGTCTGGGACTTGGCCCAGGTGGTTAAGTGCTTCTCTAAAATGCAGCTCCTGAGTTCAAGGCCTAATACTATAAAACAAACCTGTTACACATCACCACAAATATGTAACCCAATGACAATCAACACGTTCACCAGGGGCATCAGACTGTAATAATCGCTGTGTGTGTGTGTGTGTGTGTGTGTGTGTGTGTGTGTGTGTGTGTGTGTTGGTACTGGGGCTTGAACAAAGGGCATCAGACTGTAATAATCGCTGTGTGTGTGTGTGTGTGTGTGTGTGTGTGTGTGTGTTGGTACTGGGGCTTGAACAAAGGGCATCAGACTGTAATAATCGGGGTGTGTGTGTGTGTGTATGTGTTGGTACTGGGGCTTGAACAAAGGGCATCAGACTGTAATAATCGGTGTGTGTGTGTGTGTGTGTGTGTGTTGGTACTGGGGCTTGAACAAAGGGCCTTGGTGCTGTCCTTTAGCTTTTTTGCTCAAGGCTGGCACTGTAACACTTGAGCCACACCTTCACTTCTGGCTTCTTGCTGGTGAATTAAAGATGAGTCTCTAGGATTTGTCTGTCCTGGCTAGCTTCAAACCACTATCCTCACATCCCAGGCTCCTGAGGAGGCTACCCCTATAGGTATGAGCTACTGGTGCCCAGCATAATAATTATGTTTTCAGCTTCTGGGCTGGGCAGCCAGCCCTGCTCCCCCACCTACTATTCTGGAAGGAAGAGAGGCCCTACCAGGACTCACCAGCCATCACAGGATAGTTGAAGTGCTCAGCCGCTGGGTCTAGGTTGACCACCTGGACGGACCGATTGAGGGCTTCACAGTGCTGCACCATGGTGGCACAGTAGGTGCTCTGTAAAGTCATAGGAGACAGGCATAGGAGAGTGTGTCAGGGCCACTGACCCATATACCCTTTAGGGACCCAAGTCAATGGCTCAGACTGTATTGGTTAAGACTGAAATGACACGCCCACTTCTGATATCTGGGCAATATTTTCACCATTTCCACTGTATTTTGGTGTGCCTAACATTATTCACTTACTTTCTGTTCACAAGGAGAAATTGTATCACCATTGGAAATGAAAACCAATTATGCTGGGAGGAAGAAGATGGGGAAGTGGCTCACATCTGTAATCCCAGCTACTCAGGAGACTGAGATCTTGAGGATCTCAGTTTCAAGGCAGCCTGGACTCTTATCTCCAATAAACTAAAAAAAAAAAAAAAAAAAAAAAAAAAAAAATGCGGGAAGTGGTGCTGTGCCTCAATTCATAGAACACTTGCCTTGAGTGAAAACGCTCAAGAACAGGCTGGCATGAAGCCCTGGGTTCAATTCCTTAGCACCACATACACAGAAAAAGCTGAAAGTAGCACTGTGGCTCAAGACCTAGAGTTAGCTAGCCTTGAGCTGGCAGTGCTCAGTGCTCAGGCCCTGAGTCCCAAGCCCCAGGACTGACACACACGCACACAAAAACCCTCAAAGACAGCATCTAGGCTCAGAGTTCAAGCCCCGGGACCGGCCACACACACACACATACATACATACACACATGTATGTATACATACATATGTGTATATACACATAATGTATATATGTTATGTACGTATCCCACAATACAACGTAACAATCAAATGCACTCCTAAACTTATGTGTGCCGGTTCTGGGGACTGAACTCAGGACCTGGGCGCGTCCCTTTGCTTTCCTCCTCAAAGATTGCACCCTACCGTTTCAACCACACCTCTTTACTTTCAGCTTTTTGGTGTGTAATCTCGAGTTCACGGACTTTCCGGCCCGGGTTGGTTTCGAGCTAGGATCCTCAGATCCCAGCCTCTTTTAGTAGCTGGGATAACAGCTACTCAGGAGCTGGAACTGTCGAACACCGGCTCAACCTGTATCCCAGGCTTGCCTATAACTCACGATCCTCCTGGCCTCTGACCCTCAAACGCAGGGTAATCCTTACGTTTAACGCCTGTAATAGGCGTGAGCCCCAAGTCCTGCCGTGTTTCCCCCTTTCAAATGAGACAATCTCAGAGGCGGTTATGAAAATACACCAGGGAACTGGGAGAGGGGCAGGGGAGGGCGGAGGGGACACTGTCCGAAGAGAAATCTGCTCTTTACCTGACTCACATAACTGTGTAACCCCGCTGTGTATCACCTTTATAGCAGCAATTTAAAACGTTTAAGAATAAACTACTTAAAACTGGAAAAAATAAACAAAACAAGAAAATACACCAGGGGCCTAAGTACCCAAAGAACTTTTGGTCCCGAACAAAAACAGAACGGCCCCTGAAGCTTGGAGGGACAAAAGGAGTGACTGGGGTCCCCGGTTACACGCGCGCGCCAGCCTCGCCCCAGGGCCAACGCCCCGGCCTCCCCACAACCTCGACTTTCCGCTCCTCACCTTCCCGCTGCCGGCGGGGCCCATGACGAGCTGGGCGTACCGAGGCATGGCGGCTCCCGGGGTCGCCGGCGGCTCCCGTGCGTCCCCGACGCCTTCAGCCTTCGTGCGACGCCCACTGACTTCCGGGAACCCTAAGTGGGAACCAATCAGAATCCAACTTTCTCTTCCGTGTTCCGTTGTGCTACGCCCATAAGTACAGGGCGCTCCGCGGGTCAAATTCTCAGACCGGCGCGTGCGCAGGAAACGTGTGTGGGTAGAGGAGGCCGGGCCCGCGCTTGCGTCGAAGCCGTCCGAGGCCAGGGGCGGTTGGCGGGCGAACCAACGCTCTGGTTGCCTGGGTGACAACGGCTAACGGCTTGTTGCGCTCCGGGGCGCCGGGCGCTCGGGCTTCGTGGTTGCTCCGTGTTTGACTTTGCGGTGCCAAGGGTCGTTGGGGGTGGTGAGCACGTGGGCTCCAGGCGCGTGCACGCGCCCGCGTCCCCGCCGCGCGCCTCCCGCCCTGCGCACCGGGGTCGCCGTCCGGCCCTCCGCACGCTCCCGTCGTCCCAGGGGCTCGATCCCCGCGCCGGGTACCGGGTATAAGGCGATGCCGGGCCAGGCTGCGGGGTCCTGCGGGGCCGAGACCGAGGGTGGCGTCCGCCGGTGAGGCACGGCCCCCCGCATGTTCGCGGAGCCCGGCTCGGGGAGAGGGCCCTTCGCGGTGGCGGGCGACGGAGGCGGCCTGGGGGCCGGGACTGAGCGCGAGCCCTGCGCCCCTCCGCCGCGTGAGCCTCCGCCTCCAGAGGGCGGTGGGGGCCCGGGGGCCCCGGCCGTCGTGCCGCGGGGCCTGGGGGAGAGGAGACGCCGCGGGGCGTCCGGATCGCCCTCGGGCCGGCCTTGCCCGGCCCCCGCCGGCTTCTCTGCCTTCCCTGGCGCGGGGTTCCCCCTGCGCCCCGGGCCGGGCTTCGTCGTTTCTATTCGAATGCCCAGTGCTGCTGCGGTTCACCACTTCTACAATCTGCTGGTTTTCAAGACAGGATCTAAGCCAAGCTGCCGGGGCTGGCCTTCAACGCCCCTGTCTCCTGCCTCAGTTTCTCCTACCTCAGATTCTCCAGTCTTGGAATGTGAAAACTTGTTAAAGATGGGGTGGGGTCCTGGGGGCCTTTTCAGATCTTGACGGAGGGTGGGGCAGTGCTGGATCCTGATTTAGGGAATCGCTGAACTCTTGGCCATTGAATAAATAGCAAGAAATCTTGTGTTGGTGTTTTTATTTGGGGGCTAGGGCTGGAGTTTGGGGACTGGACGCCGTCCTTGAGTTTTTTTGGTTCCAGCTCCACATCTGTCCTTTGGGTGTTAATTAGAGATAAGTCTCATGGTCTTTCTTGCCTTGAACGGCCTTTTAGCTGCGATCCTCAGATCTCAGCCTCCTGAGTGGCTTGGAATTAACAGTGGTGAGCCTCTGGCCATGCCTAAAAACTGGTTCTTAATTTGAGAAAAACACAATGGGAACTTGTATGAAATTGGAAACATTTTACATTGTGAATGAATTACTCTTTCAAGGGGTAGGGTTTTTAAATGTCTCGATTACTAAAAACAACAAGAAACATGGATGCAGCAGGAGCCCACATAAACTGATTTTTTTTTTCATAGTTGTTGAAGTAACGTCTAGCTGTGTAGCCCAGGCTGGCCTTGAATTCACAATCCTCTTATCTCTACAACCTCCTGAGTGCTGGGTTTATAGGCATGAGCCACTACACCCAGCCAAACTACTTCATTGAGTTCACTGTAGAAATTAGGAAGGTATAAATGACCAAACATGGCTTAAAGTAAATCCTTTAGTATAACAATTTCAGGTTACTCCAAAGAAAGCTTAGTGCCTCTAGCATGTAGGCAGAATTTCTCTTAAGACCTGTGTCACATGGGAAGTTAAAAAGTATATGCAAGCCATCCCTTTGTTGTGTGAAATATATTCTTAAATGCCCATAAAACTGTCATTTATTCATATTTATGTCCTTTTTTTAACAGATCAACTGAATACTCATATTACCAGAATGCCAAAAGTACTGGTAAGTGCAGATCATAGCTGTAGCTAGTAGATTTCAAAGAAGCAAGTTTGATTCTACTTACCCAATGTGTATGTGTATGTATATATATGTATGCATAAATCTGTACATATAAAAGTAACACTGTCTGTTTGGGGTTTTTGGGGGGTGGGGGGGCTGGTTAATTGTGGGACTTGAACTCTGGGACTGGGAGCTGTCCCTGAGCTCTTCAGCTCAATGCTAGTGCTCTACCACTTGAGCCACAGTGCCACTTATGATTTTCTGGTAGTTAATTGGAGTTATGAGTCTCTCAGACTTTCTTGCCCAGGCTGGCTTTGAACTGCGATCCTCAGATCTCAGCCTCCTGAGTAGCTAGGATTACAAGTGCAAGCTACCAGCACCTGGCATTGTTTTATATTTGAACTCAGTCTTGCTAGGCAGGCACTCTGTTGATGAACCGTACTCTATCCTTTTTGTGCTTTTTTTTTGAGGGGGGCGGGGAGTACTGGGGCTTCAGGGTCTGGGCCTTGCCCCCTGAACATTTTTGCTCAAAGTTAGTGCTCTACTATTTGCACCACACCTTCACTTCTGGCTTTTTGCTGGTTAATTGAAGAGAAGAGTGTCATGGACTTTCCTGTCCAGGCTGGCTTCTCCTTCAGATCTCAGCCTTCTGAGTAGCTAGGTTTATAGGCATGAGCCACTGGTACCCAGTTTTTGGTTATTTTTGAGATAGGCTCTTCCTTCCTTCCCAGGCACACTCTTAGACCTTCACCCACCCTTGTTTGGTTTCCCATGGTAGCTGGAATGACAGGAGCATGTGACCATGAACTAACTCTTCTGCATGGGCTCATTGGGAGCCTCACTCCTGATCTCAGCTTCCCAAATAACTAGGATTACAAGTGTGAGCCACCAGTGCCTGACTACATGGTCATTTTATAATGTGTTATATGGAAAATTTGCTAATTTAGATTCCTTGCTAAAATTCGTAGCGAGTTAACGGTTAAATGTAAAAACACTAGGTGTAGTGGTGCATGTCTGTAATCTCAGCAGTGAAGATGCTGAGGCAGTAGGATCTCCTTCATTACAAGCCAGCTGAGGCTATGGAGATCCTGTCTCAAAATCAATTTTAAAAAGGCTGGTGCTAGGCTGGGAATGTGGCTTAGCAGTAGAGTGCATGCATACATAAAGCCATGGGTTCAATTCCTTAGTACCACATAAACAGAAAAGGCCGGAAGTGGCACTGTGGCTCAAGTGGTAGAGTGCAAGCCTTGAGTTCAAGCCCCGGGACTGGTGGGGGAAACAAAAAGGCTGGTGTGGCTGGGTTTTTGTGGCTCATGCCTGTAATCCTAGCTACTCAGGAGGCTGAGATCTCAAAAAAGTCCTTGTGAGACTCTTATCTCCAATTAACCACTCAAAAACTAGAGGTGACACTATGGCTCTAGTGGTAGAGCACCAGCCTTAATGCAAAGAGGCTCAGAAACACACCCATGTCCTGAGTTCAAGCCTCAAAACAACAACAAAACCCCAAGAAGGCTGGTATGGTGTCACATGCCTGTCATCTCAGCTACTTGGGGGATGGGGGAGGGGGGTAAGAGGCGGAAGGATAGCAAGTTCAAGGTCAGTTTCTGCAAACAGTAGCAAGACCAGGTTTCATATTACCATTCCAGAATAATAGCTAATACTCATACATATCTACATTTCTTAATTAAATCTGTGGAACTGATGTTTGCCTCTGAAGTTCACATCACATCCTTGGCTACAGATAGAATTAAAGACAGACACAAGATGAGCTCACACATAGCCAAGCTGCATGAGTTACAGAGGACACCACTCATGCCGACAGTTCACTTCCCCAAGGCACTGACAGATGCCTGCTTCCTAAAGGTAAGGTGACGGGGACTTGTGTGGATTTTTGTTGTTGTTGTTTTTGCCAGTCCTGGGGCTTGGACTCTTTGCTCAAGGCTAGCACTCTGCCACTTGAGCCACAGCGCCACTTCTGGCCATTTTCTATATATGTGGTACTGAGGAATCGAACCCAGGGCTTCGTGTATACAAGGCAAGCACTCTTGCCACTAGGCCATATTCCCAGCCCCGGGATTTGCAGTTTTGAGGGAGGGCCCCATGTATGCTAAGCAGATCCTCTACCACTGAACTATCACCTCAGCCCAGGAAATGAACGTTTTATTGAAGATAAGTTATTTGGAGGTAAGGGAAAATCATCACAAAGCACAGCCATGATCATGGAGCTCACCTAACAAGCTGTTCAAGTGATGGATGAAGGTGAATGGAGACTCCCCATCCTAGAGCTCAGATGCACACACATCTGCCCAGGAAGTGCAAGACTCCAACCACAGAGATACTCAAGGGAGCCCCACCTTCCACAAGAGGACCTGGGGAATACAGAGATAGCAGTGAAAGAACTTGGCAATAGGAACTTTATAGTTGCTGAGCCAGGCACTGCTGGCTCACACCTGTAGTCCTAGCAGCTCAGGAGGCTGGGATCTGAGGATTGCAGTTCGAAGCCATCCTGGGAAGAACAGTCCACAAGACGTATCTCCAATAATACACCCAGAAAAAGCCAGATGTAAGTACTGTGGCTCAAGAGGTAGAGCACTTTGAGCACAAAGAGGCACAGTGACAGTGCCTAAGCCCTGAGTTCGGCTCAATACTGGAAAAAAATATAAAAATAAATACTTTTGTGGTTTAATTTTTTTCCACTACCCGGGTGTACACTCTGGTCCTCTTGTTCTTGCCTAGCTTTTTCCACTCATGGCTAATGCTCTACCACTTGAGCCACAGCTCCAGTCCAGCATTTTTTGTTGGCTGTGGGGCTTGAACTTGGGACCTGGGCACGTTCCCTGAGCTCTTTTTGCTTTAGGCTAGCGCTTTACCACTTTCAACCACAGTGCCACTTCTGGTTTCCTCCTGGTGGTCAAATGGAGATAAGAGTCTCAAGAACTTTCCTGCCTGAACCACGATCCTCAGATCTCAGCCTCCTGAGGAGCTACGATCACAGGCGTGGGCCATTAGCGGCTGGCTCCGCTGCACTCTTGAAATGGGCATTTTGTTCTCTTTGGGCACCCAGGTCTTACAGCGTGGGTAATAGGTCCCCCTATTCCGTCTCCAGCATCCACACCTCACCATGAGCCAGAAGCGGTCCCTATACAGCATCGCTAAGATCTGCAACGCCAGCTACCTGCGGATGCTGATGAAGAAGCAGTACACGCACGCGATGCAGCACGGCGCGGAGGAGCCAGGCAGGTGCCCTTCGGGTTCCCCAGCCGGGCCGCCCTGCGTGGCCCTCCTCTGACAGCCGCTTTGTCTCCCAGGCGCGCCCACCGCTCCCCACAGCCGCCTCTGCTGCCGCTGCTCGCAGAGACAGCAATGCCCGGCCGCCGCCGCGGAGCGCCACCAGCTGGCCAAGGGCTGGTCCTGCACCCAGGCCGCACCCCAGGGGGGCCTGCAGCATTCCCTCTGGCGCTCCCCGAGGAACAAAGAGGGGTCTGTTTGTTTTTAATGGTTTTATTGCTTCATTTTTAATTATTAGAAAGGCGATGGATAGGGGGGTTACAGTTACACGCGGGTCTTTTTCTCACAACTCCCAGTTTTAGCTGAAGGGAAGCTAAGTGATATTAAAAATGGTGTTCACTATGAAGCTCACTTGGCTCGACTAGAACAGGGTAAGATGTACAAAAGGATCTTACTTTCTCTTCCCTAAGCTCACTGGAATGTCTCCTTTTAAAGTCATAAAATCTTCTGAAATCAGCTAGAGATACGGGCTCTGTTTCAGTGTTTCTATTCAAATTTCAAGTTGTGCAAATACTTCCACAGGAAGAGCATATGGATGCATTGAGATATTTTACTATTATTTATTTAGTTCGGTTGTGGGGCTTGAACTCTGGGCCTGGACTCAGTCCCTGAGCTCCTTTGCTCAAGGCTAGTACTCTACCACTTTGAGCCACAGCTACCCCACATGCGTTAGGCAGTGGTTTAGTCACTTTGCTGTTTCCCCTTGTTAACCTTATTTCTAACATTATTTTAAGGTTAAAAAATGGACATGTGTCTAAAACAAGATGTAAGTCAATGAAGATTTTCAGAAGATCAGGCAGATTGTACATGCAGCCAAGTAAGTGTAGAATTTATACATATGCGTAAGTCCCCATAGCACCAAAGTACTACTACTACTGCTGATAATAGTACTTCCTAGCTACTACCATGGTGGGAAGCAGGGAAGGCAGGCCTTCTGAGCTGACCTCCATCACTGCATTGTGACACTGGCTAGCCTTGCAGTAAACATCACTTTTATGCCTAGCGAAGAATATGGGAAAGGGCAGGGGAGAGAAGGGTTGCTTTTAACACAAACTGTTAGGGAAATCTCACACTGGAAAAGTTGCTGTGATCTCCGAGATGAGAATACCTAAAGGAAAATGGAGACACTGAGGAAAACCCCATCCACTCCCACTTCCCGAGCCAGGAGTACCAGAATTGCTTGTGAGTGACACCACTAACTCTTTTGGTCAGAGACAGGGCTCAACAGATGCTTTTGCTTATTGGCTAGTGCTCTCCCACCTGAGCCACACCTCCAACCCCAGTACTTTTTCTTTTTTTGGGGCCAGTCCTGGGGCTTGAACTCAGGGCCTGAGCTCTGTCCCTGGCTTCTTTTTGCTCAAGGCTAGCTAGCACTCTGCCACTTGAGCCACAGCGCCACCTCTGGCCTTTTTCTACATATGTGGTACTGAGGAATCGAACCCAGGGCTTCATGTATATGAAGGCGAGCACTTTAGCACTAGGCCATATTCCCAGCCAAGAGTACTCTTTTTAAAAGAGTAAAAGATGGGCTGGGGATATGGCCTAGTGGCAAGAGTGCCTGCCTCATGTACATGAGGCCCTGGGTTCGATTCTCCAGCACCACATATACAGAAAAAGGTCAGAAGTGGCGCTGTGGCTCAAGTGGCAGAGTGCTTGTCTTGAGCAAAAAAGAAGCCAGGGACAGTGCTCAGGCCCTGAGTCCAAGCCCCAGGACTGGCCAAAAAAAAAAAAAAAAAGAGTAAAAGATTTAGGACAAGGAGGTAATCAAGAGCTGAACGTTGTAGGCAATTTGTTTTTTGCTAAATACAGGCTTATTAGAAGTGGCACTGTGGCTCAAGTGGTAGAGTGCTGTCCTTGAACTGAAGGGTTCAGTGACAGTGCCCAGGCCCAGAGGTCAAGTCCTGTGACTGATTTAGAAAAAAGTTCATTTACTAAATATAGGCTTATTAATAAATTAAGTCAGCTGGTCACGCCTGTTATCCTAGTTACTCAGGAGGCTGAGATCTGAAGATCGTGGTTCGAAGCCAGCCCAGGAAGGAAAGTCCATGAAACTGCTATCTACAGTTAACCACCAGAAAACCCGAAGTGGTGCTGTGGCTCAAAGTGGTAGAGTGCTAGCTTTGAGTGAAAGAGCTCAAGGACAATTCCCAGGCCCTGAGTTCAAGCCCCAGGACCAATCAAAAAGTTATTTTCAAAGTTGCACTTAGAACTTTGTTTCCAAAACAGATATTATAAACTCTGATTTTTCCTTCAGTTTCTTCAAATGACTCTGAATCATACATGAATGAACTAAAAAAGGAGGAAGACCTACTGAATAGGAGTATGCAATCTATGTCAATCGAAGAACAGGAAGAACATCTGATGCTAACCTGACAGTCCTGGGTGCTGGGGTTACACAGCTGAGACACAATGCCAAAGGCAGATGTCGGAGTGAGGGCTATGACTTGTGTTCTCCATGTTTAGTTGCCTTATGCACCACCAAGCCATTAATTTTGGCTTAGCAACTTGTGTGCAAATGATATTTGTGTCATAAAATTTACCTAAAATATATGCTTATACTTCTGCTAGGTATGATTAAAGTTTTCTTGTTGCATAAAACTGACTTTTTTCACTGGTCCTGGAGCTGGAACTCAGGGCCTGGGTGTTGTCCCTGAGCTTTTGTGCTCAAGGCTAGTGCTCTACCATTTGAGCCACAGCACCACTTCTGACTTTTTCTGAGTACAGGCGTCCATCTTTATAGCATGGTTCACTTATTGTGGCCTTACTGTATCACAGGTTTGTTGTTGTTTTTTAATACATACAGCGATCCTTCACTTTTGCAGGAGCTGCGTTCCAGAAACCCCCACCACAGGTGAAAATCATCAAAGTAGCAGTAAGTGGATGGCGATATAGTGAGGGACGACTATAGAATGCTGCTAGTTCCTAATCTTCACCTATCATGGGGGGTCTCTGGAACGTAACTCCCACGATAGGCGAAGGGTCACTGTAGTTTATTGGAGTGTCATGTACTTTGCTGCCTGGGCCAGCTTTGAACCATGACCCTCAGATCTCAGCCTCCTGAGTAGCTAGGATTACAGGTGTGAGCCACCAGTGCCTGGCATACAACTGACACTTTTAATCTGCAAATGCATTGTATAAGTCTGCTCCTAATAGTTCTAAAATAGGTATTAGAATACTCTACAAGTATTAATAACATTCAAATAGTCTACAAATACTTTCTTAACTGGACTAAGAAAAACCCTAGTATGTCCAGATATAGAAGAACACTTCAGGGTAAACACCCTGACTTACAAAGTAGATGCCCATGAAATACTTGCTACTTGAATAGTTTACAAACACAGATTTTCCATATCTTGTAAAAGTTACCATACACTCAAATTTGATTCAGTTGGGGATAGCTCCAATGAGGATTTTTTTTTTTCCAGTTGTGGGGCTTGAATTCAGGGCCTGGGCAATGTCTCTGAGTTTTTTTTACTCAAGGCTAGGGCTCTACAACTTGAGCCACAGCTCCACTTCTGGTTTTCTGGTGGTTAGTTAGAGATAAGAGTTTCACAGATTTTCCTTCCCAGGCTGGCTTTGAACTACAGTTCTCAGATCTTAACCTCCTGAGTAGCTATGATTACAAGTGGTGAGCCAGCTGAGAGGATTCCTTATGTTACTTATTCAATCTAGAATGCTTCCTTGCTGAAAGTTAGTGTGTTTGAACCTTGGAAAAAGGGAGTAGCAACAGTCTGAAGAGCCACTGCTGCAGACTTAAGATGGGAACATGGAACACAGTTTAGAAAGGAAGACATGAGTCCGACAGTATTAACAGTACAGGGAGGGCGGGGTGGCCTTGCACCTGCCTCTTCACCGTCACTGCGCAGTTTCACTGCGGCTCAAGTGTTCTGAAATTAAACATAGGTTATCAAGAAAGCATATATGAAAAGTAAACATTTATTACTGGAGAAGAGAAAAACGTACACAGAAAGTCTATTATATAGTTTTTCTGCTCATGCGCTATTTGTATAATATGTCCAAATGCCAACTTTGAAGGTATTTACAAGGAGAACTTTTTCTTAACACATAACCATTTACTGTGAGGTGGACTTTTTAAAATAGAAACCTCAGACTGCAAACTACGTATAGTTTATAAGAAGCTTAGAGCAAGTAGTAACAGAAGATGTGTTATATTTACTGCAAAATATTATAAAAGTGATAGTTAAGTGATTCTTCAGTGTTTAATTACTTGATTTGAACAGGGGAATGAAAAGCAAAATCAAGAGAGACTGGCTTTAAGACTTTTTGTATTCAATTCTTTCTACTTTGACGTCATCTCCAATTAGCTGATAGACGTATGTGACGACCGTGGAGGCTTGGATGTCCATCAACACAAACGACGGAATGATATTTCTGGAAGGAAAGACATAATAGCAGTGTTTTGTACTAAACAAAGAAATCTTGACTGTTGCTTGTAGATGTAAAAAGAACAATTAAAAGCGGGAAGAGGGGGTTCAAGCCTGTAATCCTAGCTGCTGGGGAGGCAAGTGGGGGGGTGGAAATCAAGGTTTGAGGCCAGCCCAGGGGTAAAAGTTGAGATTCCACTTCACCAATGGCTGAGTGGGGTGTCAGATGCCTGTCATCCCAGCTGCAAATCATGAGGATGGAGTGCATCCGTGTGAGGCTGTCATCCCCGGTGACGTGGGGGCACAAGTAGGAGCTCAGCCCAGCCGGCCTGAGCAGGAAGACATACCTTGAAAATAACCACCCACCTAGCCAAGCAAGGTCCCGAGTTCAATCCCTAGTACTTCCAGAATAATTTTGTTTGGTTTTGTTTTTGTTGTCAGTCCTGGGCCTTGAACTCAGGGCCTGAGCACTGTCCCTGGCTTCTTTTTGCTCAAGGCTAGCACTCCACCACTTGAGCCACAGCGCCACTTCTGGCTGTTTTCTATATATGTGGTGCTGAGGAATGGAACCCAAGGCTTCATGTATACAAGGCGAGTACATTACCACTAGGCCATATTCCCAGCCCCTTCCAGAATAATTTTAAAGGTTGCTTTAAAAAATCTTTTTGGTGTGTGTGGCAGGGGAGTGGGGTGTATGTTGGTACCAGGGCTCGAACTTAGTGGCTCACATTCTTGCTTGGCTTTCTTGGTTATAGCTATCACTTACATGATGCCTTTAACTCTCCTTTTGCTGATTAACTGGAAATGGAGTCTTGCAGACTTTTCTGCTATGGCTGGCTTTGAACTAAGATCCTCCAGCTCTCAGCATCTCCAGCAGCTGGGATTATAGATAAGAGCCACCAGCACCTGACTATGTTTGTCTTTTATAAAATGTCAAACAGCCAATTGTTAACCTTACTATACACTACTTACGTTTCCAAGGCATTATACGCCCCAGTGGCAGAACCTGGGTTAATGTAGAATTTATTTTCATGCTCAAATGCTTCAAATTTGTGAGTGTGTCCTGAGATAAGAATGTCCACATCAAATTGCCTCTGCAGCAGGGCCAGGCTGGCCATATCTCCCCACGGAATAACCTGATGTCCGTGGATCAAACCAATTTTGAACTGTCCCACAGTCACAACTTTCTGTTCTGGATAATTCAGGTTCTAATGTAAGAAACAGACACAAAGGAAATATTTTAGAGCTAATGATGTTAAGAATTTCATTTATATATTTAAGCTCATACAGATGTCTTAAAAGAGTACCCCACAACACACATATTTATACATATTTGATTTTTTTCTCCATCTCAAAGGCTAGGCTGAAAAGAATTTTTTCGATGTCAACTGGACTTTACCTTCCCCTTAGTAGGTGTATTTTTTTTTTTAAGAAACACTCAGGGCCTGAGCACTGTCCCTGGCTTCTTTTTGCTCAAGGCTAACTAACATTCTATCACTTGAGCCACAGCACCACTTTTGGCTTTTTCTGTATATGTGGTGGTGAGGAATCGAACCCAGGGCGTCATGTATACAAGGCAAGCACTCTAATGTTAAGCCACATTCCCAGCCTGAATAAAGCAAATTAGAAATTAAATATAACTCTTGCTAATTAAGTTGTCTTTTACACAACCCAAATAGAGACAACCATAGTGTGTGTGTCCATTTGGTTTGGCATATGAAAACCCTACGAAAAAGTATTAAGCTATAAACTATGAAAAGCTAAAATCCTGAATCCCAATGCATGTCGGTCCAGTCTTCAAACTTTGGACCTTTATTTATTTTCCCATCTTGGGGCTTGAACTCAGGGCCTGGGCTCTGTCCCTGAGCCTGTCTGTGCTCAAGGCTAGCGCTCTATCACTAGAGTCACAGCCCTACTTCTGGCTTTTTCTGTGCACGCTGTACTGAGGAATTGAACCCAGGGCTTCATGCATGCTAGGCAAGCACTCTACCACTGAGCCACATTCTCAGCCACTTTGGACCTTTAGATCTTGGGGACTTTTTTTTTTAGAACTCCCCTTGCATGATAGAGATTGTTCCTTTCTCCCTGCTTTGTCCTACTTTACTAAATAAACCCTGATATTCTTCAAGAACACAAACATTTTCTTCTCTGTGGTGCTGGAGATCAAACCCAGGGCCTTGTGCTCTACCACTGATATATATATATTCCCCAGGCCCTTGGAAAACTTTTTAAAAAGATGGAAAAAAAGAGAGACCTTAGCAGTTGGTGGATAAAGTCTGTATACATAAGAATCAGGAAAGGGGAAATGGAAGGAGCAGGGAGAAAGGGAGGAGGGGTAGGAAGTCAGGAAGCCTCACCTCATCAAAGTCTCCTCTTACAATATGGACATCACCAGCCAGAGTCTTGAGATAGTCATAGCTCTCTTTGGTGCAAAGGTTTCCGGTGCAGAGAATGTGCTGGATCTTCCCGGGCACCAGAAGTTTTTTGAATTTAGCCGGCAAACTGTTGCACCGGTGTGGGATATGCAGATCTCCTAACACCAACACCAGCTTGGAAGTGGCAAGGTGAGATAAGGCATAGCATTAAACTGGATGCTAAACCAACCTTCTCCCCCTTTCTACCCGATTCCCCTTTAGCTTCAAAGAGATTCCAGAACCCAGAAGTTATCAAAACACTTCATATCAAAACCATTTAAACAAACATACACAGTGATGTACTCTTCCATATCAGTCTTGTTTTGAATATAAATAGTTGTGCATGCGTGATAATCATTCTATTTACCAAGAATAAATTCAAGCATTCTAAACTGATTTAGAAATCTAGAAATTACACTGGATAAAAAGAAAATCACAAAATAAAGCCCTATGGAGGTTGGCTTTTTTGAAGACTGAAATGGTAGTTCCTACTTCTGTAATTGTAAAACCTACATAATTGCAAAAACATTAAGGGGAATCATTAAAAATGCAGTAAAAGAAAAAGTCAATTGTGCAATTTATGCTTACTAGACTGACAACTATTGGGAGAACAGTAGCCACAATGATCATTTTTGTTACTTCAAATGATTAACCATACACTAAAGGGCTATAAAAGCCTTTGTGTTAAGAGTTTCAATAGAAAAATATGAGCTGTGGGATTATAACCTTTGATATATTCACATTTTTTTCATTAGACATCCTCACCATTGTATTTCTGTTACAGAGACTAAACTACCTATAGTCTCTCAATATAGTTCAGAGTTATAAAATAACATTCTCACAAAAAAGAAAAGTCAGCTAAATAAGTGGTGTGTTCAGTAGGA
Organism: Perognathus longimembris pacificus; assembly: GCF_023159225.1. NCBI lineage: Eukaryota > Metazoa > Chordata > Mammalia > Rodentia > Heteromyidae > Perognathus > Perognathus longimembris. The sequence goes on along the minus strand of NC_063163.1, from coordinate 86,120,044 downwards.
GGGAGCTCAGAGTTACAACACAACATTCACTCAAATATAAAGAATCCAAGCCTGTAAAATATTTTAGCTTTAGGGGCTGTGAATATGGCCTAGTGGTAGAGTGCTTGCCTCATATACATGAAGCCCTGTGTTCGATTCCTCAGCACCACATATAGAGAAAAAGGCAGAAGTGGCGCTGTGGTATAGTGCTAGTCTTGAGCAATACAAAAGCCAGGGACAGTGTTCAGGCCCTGAATTCAAGCCCCAGTACTGGCAAAAAAAAAAAAAAAAAATTAACTTTATGACTTTATGATTTGACAAATAGCAAGTTTAGTTATTTAAAAGAATAAGGTTAAGGGGCTAGGAATATGGCCTAGTGGTAAAGTGCTCGTCTGGTATACATGAAGCCCTGGGTTCGATTCCCCAGCACCACATATATAGAAAATGGCCAGAAGTGGCACTGTGACTCACGTGATAGAGTGCTAGCCTTGAGAAAAAAGAAGCCAGGGACAGTGCTCAGACCCTGAGTTCAAGCCCCAGAATTGGCCAAAAAAAAAAAGAATAAGGTTAAGTCATTTAAAAATATCTAGTCTCCAAAGGGCAGCAGACTTAATTTGTTCACGCTCTCAGTACCTACAGTCTATACAGGATTTTTTCCATAAAAACATACCACTCCTAAATGAATATGCTATTTAACTGCCTTTCAAGGCATGACTTTAATATTAAACATCTAACAGAGCCAGGTGTCAGTGGCTCACGCCTGCTATTCGAGCTACTCAGGAGGCTGAAATCCAGAAGACTGCAGTTCAAGGACAGCCTGGCAGTCTGTAAGAGCTCATCTCTAAAATAATCAGCAAAAAAAGCACAGCTTAGGGGTACAGGTCAAGCAATAGTCCTAGCTGTGCGTGTAAGCCAATGAAATGTGAAGCCCTGAGTTCAAACCCCAGTACCACGCAAAAAAACTAATGAACAAAAACCTTATTAATAATTGTGCCTCTACAAAATTCACCAAAATTATATAGATTAAATTAAAGCAATTAATAAAATAAAGCTCAGCTTATTTGGGCAACAAAAATAAAAACTGCAAAGCAAAAGAAGCTGTTATCAGGACTCAGAATAACTGAAGTAACATGAAGTTACAAAATGGCATACTTAAATTTTTTTATGAAGAGCAGTGTCAATGGATAATTCTTCAATAACATATTAATTGTTCAATGCAGATATCAGTGGGCAAGACATCTGTTAAGCTAAAAACCACTACAAAGTATCCATGTTCAACGGTGATATAAAAGTACCTTGGTATAGAAAGAATCTTCACTCTAGTGAGAACCCCTTCAGATATGGATTAAAGTGCAGTTAATGTGGGAAGCTGGCATTTGAAAAAAGGTAAAAAATAGATTTCTACATTTAAAAAAAGTCCCAAATTCATGGAAGAGTATACATCTATACGAAGTTGAGAATATTTGGGACTGAAAATGAATGAGCCATTCAATTGGGAGGTATCAGAGAGAACACTAGTGATGCATGGTACTTAATAACTAATGACCTAACTTCTACCAAGTGCCATGCATTATATGGTCATACACCCAAGTATACCCAGGACTTCTTTGACAGCTTGTAGCTACAATTGTATGAATGACCACAGAAATCATTTCACATGAATCTTCTGGTTTCCTCTTAGCAATCAAGTTCTAAGGAAACTAGTATTACATAGTATAAGTTAAGGAATCTCCTTGCCCAAACAACACACATTGATCCATCAGGTTAGCCACGGATTACAGAGTCCTTCAAGACAGCAAAACATGCTAAGGATGGCAGTCTTGTGAAATTCATATAAAGAAACATATCAAATAAAGAGTGGGAAATTCCTTTCTGATAGCTCTTGAAGGGAAGAGAACCCAGTCAGTCATCAGCCACCCAACCACCATTGTTAGTAGGAGCTAAGAGGAGAAACTTACTCTGTGCCCAGCCTTAGTGGAATGAAGAAGTTGATTGCAGACAGGGGAAATGAAAAAAAAAGGGGGGGAGGGGGAGTGAAATATGACCAATGTTAAATGAAAGTAACAAAAATAAACAAAATGAAACAAAGACCCATACCAAATGAATATGTCAAAATTGTTAAATGATTTGAGTGTTGTGAAAGAAAATGTTAAAAAAAATCAACTGTGCTCAAAACAGATAGCAACAAAAAGAAACACTTGCTTGATTTTTTAAACACCACACAAACAAAGTTTTTATAAATTTGCTTTGTCAGTCTTTTCAACTTTTCATAATCTTGCCCTCTGCATTGACCTCTGCCCCGCTCCCCCCTCAGAGGGCCTGGGATTTTGGGCTCAAGGCTAGGGTTCTACCACTAGAGTCAAAGCTCCACTTCCAGCTTTTTCTGTGAATAATTGGAGATAAGTGTCTCATGGACTTTCCTGCCCCAGCTGGCTTCTAATCTCGAGCCTCATATCTCACCCTCCTAAGTAAAGATTACAGACATGAGCCACAGGGCCCTGGGCTTTCTGTCTCTTTTGTTTCCTATTCTGTTTAGGTTTTTCTTTTCTAACATTATGCAAAATAATCTTTATAACACAATTTGGAAAATTCCTCAGTAATATTTCAAAGGCTAACATTTTCTTTTTATTTTGGGTGTAGGCCTAATTATCCAAGTATGCTGACTTTAATACATTTATGTTCAAAGTTCTAGCAGTAAAAAACTAAGGGTTTTTTTTTTTTTTGGTAGAAGATGTAATATAGTACCATGAATTCAGTATCAAGTGATGAAAACGCCTAGTAAAGATGAATAGAAGGATAAATTCAATAGGCTAAAGCTTTTCCCACATCTAAATGTGCTGCCCAGACTTTGGAAACTATAAAATGTTGAATGTCTTTCTCCTTTCTCAAAAAAAAAGCTAGTGCTAAAATTTTGCCAAGTTCCCTTTCACATGACAACTGATGTACTAGCTCAACTAACCCTACCCCCTCCAACGATTGATTGCCTCTGAAAAACAACTTCAGACACAAGAACATGGAATCATGGCAGATAATGACTTCTTCCCCCTTGGATTACGTGTATCAAAATTACCATACCATAGATTACTTTGGGAGATGGTTTGGAAGCAAAACCCAAAGCATGATTAAAGATTAAAAAAAAAAAACGACGTTGGCCCCCAAACAGCAAGGTAATCAAGGCTCCTTTGGAAAAAGCTGACTTTTGAGAGGGGCAAGGAGCACAGCAGAAAATCTGGTCCCAGCGGTGAGAACTCTCCCTTAGCATCTTCCTAGACTTTATGCAGGAATATCTTAGGGGCAACAACCTAATGGGGGGGGTGGAGTGACACGGCCCCCCAAGTAGCCTGGGGGAGACTGGGAAGGTAAAGCTTCCGAAATCATTCCCTTGGAACCAACAACAAAGGCTCCCAAGGATGTGGGCGCCCTCGGGTCGCCGATCGCCGCGTTTCAATGGCCGGCGCCGGCTCTCGGGGAGGCCCACAGCTTCCATCCCACGGGCCTAGAGGGCAAACACCGGCCCGGGAGCGACTGCGGCCGCGGCCTCCCGATTTCCCACCCCAGACGCCGGCTGCCGCCACTCAGGGACTGACAACCACTGCAGCCCAGCGAATGGGGGATGCTTTCTGCGGGACAGACGCGGGAAAGCGTCGGGACACCGAGGGGGCCGCTCGGGGCCCGGGCCCAGAGGCCATCTCCAGCTTGGCGCGTGGATCTCGTGACCCGAGGAGCAGCTGGTGGGAGCCCCAGCCCCCCCCCCCCCCCCCCGGCGACGCCGGGACCTGGCGGCCAGGGCGAGGGCCCTCCGACTGCACCAGAACTCGGAGCTCGGGGTTCGGGACTCGGCGGCCAGGGCGAGGCCCCTCCGACTGCACCAGGACTCGGAGCTCGGGATTCGGGGCTCGGGGATGGAGCTCGGGGCTCGGGGCTCGGGCTCGGGCGAGGCCGCCGCGCCCAGACCTGGCCACGCCTCTTCCCTATCCCTACTCCGAGGCCTGCACCAGGCCAGCGCCTCTGCCAGGCCCACCAGGGCCTCGGGCCTCGCCCGGCCTTTTCCCACCGAGCCTCCCAGCGGCGCCCGACACAGCAGCACCCCAGCCGAGCGCCGGGCCTCCGCCACCAAAGCGGCCGAGCTCACCATCCTGTCACACCGCTCCGCTCGCTCACCACCAGCACCGCCGCCCTCTTCCGCTAAGGCTCCCCGGTCCCGCCCACTCCCCCACGACCAATGAGAAGCGAGGTTGTCAGGTGACCTCTACGGAGGCCCGCCCACCCCCACGACCAATGAGAAGCAAGGTCTGCCGAAGAACTCTACTGAGGCCCGCCCACCGCTCTCACGACCAATGAGAAGAGAAGTCGGTACCCCTACCGACTTCTACGGAGGCCCACCTAGGCCCTTTCGCGCCGTACGTGCTTTGACTCTATCTAGGAGAGGAGTAGGAATGGGAAGGGCGCGTTTGCCTAGCTCGGAAAGCGCGGACCACATCCGGGCATCTGAGTGCGTGCTTGCCGTGCGGCTTGCAGTGTAGCGCCGGCGGCCATGCTGAAGTGCACGATGAACGGCGGTCAACTGAAAGGTGGAGCGGCCCTTCTTGCTTCTCACGTAAAAGAGGGAAAGCCTGAAGTCCACGAAGCGCTTCCTTTGTGCGGTTTTTGTGCAGGGCTCGAGGTCGCGAGCCTGGGGCCCCGCTGGCTCTGCTGCCCCGGAGGATGGAGGCCCAAATTTCTTCTATGTTATTTATATAGTTGGGTTTTGGGGTTTTTTTTGTTGTTGTTGGGTTTTTTTTTTGGCGGTTGTGGGGCTTGAACTTAGGGTCTGGCCGCTGCCCCTGAGCTCTTCAGTCCAAAGCTAGCGCTCTGCCACTTGAGCTACAGCGCTACTTCCGGCTTTTGGGTGATCAGTTGAAGAGTCTCACGGACTTTCCTACCGGGGCTGGCTTCGAACCACGATCCTCACTCAGATCTCAGCCTTCTGAGTAGCTGGATTGACACGCGTGAGCCACTGGCGCCCGGCGACACATTGTATTTTCTTCAAGCAATGTGACAGTGTATAATATATATAGTGTATAATTATATATGTGCACATGTCCAATAATTGAACAAATGTCACATATAGTCACTTGATTTTTGGTTTTACAAAAAATGAAAATATCTTATTCGTTAACAGGAAGTTGTTCAAATGTGCATCTGGATAGACTGCCTCACACAAATGTGGCCAAATATAGCAAGCAGGTCACAACTCCCTTCATGGTCTTGCACTTAGCTTTTACATTTGTCCTTGTAGAATTTGACACAAAGTGTTAAATTGAGGTCATTCTGGTTAATCTAAGCATACTGCATGCTACAGAGAGGCCAAATGTTATAGTATATAGAGTTCAGGGTGAATGGTAGAATCACTGAGCCTGTGTATGCATTACTAAATAGGCAACAAAGTTTGGGTAGAACAGATGTCAGCAATTTCCAAAATAACCAGTTGCCGGGGGATGAGATGTATCCAGAGTTCTAAAAGCTCCTCTATTTCCTTTTTCAGGCATTTTACCCAAGGACAGAGACAAATTGCTCAATTGAAGAATCAAGAGAAAATATAATTGAATTAATCCCAGCTTTTTTTTAAGTTTTAAAATTAATCTGTAGTTGCACAGAGAGGTTTCGGTTGATCCCAGTTTTCTTTACCAATGTATTTTGAGTGTTCTGTATGTTGGGGGGAAAAAAGACAAACATAAGCAGCACTTTCTTTTTTCTCCATAGTATTTGGGAAGGCAATCCAAGCTCTAGCACGACTGAGTAGTGAGTTATGGCTTGACCCATCGAAGCAAGGTGTAAGTAAGAACATAAAGCTATAGGCCATATACTAAAGCAAGAAGTGAAATTGAAAGACCCCAGTCCCTAAAGTATGAGGATTCCAATATCACTTCTCTGAACAACTAATGATCAGTTTAACAACATGAATACCAGGAAGCTAAAAAATGTTTTCCCAGGTTGTTAGGGAAACTTAGGGGAAGGAGGAAGACAAATGGAGCAAAATGGTGGGTGAATAGAGTTAGCATAGTCAATGTACAAATGTGAAAATGGAACCATGTAGCTTGAGGACAGGGATGGATTTGGGAAAGAAGGAGGAGAAAGATGAAAGGGGTGGCAGTGATTAAAAGGCTTTTTTTTTTTGCAAGTCCTGGGCCTTGGACTCAGGGCCTGAGCACTGTCCCTGGCTTCTTTTTGCTCAAGGCTAGCACTCTGCCACTTGAGCCACAGCGCCACTTCTGGCCATTTTCTGTATATGTGGTGCTGGGGAATTGAACCCAGGGCTTCGTGTGTATGAGGCAAGCGCTCTTGCCACTAGGCCATATCCCCAGCCCCTAAAATGCATTTTACTCATAAAACTGACTTGTTGAATTGAAACCCCTTCATACAACTATTTAAAGATAATTTTTAAAAATGGGAGGTAGAGAGAGGGCTGGGATTATGGCTTAGCAGTAGAGTGCTCACCTGGTATACATGAAGCCCTGGGTTTGATTCCTCAGCACCACATAGATAGAAAAACCCAGAAGTGGCGCTGTGGCTCAAGTGGTAGAGTGCTAGCCTTGAGCAAAAAGAAGCTAGGGACAGTGCTCAGGCCCTGAGTTCCAAGCCCTCAGGACTGGCCAAAAATAAAACAAAACAAAAATTGGGAGAATAGCTGGGCCCCGATGGCTCACGCCTGTAATCCTGTCTACTCAGGAGAATATCAGAGAATTGCGGTTTGAAGCCAACCCAGGCAGGAAAGTCCATGAGAACCTCATCTCCAGTTAATCACAGAAAAAGCCAGAAGTAGAGATGTAGCTCAAGTGGTAGAGTGCTAGCCTTGAGCAAAAGAAGCTTAGGGACAGTGCCTAGACCCAGAGTTCAAGGCCTAGGGCAAATTAAAAAAAAAAGGAGAATCCACATAAAAGTCTTCGTTTTCTGCTTCTATAATTCAAAAGATCTGACAATTCTGGGCTTTTTTATTTGTTCTGTGTCATTCCTTGGGCTTGAACTCTGGGCCTGGGAGCTATCCATGAGTTTTATCACTCAAGGCAGTGCTCTACCATTTTGTACCACAGTACCACTTCTGGTTTTCTGGTGGTTAACTGGAGATAGCATTTTCATGGACTTTCCTGCCTGGGCTGGCTTTGAACTGCAAACTTTAGATCTCAGCCTCCTGAGTAGCTAGGATTACAGGTGTGTGAGCCACCAGGACCCAGCCTCAACACTTTTTTCTTTTTTTTGCCAGTTCTGGGATTTGAACTCAGGGCACTGATCCTGGGCACTGTCCCTGAGCTTCTTTTGCTCAAGGCTAGCATTCTACCACTTGAGCCACAGTGCCACTTCCAGCTTATTCTTTTTTTTTTTTTTTTTTTTTTTTTTTGTGGCCGGTCCTGGGCCTTGGACTCAGGGCCTGAGCACTGTCCCATTCTTTTTGCTCAAGGCTAGCACTCTGCCACTTGAGCCACAGTGCCACTTCTGGCCATTTTCTGTATAGGTGGTGCTGGGGAATCAAACCTAGGGCTTTATGTATGGGAGGCAAGCACTCTTGCCACTAGGCCATATCCCCAGCCCCTTCCAGCTTATTCTGTTTATGTGGTGCTGAGGAATCAAACCCAGGGCTTCATGCATGCTAGGCAAGCACTTTACCACTAAGCCACATTCCCAGCCCCTCAGCACCCTTTTTGACACTAGTTGTTTTGCAGTAGGCCCTCACTGCACAGGCCTGCACCTGTAACACAGTTCTATTTTATGTTTGCCATCATATCTGGGATGACAGGTATGTGCTATCGTGGCCCAGCTTTTTCCTGTGATATGAGGTGTAGCAAACTTTTTCACCTGGGCTGTTCTGGACCTTTGAACCTTTCTATCACAGCTTTCTATTAGCTAAGATGCCAAGGAGACATCATGGCTCCTGGTACTTAGGCTGTCCTTGAACTATGATCCTCTTTTTTTTTTTTTTTTTTTTGTTCTAGGGTTTGAATTCAGGGCCTGGGTGCTCTCCTTGAGCCTCTTTGTGCTACCACTTAAGCCACAGCACCACTTCTAGTTTTTGAGTGGTTAATTGGAGATAAGAGTACCACGGTGGCTGGGGATATGGCCTAGTGGCAAGAGTGCTTGCCCCATATACATGAAGCCCTGGGTTCGATTCCTCAGCACCACATATATAGAAAATGGCCAGAAGTGGCACTGTGGCTCAAGTGGCAGAGTGCTAGCCTTGAGAAAAAGAAGTCAGGGACAGTGCTCAGGCCCTGAGTCCAAGCCCCAGGACTGGCAAAAAAAAAAGAAAGGTCTTTGGTGCTGGGAATATAGCCCAGTGGCAAGAGTGCTTGCCTTGTATACAAGAGTATCACAGGGACTTTTCCACCCAGGCTGGCTTTGAACCATGATCCTGGGATCTCAGGCTCCTGAGTAGCTACGATGACATGTGTGAGCCACAGTCCAGTTTTAACTCCCTTTTCTAGTGCCTTCTGCCACTACATGTGTTAAAGTTAAGGCCCCTTTAGTACTTTACAATTTGACACGTTCACCATGTAAAATTTTAGATTGAATATATAGGTATTCAATATAATATCTCTACATATACACATGTAAATGTGTAAATACAATATACACTGTGTGGTGAGGTCCATAGCTGACAGTTTATGGTCTTATTTTGAACATATTTGTGACAGTATACATAGTGGAATTTAAAGTTTGTTTTGTCCCAAACAGCTAACTTACTTTTCCAGCTTATGCTGCGATCTATGAATTCTTCTTCGTCAGCATATGGATACGTCCTCTTCTCTCCTGTGTTTTTTGAACAATATCAATGGTCAACCTCAGGGACAATGAATAATAATAACATTCCACTGACTTTAAATTGCAAGTTCACAATGCAGGTAAATCTTCATGTTCTTCTCTCATATAGAAGAAATATTACATCTGCTCTACACTTAACACATTGGCATGCAAATCTGTCTACTCATTTATGAAGACACAGAAACAAGTTGGGTTTTAAGAAGCTATATTGGGTACCTGTTTAATAGTTGTCATATATTTGCTTTACAGTCAGTTCTGCCCATCTTTAAATGTCTGAATTTCCTTGAGAGAAATGTTGAGAAGTGCAAAATATTCACCAAATCTAAGCAGTGCAGAGTTATTATTCAGCTCTTCTGCAAACACGGTAGGTATAACACAGTAGTTTAAAATGCTGTTTCTTCTGAACTAGTTTTAGTTTTAGAATATTCAAACCTGTCAAGACCTCTCCTGTAGCATCACTGCTTGGGCCAGTGAAGGTATTCCCTTATCTGTCCCTGTAAGATGATTGGTATTAAGCATTCTTTTTTTTTTTTTTTTTTTTTTTTTTTTTTGCCAGTCCTGGGGCTTGAACTCAGGGATGGAGCACTGTCCCTGGCTTCTTTTTGCTCAAGCCTAGCACTCTGCCACTTGAGCCACAGCGCCACTTCTGGCCTCTTCTATATATGTAGTGCTGAGGAATCAAAATGAGGGCTTCATGTATAGGAGACAAGCACTCTTGCCACTAGGCCATATTCCCAGCCCTAAGCATTTCTTTTTTAAAAAATGTATTGTCAAATAAAAAAGAAGAAAAAAAAGAGACAAAAAATTAAAAAAATAAAAATAAATAAATAAATAAAATTTAAAAAATTAAAAAAATGTATTGACCAGGGTACAAACATTGATTCATACAAAATAATTTTTAAGCTGCTTACTTGAATTTTATTTATTCTTTATTGTAAAGTTGATTAACAGGGGGGTTACAGTTACAAAAGCAAGGGAATAAGTACATTTCTTTTTTTTTTTTTTTGTCACTCCTGGGGCTTGAACTCAAGGCCTGGGTACTGTCCCTAAGCTTATTTTGCTCAAGGCCAGCACTCTACCTCTTGAGCCACAATGCCACTTCTGGCTTTTTCTGTTTATGTGGTGCTGAGGAATCGAACCCAGGGCTTCAAACACCCTAGGAAAGCACTCTATCTCTAAGCCACATTCCCAGCATGAATACATTTCTTTTTAAACACCCTTGAATTTTAATTGGTTGCTCTAGTTGGGTGTTATAATACCTGCCAGTAATCCCTACCTTAGACGGTTATGAAGAATTAGGATCTCAAGTCGGAGGCCAGCTTGGGGTCTTCTTTAAAACAACCAGGAAACAAAAGACACCTCACACTGCTATAATTTATATTTCTTTCTTTCTTCCCCAGATGTTTTGGGTTTTTAGCTCTAGGCCTTGTGCTTCCCAGGCAGACATTCTACCTCTTGAGCCATATCTTCAACCATTTTTTCTATTTGTGTATGTATGTATGTATGTATCATCTATCTATCTAGGAAAGGGCTTTGGTCATTGATCCTATTTATACCTCCAAGAATGACAGGATTGTACCCTCACCCAGACTTACCTAATATTCCTTAATTTTAATCTTATATTTATTATTTATCTTTTTTTATGGTTATGAGGTTTGAACTCAGGACCTGGGCACTGTCCCTGAGCTTTTTTTGCTCAAGGCTAGCACTCTATCACTTGAGCCACAGCTCCACTTCCAGCTTTTTGGTGGCTAGTTGGAGATAAGAGTCTTACAGACTTTCCTGCCCAGGCTGTGATCCTTAGATCTCAACCTCCAGAGTAATTAGGATTACAGGCATGAGCCACCTATGCCCAGCTCTTAATTTGTCTTAATATATTTTTTATTTCAGTATACATTTCTATCCTGATGTTTTTTACCCACAAATGTCCATGATTTAACTTATTTCTCCTTCATATAATAGCAGAATCGGGCTGGGAATATGGCCTAGTGGTAAATTACTCGTCTCGTATACATACATGAAGCCCTGGGTTCGATTCCTCAGCACCACATATCTAGAAAAAGCCAGAAGTGGCACTGTGGCTCAAGTGGTAGAGTGCTAGCCTTGAGCAAGAGAAGCCAGGAAAAGTGCTCAGGCCCTGAGTTCGAGCCCCAGGACTGGCAAAAAAAAACAAACAACAAACCCAAAAAACAAAAATATAATAGCAGAATCACACAAAGAGCATGATAAAAATAAAAATTACAGCCAGGGTAGAGAATAGGCCTTTCTGCCATGTACAGGTGGGATTCGGGCTGGTTGGGGCTGCGAGAAAATGAGTGACAAGAGCTCCCCATGGGCCAAAGTTAACAATTACACCCTGATACACAGACATTTGTAGCAAATATTTATTAAATTAAGTATTGTTAAAATCCTAAATATTGTTATTGTTACTTATTCAATAAAAACAAACACATAAGTTGCAAAAATGTTTTTTTTTGGCAAGTCCCCTTGATTCTCACACATTATTAGGCCTGCCTGGCTTTAATTACATACGCAAACAGATTCCAACTCTCCTCTCCTTGTTAACCTTGAAAAGTCAATACGCCCCATTGAGCTGTGGTTTTTAGCTTCTAAGATTAAGTTACTCCCCCTCTTGCACAACATGGTGAGGTTCAGAATGCATGTATGCATGCAAACGGTTTCTGGCACATTGTAGACTGAGTATGCCTAATCTAAAAAAATCTGATAGATGACAAAATATGATTTCCAGACCAGTGGCATTCAGCCTATAAGGTCTGTGCAAATGCCAAAGCACTCTCAAACCTGAAATATTCAGGTCCTGACCATTTAGGGGGTATTTGGGCACTCAGCATAATTTTGTAACTCGTCAAAGGAAAAAAATTCACAGGCCAGATGTGGAGAAAAGGTACTACAGTCGGAGGGTGATAGTGAACAGTACTAACTGGTTTACGATTTCCTAGGGGATATGTCACTTTGTGACCACTAGGGGGCAATAGCACACTTCATTAGAGTGCTGCTTCAAACTAGTTCTCTGCCACATAGTAAATGTTACTTAAACTTACTGCTTTACGTTGCCTTAAAAAAAATAATAATAATTAGCTTACATTAGTTATACAAAGGCGATTTCTTTTTTTTTTTTGTCAGTACTAGGGCTTGAACTTTTGTCCCTGAGCTCCTTTACTCAAAGCTAGGCTCTACCACTATGAACCACACTACCACTCCTGGTTTTCTGGTGGCTAATCTGAGATAAGAGAAAGTCTCATGGGGACTTTCCTGCCCCAGCTGGCTTTGAATCACGACCCTCAGATCTCAACCTCCTGAGTAACTAGGATTACAGGCGTGAGCCACGGGTACCTGGCTCAGAGGACAATTTCATTGTTTTCATGCATGTACATTATGTTCCAATTATTGTTTTAATTTGGCCATGAAACTTAAAGACATAATCTATTTTGAATTTATATAGTTAAAAGGTTGCTTCATTTTTTTAAGGTATTAAAAAGACTCATAATATACGCTTTGAAGAAAGCCAGCCTGTGGAAGTTCTTCTGGAAAAGAACATGTGTACTAATATACTAGTGATTCAGCCAAGGTAATCAGTTTCCTGTGTTAATTCTTTCCTTTTTTGGAGTATAGTATGCTTACAGAGGAAAGAAATAATGCCCTACAGCTTTTCAATCAGTTATAATTTGTTATTCTTAAATTATTGTTTTTTGTTGTGTTGGTCTTAGGGTTTGAACTCACTTGGGACTTGGGCACTGTTCCTGAACTTTGAGTCACAGCTTGGTCGGTGGTAGGGCTTGAACTTTTGTCCTAGGCACTGTCCCTGAGATCTTTTTTTTTTTTTTTTTTTTTTGTCTAGTCCTGAGGCTTGGACTCAGGGCCTGAGCACTGTCCCTGGCTTCTTTTTGCTCAAAGCTAGCACTCTGCCACTTGATCCACAGCGCCACTTCTGGCCGTTTTCTGTATGTGTGGTGCTGGGGAATTGAACCCAGGGCCTCATGTATAGGAGGCAAGCACTCTTGCCACTAGGCCATATCCCCAGCCCCTCCCTGAGATCTTTTACTCAAGGGTAGCCTCTACCATTTTGAGCCATAGCACCACTTCTGGTTTACTGGTGGTTAATTGGAGTCTTGGGAGCTGGGAATGTGTCTTAGTGCTAGAGTGCTTGCCTAGCATGCATGAAGCCCTATGTTTGATTCCTCAGTACCACACACACAGAAAGACCCAGAAGTATCACTGGCACTGTGGCTCAAGTGGTAGTGCTAGCCTTGAGCAAAGAAGCTCAGGATTGGCGCCCAGCCCTGAGGTCAAGCCCCAGGACTGGAAAAAAAAAAAAAAAAAAAAAAAAAAAAAAGAACTCATGGACTTCCCTGCCTGGGCTGGCTTTGAACCTAGATCCTCAGATCTCAGCCTCCTGAGTAGCTAGGATTACAGGCATGGGCCACCAGCACCTGGCTAAATTCTTTCTATTTTTGCAGTACTATGGATTGAACCCAGGGCCTTGGGTCTGCTAAGCAAGTGTTCTGCCTCCGAGTTATACCTGGCCCACAGGTTTTTGTTTTGCTTTGTTTTGGGTGGTACCTAGGGTTGAGCGCTCAGGTCCTAGAGCTTTTTAGGCAAATGCTTTACTGCTTGTGCAATGCCCCCAACCCTTTTTGCTGTAGCTTATTTTGTAGACAGGGTCTCAGGCCTTTACCCTGAGCCAGTCACGAACTACAATTTTATTATTAATGCCCCTCTCCCCAGCAGTGTGCTGTCATGTCTAGCCTCTACAGCTTTTTGTAAAGCTAAAACTTTACTTAGGGATATCACTTTAAGGAAACCTTGAGAATAACAATAGTAGATAGTAACTGCCTTAAAGGGAGCAATAATAATTTAGTGGCCAAGAAGGCTCTAAAAATATCCTACCTATGGCTTTCTACATCCCCTTCTATCCACAGAGGAAAACCTTTACCCTAAATTATTACCTAATACTTCACATTTAGCCAGGTACAGGGGGCTCAGACCTGTAATCCTAGCTACTCAGGAGGCTGAGATATGAGGCTCACGTGGCCAGCAGTGGCAGCAAAGTCCATGAAACTCCTCTATCTCCAGTTAATTACCCTCCCTCCCCCCAAAAAAGCTAGAAGTGGCACTGTTGATCAAGTGGTAGAGTGCTAGCCTTCAGCAAAAAAAAAAAAAAAAAAAAAGCAAAGCACAAACAAAAAACACAGCTCAGGGACAGTGCCCAGGCCCTGAGTTCAAGCCCTCTGACAAAGAAAAAGAAAAAGTATGGCCCTTTAGTGCTTTGGAGCTACCTGTTCCTGGCTCAAGTCTTCATGAAGCTGAGGCTGTGGCAGCTGAAGGCTCAGCCTGGGGCTTCAGGTATGACCTCAGGGAATCCATTTCTGAGCTCCTGGGGTGTTGTCGGTGGGATGCCTGCCTGTTCTCACAGACAGCAGCTGATGATCTGAGAAAAGAGGATGGAGATGCAAGCCCAGCCTGAGACTCCTGGTCTCCTATTTGTGTTTTCTGACTTTGAAGTGAACCTGTGCTTAGGGAGGAGCAAATAAGGCCATGAATACCAGGAGGTGGGGAGTATGGCCCTGTTGAGGGCCTTGCTGTTGGCTACCTCATACAGAGTTCTGGAAATGGGCTTCAAAGGCTCTTCCTCCCTCAGCATTTCTTAGTGTAGTGTGACAGACCTGCGTCACCATGCCCAGCCAACAAGGCTAACATAGCTCATTGTACTTTACAGATTACTGGGGGAGATGGCTGCTCTTTTTCCATCAACTGTGGAGGAAGTTACCCTCGCCGTCACTTTAGCAGATTTTTGCCTCAAGAGTCCTAATGAGCAAGCAATGGGTAGGGAGAATGTGTGTGTCCTGGTGTGATGGGGTCATTGCTAGCCATGCAGTGCATATCAGTAATGTCATATCATTCCTATGTAAGAAGCAGGAAGATGTGAAAAGATCAGAAAAAGCTTTAAGAGATCCAGGAATTTTAACACAAGTTGTAACACAGTGTTTGATTTTGAATTTTAGGTTTTTAAATGAAGAGAATGATTACTAAGGAAAATATAGTTTCAATTAAGCTTGTAATGTCTGTTTCTCATCTTCATTCCTCTGTGATTAGCATAAAGGAGAGCTGAGGGGCTAACAGCCCATGTGTACAAATAAACCATGTGACCTCTTTTAGTGCTCACTTCCTTCCTAGCCCTCCCTCTCCATCCTCTTCCCAGCCCCCTTTCTGTTCTTGCCGTTAAATTTTTTTAGTGTGTATTATTTACAGCAAGGGTTGCACTATAGCATTTCAGAAGTGCATATGTTGTGTTTTGTTCACAACAACCTTTTTTTTTTTTTTGCCAGTCCTGGGGCTTAAACTCAGGGCCTGAGCACTGTCCCTGGCTTCTTTTTGCTCAAGGCTAGCACTCTGTCACTTGAGCCACAGTGCCACTTCTGGCTTTTTCTGTTTATGTGGTGCTGGGGAATCGAACCCAGGGCTTCATGCATGCTAGACAAGCACTCTACCACTAACCCACATTCTCAGCCCCCAGAACAACCATTTCTTTTGCTTTCTCCTCCCTCCTCCCTCAGTCCTGCATTGATTAACAACTCTCTTCATACTGTATTTGGAAATTATTCAGTCTCCATCTTTTTCCCTTTGCCCTCATCCCCCTACATTCTCATCCTGCTCTGTGTGTGTGCATGTATATGTATATATCTAGTTATATATGCAAATGGACATCCACACAAACATGGCTTTAAGAACTAGCCTCCACCAGTGAGTAAAAACATAGAACATTCGGCCTTTCTAGCATAGCATCTCTCACTGGACAATGCTCACTTGGTGCCCCCTCATCAGTTGTGGCTGGGCATGAAGATGGCCACTCCCTTGCTCCCAGGGATGCTGGCTACTTGCTATTGCATGCCACTGACGGCCACAGAGGGGCCTCTGTGTCATGGACATGGTCTAAAAGACCCCAGCTGCAGGAGACGGGAAGTGAAGGCCATCTGAGACTTAAGGTTTGAGGCCAGTCTTGGTTGTAGCACCCACGTGTGTGTGTGTGTGTGTGTGTGTGTGTGTGTGTGTGTGTGTGTGTTTTCTTTCTTTTTTCTTTTTTTCTTTTTTTTTTTTTTGGCCAGTCCTGGGCTTGAACTCAGGGCCTGAGCACTGTCCCTGGCTTCTTTTTGCTCAAGGCTAGCACTCTGCCACTTGAGCCACAGCGCCACCTCTGGCCGTTTTCTATGTATTTGGTGCTGAGGAATTGAACCCAGGGCTTCATGTATGAGAGGCAAGCACTGTTTCCACTAGGCCACATTCCCAGCCCAGCACCACATATTCTATTGGTCACAACAAAGAGGGATACAGGTGTGGACTCCACCTTCCCAATGAATTTGTGATTGTTTTATACCTAGCTACTGTGGTCATATTCTTATATTAAAATTTAATAAAGACCTCTAGGACCGATTTTATTCTTCATTTTCCTCTAACATTAAACAGACACGACCAGTTCTGTGCACAGCTTGGTATGTGTGGACAGAGACGAGTTTGACTTCTTTCAGATTGGATTGGATACTGAAATAACGTTTTGTCTCAAAGATTTGAAGGTAAAAAAACTATATGAAATTCAAATTTAAAACTTCACTGATAATTTTGTTGTTGTTGTTGTCCATTGTAGTGCTTGAACTCAGGGCCTGGGTTCTACCACTTTGAACCACAGCTCTACTTCTGGTTTTTGAGTGGTTAATTGGAGATAATAGTCTCACAGGAACTTTCCCTACGCTGGCTTTTTGAACTACAATCCTCAGATCTCAGTCTCCTGAGTAGCTAGGATTACAGGCATGAGCTACAGGAGCACAGTAAACAAACATATATATATATAGCCAGTCCTGGAGCTTGAACTCAGGGTCTGGGCACTGCCCCTGAGCTTTTTTTGCTCAAGGCTGGCACTTTACCACTTGAGCCACAGTGCCACATCTAGATTTTTCTATTTATGTGGTACTAATGAATGCTAGGCAGTCTACCACTAAACCACATTCCCAGCCCTGGTGAATATATATATATTCCTCCCCTCCCCCCCGCCCCCGGGTGTTGTCCCTGAGTTTTTCAGCTCAAGGCTAGTGCTCTACCACTTGAGTGACAGCGCCACTTCTGGTTTTCTGATAGTTAATTGGAGATAAGAGATTCATAGCCTTTCCTGCCCAGGCTGGCTTTGAACCGCAATTCTCAGATCTCAGCCTCCTGAGTAGCTAGGATTATAGAGGTGAGCCACTGGTACCTGACCTGGTGATATTTTCAAATTAAACATTTCAACTTTCCTTCTTCCCTTCTTTCAGGGATTCCTGACGCTCTCTGAAGCTGTGCGTGGTCCTGTCGCCATGCATTTTGATTTTCCTGGGAGGTACATCTTGTGAACTTTTCTATGTTTATTTCTTTTCTTTTGTTTCATATAGATACTAGAATCCTTTGGATCAAAAATTAAAATTTTTAAACATCTCGGGATTTTGTGTGTGTGTGTGTGTGTGTGTGTGTGTGTGTGTGTGTGTGTGTGTGTGTGTGTGCTGGTCCTGGCTTGAACTCAGGGTTTTGGCTCTGTCCCTGAGCCTCTCTGTGCTCAAGGCTAGTGATCTACTACTTGAGCCACTCCTGGCTCTTGGTGAATAGTTCATTGGAGATAAATGGCCACGCTGGGCCATTTCCTGCTTTTTGGATGCTTAATCAGAGATAAAGAGTCTCATAGACTTTCCTACCTAGGCTGGCTCTGAACCTCAATCCCTAGATCACAGCCTCCTGAGTAGCTAGGATGAGCCACTGGTACCTCACAGAAATTTACTAACTTTACTAGCAATACTTATCAAACTAAAATTTTGGAAGATGACTTTTTTTGGTAGTACTGGGGCTTGAACTCAGGACCTCACATTTGACAGGCGGGTGATCTACCATTTGAGTCACGTTCCTCAGTCCAAGATGACATTTTTATGTATTTGCTGGCCCTGGGGCTTGAAGTCAGGGCCTGGGCCCTGTCCCTGGGCTCTTTTGCTTAAGGCTAGTGCTCTAACACTTGAGCCACAGCTGTACTTCTGGCTTTTTGGTGATTAATTGAAATTAAGAGTTTCATGGACTCTCCTGTCTGGGCTGGCTTTGAACCGTGATCCTCAGATCTCAGCTTCTTGAGTAGCTAGGTTACAGGCCTGAGTCACCAGCACCAGGCAGAAACAACATCTATTTGTATTGTTTCTCTATACTCCAGAATTCCGTATCATTTTATAACATGTTCCAAATGTCCATCAGAAACTAGATATCATCTTTGCTGCCTCTGTCTCTTTAGGCCTGTGGCGCTAAGTATTAATGATATGCTATTGGAAGCTCATTTCTACTTGGCTACCTTAGCTGATGACTCCAGCAGACCGCCTTCACCACTGTCACTGTGCCTGCCCCAGGAAGGACAAAGGTGAGGCTCCATTCTGCTGTGTGATTGGCTCAAAGAGTTGGGTCACATCCACTTAGAAAACAACTGAGTAATGAGCACTACTTGAGAATCTGAAGAGCAGGTGGGAGGCTGAACCACAGCACTGGAGACTTCACCAATCTTGTACTGCATTGCTTTTTCTCATCAGACCAGAATCAAACGGGACGGTCTAGTTTGTCTTCATTAGCACTCAAAACACATGCCCGATTTCCTGTTAGCCTTCAAGGGTGGTAGAGGATTAGCTGCACCCCCTTCTCACAGGGAGGGCAGGATGCCGGGTTCCTTCTCCTGTTCTTTTTCTCAGTTAATTTTTTTGGGGGAGAGACATGCTTTCTTGTAAGCTAATTTCAAAGTTACATGAAAAAAAAAATCAAGGAAAATACAGAAAATCTAGAAAATAAAGAAGTACAAAGGAAAAAAACAAGACATCTTCTAGAGATAGACACTTAACCTTTTGGCTCACTGACTTTTCTTTCAGATTTTGTTTTGCATACACATATGCCTATGCATATCCATGACGTGTGTGTGTGTGTGTGTGTGCGCGTGCGTTACAGTGCTAGGTATGGAGGGAGCCTAGGGACTTACACATTAGCCAATTCCTCTATCACTCAGTTATACCTGCAGTCTTATACATTTATGTCTTAAACACCATCATGTCTTTTGTATCTTACCTCCTCCCCACCTAAGTATATTACACCATTATGACTCAGAAACATGTGTTTTCATGACCTCATATTATGTCATATACATGGCTAGTGGTTTATTTAATTTTCTTATTCATTCCTGTTACCACATTATATACTATCTCCTGAAAGATTCAGAAATAATCAACATGAATTGTAACTTTCAACAAGTAGCTCTATTGTTTGGATACATGTCCTAAGTTAGGATGTCACATGTCTCTATGGTAATAGTAACAGCGCTTTCATTGGCCCTCAATACCTCAGGTCAAGTCCAGTCCGGACAAAGCTGAATGCTGGTCAGTGTGGAAGCAGCCAGGTCGCAGAGAGCATCTCGAGGAAAATGCCACGGAAAAGGCTGCGACCCCCTGAAACTCCCCCGGAGAGCCATGCCCAGGAAAACCACAGCAGCCCTCAGATGGAGAAAGCACCTGACAGAGAGCACTCAGGGGCGGAGCCCAGCCCAGTGCTCAGGAGGGTAAGAGAAATGCTGACATGACCCGTCGGGGTGGAGAGTTCTCCCCCCCCAGCCATCCCAGCATCCTGACCACTCATTTGCTTTGCTTTTCCTGGCTATGAGGACTGAAGCCAGGGCCTCCAACAACTAAGCATGTGTCTACCATTGAGAGCCCTCTCTTCCTGTGGTACCCAGTCGTTGTGCTTGCACCGCAGGTACTACCTTCTGAGCCACACCTCCAGCACTGGTTTTTGCTGTTTATTTTTGATAGGGCCATTTTTCTGCCTAGGCACATGACTGGGTCTGATCCACCTATTATAGAATTTCTGCTAGCTAGGCCACCAGGCTGGACCACCAAGTCTAGCTCTTCTTTGATGGGGGTGGAGGATTTATGAATGTTATGAATGTTTCTGCCTACAACTGTGATCCCAACCATTTCAAGTCTCCCAAGTAGCTAAGATTCCAGGCATGAGCCACTGGTGCCAGGCCTTCATTTATTTTTTTCTTTTTGTTGGTTGTGGGGCTTGAACTCTGGGCCTGGGCGCTGTCCCTGAGCTCTTCAGCTCAAGGCTCGCACTCTACCACTTGAGCCACAGCGCCACTTCTGGTGGTTAATTGGAGAATAAAGAGTCTCACGGCCTTTCCTGCCCAGCTGGCTTTGAACCACGACCCCTCGGATCTCAGCCTCCTGAGTAGCTAGGATTATAGGTGTGAACACGGGGAATGTAGCTTCGTGGTAGAGTGCTCACCTAGCATGCATGAAGCCCTGGGTTCAATTCCTCAGTACCACATGAACAAAAAAAGCCAGAAGTGGCACGGTGGCTCAAGTGGTAGAGTACTAGACTTGAGCAAAAGAAGCTCAGGGACAGTGCTCAGGCCCTGAGTTCAAGCTCCAGGACTGGCAAAAAATAAAATAAGCAAACCAACAAAAAACAGTAAACTACAGGTGTGGGCCACTTGCGCCTGGGTCTTTTGTTGTTGTTGTTTTTGATAGAGAAACCAAGCTAGTCTCAAATGGAGCAAAATCTGACTGATAGAATATTAATACTAAATAGTTAAATTATTCAATCATTTCTAAGAAGGCCGCAATCCAGCAGAGATTGGGTTGCTGTGTCCAAGCGTGAGCTATGCTGATGGCGTCCTTGACCTGAATGCAGGCGGCAGGCAGGAGCCCAGCAGTGCTCATGCTTCACAGGCACCAGCAGGAAATCGTTTACCTGGCACTTCAGTTCCCTGAAATTGACCGTGACAGTCCTCATCTTCCCTAGGGACTCTCTTCACACTGTTTCCAGTCAAGCTGCTCACTTCTAAAAAGAAGGCCCTGTTTTATTGTTTTGTTTTGTTTTGCCAGTCTTAGGGCTTGGACTCAGGGCCTGAGCACTGTCCCTGGCTTCTTTTACTCAAGGCTAGCACTCTGCCACTTGAGCCACAGCGCCACTTCTGGCTTTTTCTGTATATGTGGTGCTGAGGAATTGAACCCAGGGCTTCATGTATGCAAGGCAAGCACTCTTGTCACTAGGCCTTATTCCCAGCCCAAGGCCATTTTAAAAGGGAATTCTTGCCTTACTGTGGAGAATTGCAGTGCAGAATTGCATTATGGGTCCGTGGTGTGGGCCATTGGAGGCCCTCCACTTCCCTGGACCGGATTCACCCTGCAGACACTCAGCACTATCCACACCCAAGGGGACCCTGAAGCTCAGGGCTGCAGCAGGCTCTCCAGCTGAAGTCCACGGATTCAAATTCACTTTTGCCACTTGTTCGCTGTGTGTCTTGGATAAGGTATTGATCTTTGCTGCAGTCAACTCATCACTGAAGTGGGGGGGGGGGCGGTTAGTGACAGTCTCACGCATAGAATGGCCCCACTCGGTGCTCCACAGTGGTGACTATGGTTAGGGTGGCAGGGATGCTCCAAGCTGCACGGCCATGTGCCTGGGGACCACCAAGTCCAGCATAACACAGCCTGCCCTTCTTGTTTGTCTAACTTACTATTTTATATTAATTTGGGACTTCTGAAAAGTTAAATGGTATAGAGAACTTCTATATGATCTCCCCTCAGACTCTTCAAAAGTCCAAAGGTTACCATTTCACACAAAAGCACAATGATTATTTCCTGGGGGTGCAAGGATGTGGTGCCATGGTAATGCGTTTGCCTACCACGCACAAGGCCCTGGCTTCCTGCCCCAGTGCCATGCACACACATACACACACACACACACACACATACACACACACACACACACACTCTTACTTCCCTGAAGAAAAATCAGGAAATGCAAATACTAGGAGATGAGCATATCCCTCTGTTTAACTCTTTCCATGTGTACACATACTCACACATATGTCCAGACATTTTTTTTTCTGTACTGGGGATGGAACCCAGGACCTTTGTGTCTGCCACAGAGCTGCACACCCCACCCCAACCGTAAGATAAACTTAGACTTACTTGTTAATAGTACAGCAATTCTCACACACCATTACCCAGATTGCTAAGAATCTGCATTGTGGACTGGCTGTCTCCTCAAACCTGTGCCGTTTGTTTTCTAAGTCCTCTCTCTCTCTCTTCTGTGACATGGCATAGAATGTGTCTGAACTCGGGCTTTTCTGATGCTTCCTCATGGCTAGGTCTCAACAGAGCGCTTGGAGTGAGCACACAGTGTTGTTGATGACTGGGGATGGGACTGCCAGGTCTCCCTGCGGCCAAGTGACTTGTTTTCTCCTAGCAGCTGGCAGGCAAGCCTGCAGGAGAGGCTTTGGGACTCTGAATGCACCCCACTTCTTTGCCTAATGACTTAGCACCTATGTTTTCTGTGAGGAAGTTACTATCATGCCCGCCATATGCCAAACACTTGTTTTTGTTACCTTTCTGCTTATTAGGTGAACCTCCACTTGTAAGACCTCCTTCTTCTCTCCCATTTGCTTGTCATTTGGCTATTTCTATGACATGCACTCTTGGCTGACGTTATTCTGTAGCTGGATGTGTCTACACTGCCTTGGAGCTGGCTGGAACCGCAGCCGCAGGCCACCAGTTCTGAGCGTCTCCTCGGAGTCTTACATATTTGGTCCATGCTCACTTTGCTGACTTGTGGGCCTCTGGCGAGGCAGAAACATCTGGATGTCCCCAACCCACCACCTACAGCCAGATGCCACCCAGACTCCATTCCTTCCTGAGAAGCCTTCACTTCAGAATAAACAGCACAGTTCTTTTTCCCTCTAGTTTTCTTCCGTGTTCTTTGGAGCAGTCTCTCTCAACCAGGAAGAACACGCCAATCACTCTTCCCACAGTCGGCAGTAGCAAGTGACAGTGACCAGGACACGAGTAACATGTGATCTTTCATGGGGCCGGGGCTGCCCAGGAGGAAGCTCGAGCTGCACGACTGGCCATCCTTGTTGGAGGAAGGACGTTGTCTGTACAATGACTGTATCTAGAGAACACCACTCAAGAGGCAGACGTCTTCGGTGCAGAACACAGCGCATCAGAGTTGTTCGGTGCATAGTAGTAAGGTCTCTGGAGTCTCTGGAGGCGATACCGAGGCGGCAGGGTTCCCGGCTCGTGCACTGCAGGGATGTGCGCCTTTTCTGCAGGCGCCAGGCGCATGGAGGACACTCACCACGGTGTAGCATATGCTTTTACTACTACTGTACTTGCTGGGAGCACTTGGGTTTCGCTGTTTTCAGAACTAGCAAAAACTTACCCCTTTCTCCTCGTGATGACATGACTTTTTATCCTTTGTTTTTTGAGATTTTTAAAGTAAGCCTGGAATTAGGAAAAATGGTCAAGAATAAAATATAGCTACCTTATTCTTGAAGTTATTGTAAAATTCTCTTTCCTGGCCTTCAATTGTTCAGATTTCTGTATAACTTCTATTCTGCAGTGGGACGTAGTAAAGTAGCCAGAGATAATGCCAAATACGTCTGTACTAGCTGGCGCAGGACAGCCCCCACTCAGAGCCTGGAGTAGAATGAGGGAGACAAGTCTCAATTGTTTGCTTTTTTAAAAGAATCAGCCCGGGCTGAGAATGTGGCTTAGTGGTAG
This sequence comes from Perognathus longimembris pacificus, assembly GCF_023159225.1. Taxonomy (NCBI): domain Eukaryota; kingdom Metazoa; phylum Chordata; class Mammalia; order Rodentia; family Heteromyidae; genus Perognathus; species Perognathus longimembris. The sequence continues at coordinate 86,096,651 of NC_063163.1, read as the reverse complement.
AGTGCTTGTCCAGCATGCAAAAAGCCCTAGGTTTGACTCCTCAGTACCATATAAACAGAAAAGGCCACAAGTGGTGCTGTGGCTCAAGTGGTAGAGTGCTAGCCTTGAGCAAAAGAAGCTCAGGGACAGTGCCCACGCCCTGAGTTCAAACCCCAGGAGTGGCAAAAAAATAAGAACCAGCTACAGCCGGGTGCCAGTGGCTCACACCTGAAATCCTACCCAAGAGGCTGGGATCTGAGGATTAGTTTGAAGCCAGCCCAAGCAGGAAAATCCATGTGACTCTCATCTCCAATAAATTATCAAAAGAGTTGGAAGCAGGGTTGTGGCTCAAGTGGGAGAGCACTAAGCTTGAGCAAAAAAGCTTTGGCACAGTGCCCAGGCCCTGAGTTCAAGCCCAGTACCAGGGGGGAAAAAAAAAAGCTCCAACCATGAGGGTGAATGAGGGAGGGATATGGTCAAAGTAGATGGTGCACATATATGAAAATAGAAGAATGAAACTTGTTGGAATTATAAGAAAATTATCCTCATGGGGTCAGGAGTGTGATGAGTGGTACTACAAGGCCTTGAGTCCAGTAACCCTAAAAAATAAAGCCAGCTGGGAATGTGGCTTAGTGGTAGAGTGTTTGCCTAGCATACATGAAGCCCTGGGTTTGATTCCTCAGTCCCACATACACAGAAAAGGCTGGAAGTGATGCTGTGGCTCAAGTGGTAGAGTGCTAGCCTTGAGTGAAAGAAGCTCAGGGACAGTGCCCAGGCCCTGAGTTCACGGCCCAGGACTGGCACAAAATAAAGTGAGGTGCCAGTGGCTTATGCCTACAATCCTAGCTACTCAGGAGGATGAAATCTGAGGATTGCAGTTCAAAGCCAACCCAGGCTGACGAACCTGAGACTCATCTCCAAATATGCACCAAAAGTAGAGCTGTGATTCAAGTGGTAGAGCACTAGCCTCGAGCACAAACATTACCCGACAGCACCCAGCCCGAGCGAGCTCAAGTCCCTAGGCCAGTACACACACACATACTAGCTTCTTACCAGCACCAACAGACTAACATATCTAGCACAAAGGCAGTGTTACCTAATGTCTTCGAGCATGTGCCCCTCCTACCCCAAACCTGCCTGTAGTTCACTGTAGCCCAGCAGACAAGCCTCACACCTTACTGATATGACAGCTAAGTCTCTGGAAAACTGTCAGACCATAAGCAGATGTTCACGGGCAAGCAATCCTACTCTAGATTTTGTGAGAATTGCACTGGTGTGCTTTAGGACTGTGAACAGTGAATTTGGCTCTGTATTACAGCTTAGTAATGAGTCATGCTGCCCACAGTAACCTAATAAAACTCAAGTGCATTCAAGATGTTCCTCTGTGAATGAAAATGGCTCTCACCAGGATTTTTGTAGAAACTGGCTTTGCCCACATACTTTCAACTACACCCTCACATTGCAGACTGAGCATTTCAGGGTTCCTTGCCTACTCTAATGACAACAAATTTTCTTTTCTCTTTTTTTGATCAGTCATGGGGCTTGAACTCAGGGCCTGAGCACTGTCCCTGAACTCTTTTGCTCAAGGCTAGCACTATACCACTTTGAGCCGTAACACCACTTCTGGTTTGGATATAACAGTCTCACAGAGCCAGACACTGGTAGTGGCTCACACCTGTAATCCTAGCTACTCTGGTTCAAAGCTAGCCCAGGCAGGAAAGTCCATTTATCTCAGAGTTCAATGCCCAGGCTGACTTTGAACTGCCATCCTCAGATCTCAGTTCCTGAGTAGCTAGGTGTGGGCTCTCTCTCTCGACTTCCCCTTGCTTGGGGGGGAAAGGGGCTTGTCCGCCCCTTCCTGGGTGGCCCTTTATCGCTCTCACGTGGGAGCGATGGCCACAGAGAGAGACATCGCTCTCGTCTCTCTCTCTCTCTCTCTCTCTCTCTCTCTCTCTCTCTCTCTCTCTCTCTCGACTTCCCCTCGCTTGGGGGGAGAAGGGGCATGTCCGCCCCTTCCTGGATGGTCCATTATCGCTCACGCGGGAGCGATGGCCACAGGTAGCCTCGGTGGCGTGTGGTCGCAGGGTGCCCCAGAGCCTCCAAGAATGACACGGACGCGTGGGTCCCTGGAGAAAACCTCTAGGGCTTCTGTTTATTCAAATGAGGAGCCTCCCAGATATGCTCCAAAGGCGGGCACAAGAGAGGGGCCCCTGATTGGTCCCAAGGGGCTGTCCCTCAAGTGATGTCAGACTTCCTTCTCTTCCTGTTAAAGACAGGAAGGGGAGGGACAGGCTGAGGTCAGCTGTGGCCCCTTAAAGGTGCAGCTGACCCCAACAGCTAGGATTACAGGTGTGGGCCACCAGCACCTGGCTGACACCAAATTTCTTTTTTCTTTTTTTTTTTTTTTTGCTAGTCCTGGGTCTTGGACTCAGGCCTTGAGCACTGTCCCTGGCTACTCTTTGCTCAAGACTAGCACTCTGCCACTTGAGCCACAGCGCCACTTCTGGCCGTTTTCTATATATGTGGTGCTGGGGAATCAAACCCAGGGCTTCATGTATACAAGTCAAGCACTCTTGCCACTAGGCCGTATTCCCAGCCCTGACACCAAATTCCTGACATTCAACCCATGTAGATGATGGCCAAGAGCATGCATGCTGTTGGAGTTTCTAGGCCAAAGCTGTCCTGGCAGAAGCAGCATGTTTATGCTGGCCACACTCGGCTTTATTCCTCTGGGGTGCCCTACCTGGAGCTATTCTTACATTCCCTTGTGGTGCTGGATGGGACTCAAGGCTTTGAAAACACAAGATTAAACACTGTGCCACGGAGATACACTCCAGCCCTTACAGAGCTAAGTTTAAACACCAGATTGAAAATTTTTTTGGTGTATGCAAACAAGTTTTACTGTGTACCTTTGAAGGCATAGAGCCTTCCTCAGCTGGGAAAATTGCTCCAATTCACATGCTGGTTAGTTTCCGGCTCGTGAGTCACAAGTCACAGGAAGACACCTGTTGAGAAAAAGTACAATGGCAGAAGGCGAGGACAGAAGATGGTAGCTGAGAAGTGTGGGCTCACTGCCAGGATAAGAAGCTTGCAGCCAAGTACCAGTGGCTCATACCTGCAATTCTAGCTAGTAGGAGACTGAGATCTGAGGATTGCAGTTTAAAGCCAGCTCCGGCAGAAAGGACCGGTGAGAGTCCTATATCTAATAAACAACTCAAAAAAGCTGGTAGTGGTGCTATGGCCTCAAGTGGTAGAGCGCTGGAGTGCTAGCCTAGAGCACTAGCCTAGAGCACAAAGAGCTCAAAGACAATGCCCAGGCTCTGAGTTTAAGCCCCAGGATCAGGCGGAAAAAAAGCTTGGAAATGGCCAACAAAGTCAGTGTCAAGGGCTAGTCTCTGAAGTAGTCCTATTTAGTTAGGCATGGTGGCACACACCTGTCACCCCAGCACTTGGGAGGCTGAAACAGGAGGACAGCCTACTTTATTCCAGGATAAACTGGGCTACAGAGTAAGAACCTTTCTCAAAAAACAACAACCAAAGAATGAAACAAAAAAGAAAAACCAACTACATAGATTAGTATAAATACTATATTTATTAAATATCTTTACAGTTTATTTAAGTGTATTTACAGAACTATTCCTGCATAAGTTATATTTCAGACATCCAATTCAGGTAACTGCCTCTTGGGTAAGACAAATAATGATAGTCTCAATAGAAAAAAGCAGCTTGTTAGTACATACAGACTGGGCTTTGCTCACTTTTTACCTAGGCATCTTGCCACGCACTACCTGCAAAGTTACATTTTCACATGGACACTGGTTTTAGTTGAGAAGTTCAATTTTGCAACCAACTGAATTAAAAAAAAAAAAACCAATAGAATCCAAATGTTTTCTGCTTCATATTTTGTTTCCTAAGCAGGTTTTCTGTGGTATTGTAAAATTTGTTAAGTGCAAAAATGTGACTCGGTTTCCAGAGAAACTGAAGGCAGCAGCTCCAGCAGCGACAGCTGGCCTGGGGTGACCAGGCCGCGGGAGCCGTGCTGGGTTCTCTGGCGACCGCCCACCGTCCTGCCTTGGGACTGCCATCACAGGCTGGCAGGCCGATGCTGCAGGTGGTGCCTCTGCAGACTATGCTACCTGAGGAAGGGTAGCTGGCAGGAGAGGTCGGAACCAAGTTTCTACTCTAGACAGCCCAGCCCCAGACACAAACCTGGAATGGATGCTTGTTCATTACCACCAGTCTCACACCACTGGCATGAGTTCAGAGACTCAGGACAAACTACTTGCTCACCCTTCCTTTCTCCTTTCAGTGTTTTAATAAGAGCCTGTCCACTCTCCCCGCCTCCTCTCCATTTGGTAATTCTTTTTTTTTTTTTTTTTTTTTTTTGTGCGCAGGCAGCTTAAGTTCACAGGAAGAAATACGTTTCTGATATGTTTAGAGTGCACATTTAAAAACAGAACAAAATAAAAATTTCAAGCATGTGATAAAAATATTGATTTGTATAATACAGTATTGCTTTATAAATATAGATGGAAAGCTATAAACTTTACGGGTCTTTGGTGCGTCCAAAGAGGGATGTATAATTTGCCATTTGTGAATTAGAAATCCAAATTTTCTCTTTTGTTATAAAAGTCCAGTACATGAGGCAAATGTGTGTTTGCACGGCTTGCCTTAAAACACAGTGAACACACACGGGTGCAGAATGAGCTGGGCCAAGAGGCCTGCGGGCCGCAGGAACCGTGCAGCCTGGGTCGGGGCTTGGAGCCGCCAGGGCTGGCCAGAGCCTGGGCCGGGAGGACACGCACTCCACCGCCGGGCTGGGCAGTCAAGGTAAGTGATGAACGAGAAGGACAGGGCTAGGGAGAAAATTCTCCTGCACTAACCACAGGCCAGGTCCAAAGTCAAGTCCACCGGGAAACTCAGTCCTTTGCCCCTGTTTTCAGTGTCACTGGAACCACACTTTCGATTTCTAACAATCATTGCTCAGAAAATAAGTTGATTAAATAAGTTTTGGGAAACACCACTAATCTAGCTTTACAAAGATTGTTTGATGGGCTAAATGAGAACAGAGAAAAGCCAGTAACTTGACCAGCTATCTTACCAGAAACTAAATGTCAGCACTGGAAAACTAATGCAAAACATATCCAGATTGTAAGGCTACATATATCTGAGCAAAAATAATTACAAACCCAAACAAAAGAGGTGAAGTCACCAGTCCTAGTGTGAAGCTATTCCTTTTCACAAACCCCGCCTGAATACAACTTTCTTTTCCTTTGAAATATAGAGACTGCAAATGGTTTGTGCAAAATAAATACCCCAGCACTTGCCACGGAGGCCTGTCCACTGGGCGCAGTCCCCACCGCCCCGCCTCCCGCCAAAGACTCTGTTCTGTCAAGTTAGGGCAGTTAAGGCATTCTGACATGTAAAGGTGATTCAAAATAGAACGCTAACATTATGCCAATTTAGGAATAGTAGATAAATTACTGAACGGCTTACAAATGAATAACTCATTCTTATTTATAATGAAATGCCTGTTACAAGCATGATGCATCGAAATATAGTAATGACATGTACATGGTACATGTTCAACAATTTAAATAAAACAAAAGCTTGACAGTTACTCAAATATACAGTACAAATTCACAAACAAAATCTTTTAAAACACATTGAGGTAACCTCAAAGCTAAGCTCTAATGCAATAACCCGGAGCCAGCGGCTTCCTCCACACTCTTGGCAGGCCTCGCTGCGTTTGCCTCTGTACACCAGCCTTACCTGACATATATAAAACATGGCTTTAATTTAAGATTTCTAAGTATATATATTTTTCTACCACCAAGTTAATGAAGGGGGAAAAAAAGAAGACGCAAAAAATATATGTCTTTACAACAGTCAACTTGTACACAACCTTTTAAAAATAAGTTTGTGCCTGCAGGTAAGGGAATTGAGCTGTAGTTTGGAGGGGACTATACACGGCAAAATGGGGCAAAATGGCTCTTCGGAAACTGTAAACATTAAGCTTGATTCAGAAACCCTCCCCTCCACCCGGGGCACAGCACGGGTCAGGTTTTCAGCAGGGGCTCTCGGGTGGGCTCCGGGGCTGAGCACCCTCCACAGCCAGGGCAGCTCAAGCTCCGGCGTTGTCTCAGGCCCAGGTGCCCTCACAGACCAGGGTGTGGGTGTGGGAGGAAGAGTGAACTTCAACCATAACATTAAACTTCTAGGTTTTTGGGAGTACTTTGAGTACTACTTCCATTTAAAAATTCTGGTAGGGAGTCTCCCCTGGGGCACCACCAGCCTGTGATTTGGACTAACCAAAAAAAATGCCAAAACTTAAAACCACAGGAACACTAAGCATCTTTTTTAAAGCACACAGTATTTGCAACTACAGAACTAAAATTTAAATTTTCTTCCAATTTGTAACAAAAAAAGCTCCAGGGGCTGAGATGTAGCAACCCAGAGCAATTTCAGAGCAGGGTTACAAACTCCAGGTGAAAACACCAAGCTACACCCAACCCCCAGGACAGATGCGAGGCCTGCGGGCACATGGGTGACATACAGTGTATGCTTCTAGTAGACGTATCAGTACATACAAATGGTGTAAGACTTGAAATTCCTCTAACACACTGTAATTTTGAACTCACTTTGCCAATATTACTCATTTAACTGCTTTTGAAAAGTCAGAGGTTCGGAACCCCTCCACAAGAGGCGGAGGACCCATTTCCTGTCTGCTCCCCGCAGCTGCTGCCGGCGGCACAACAAGTGAACGACAGTAGTGGTTCTCAACAAAGACCTTGGGCTTGCATCATGCTTGCGTCACAGCACGGCCACTGCGGCCTCCCACCAGCAGTATCCGTGCACACCACACAGCTGGGGAAAGTGGGCGGTGACAGGAAGGACAGGAGTCACAGCTCGGCCAATCAGTCTGTGTACTCGGCCACGATGGACAGGAGGACAGTGATGTCATCCGGTTTTCCACCTGAAACACCAACAAGAACCTATTGGCATGCGTCCAAAGGGGCCCGGCAGAAATGCCAATCCCACGTAAAGGGACATTGAAGAAAAAAAGGTCAACTCCTGCTGAAAAGACACTATTGAGAATTATTCACATTTATTTTGAAGTTTGCCATTTGCAAAAAAAAACCCAAACCAAAACACTTTTAAGGCTGTAATCATGGATTTTTTTTCATTGAAAAGTTTGAAATTATAGCAATATGGTTATAGGAAACTAACCCTGCAGTATAATAACACATGGAAGTTCTATACTGTAGACATTTATCATACGCAGTACAAAGAAATAGGCCAAGATTCTAAAAATGAAGATAAAAAGCATCATGAGTCCCAGGAATACTAAGGTAAGTGCTTCTATTTCAGCAGGGTGGTTTGCCAATATTCCCCAGCAGAAAAGGAGAACATAAGCATGATGAAGACAATAGACAGGTAACTTAGTTGAAGCTCCTGTTGTGCGGCAGGCGCTCTGCCTGTGTGGTCAGTGAGGCCATGTGAGGGTGGCTCCCACCGGCCAGGGCTGCACACTCCAAGCACGGCCCCACCGGAGCATGAGCTCTGTCCTGACTGGCCCCCCATGTGCGCAGCTCCCAGGCCCAGGGCAGCCTCACACTGCTTCACTTTTCAAAGTCTGCTGGGCAACTGGGTAGGCAAATGCTGTCCACAGCCTGTGGAGCCACAGGAAGCCACGTGAGGGCAGTGTGCTCTCCTCTCCCGGCCTGGCAGCCAGGGCTGGAGAGACGCCACAGGGTCCTGCTCAACCTCCATTAAGTCCCAACTTAGTTCCTTAACTCAGCCCACAGATCGCTTACCTCTCACATTCAACCCGTTGTCACACGCAAACTGTGCAAAAGGTGACATGTAATTTGGGTCATAGGCTAGCTCGTGCGCTTGCTCAGCGATGCTCCTTGCAGTCTGCTGTATACTCTCATAATTCGAATTCTAAGATGAAAGAACATGGAGTTACTTTCACCAGAATGTCTCGTGTGACCTCTGCATGCAGGTGGACTGCACAGCAAGTTATCTCCACCTCCACATATTTGCTTTGCTTTGCTCGGTTTGAATTCAAGGCCTTGTACTTTGCCACACAAGTGTTGACCACTTGAGCCATGCCTTCAGCCCAAAGCACATTTAAGTCTTACCCTAGAGAAGATGGTAAAGTACTATGCCTTGATTGATAGCACCAGGCCCTCTCCTGCTGCCTGCCTGCTCCCCCTAGGAAGTTGTTTGTAGTGGTAGTCTTTGATTCTGAAATCTGCTTTGTTGTTATTACTGTTTTGTGCCAGTACCAGGGCTTGAACTCAGGGCCTTGTGCTCTCACTTGACTGCTTTACTACAGGTTGGTCTTCTACACTAAGCACAGCACTCTACTTCCTAAAGTCTACATTTTGGTTGTTCGCTTTCCTACTTGAAATGCTTCAGGTATCCTTGCTAAAAGGGAGTAGAGGTACAAGTGACTTCTCAAGGCCCCTGCTGGGGGTCCCGGCTCCCCAGGAGTTGCTGAGTGTCCTACAGAAGGTATTTTTCAGGTTTTATACCATGAGGAAAGATTCTGGCCTGGCTATGTCCCTTTTCTGGATGCTTCAGCCTCCTCAGCTGCAAACTGGAGCTGGGAAATAAAGTGTATTTCAGCTCTGAGACACACAAGTTCTAACTCATTTTGGTCTAAATATTAACAGGTCTTGGCTTCAATGTCCCTCCTCAAGGAGGCCTCCCTGAGCAATCCTAGGGAGCAGTCCCTTCCCTTACTTTCCATCCACATTAAATCCTCCACTGTCTCCCTTGCCCTGGTAAGCTCCATGTGGGTGGGGACTCCTTAGCTTCTGCTCACCACCGCCATTGTAGGGAGCACCTAATAGCACAGCCCCTAGGCTAGACCTTACTCCCCATTTTACAGGTGTGAAAACCACTACTTGGGCAGCTGAGACAGTGTCCCCAAATAAGAGCCATCAGAAGTAAAGAGGCAGAGAAAGATTTGTTTTTCCAGAGTCCGAACTTTCATAAAGCTAGGACTCTGGAAGGCCTGGCTTCCCCCGCCCCCCGCACCCCCCTCCCCCGCCACCGCCTGTGGCTCTGCTAGGTACAGAGTCTCAGCTGCCCTTCCGTTGTGGCTCGCCACCTGGGCTGCCTCAGCTATGCTACTTCCTGTCATTCAGCCTCAGTACCTGCTGGATGTGCAGTAAAAATAAAAGGAAAGAAGAGTAGACAAAAAGAGCAAAAGGAGAAAAAAGCCAACACCATAAAAATACAACAAGAAATGGCTAATGGGACACCCTGCTAAAGGCTCAGGTGAGAAGCCACTTTTCCCCCCAGTTCTCTTAGGGATATTTCCATTGTAATTGCTTGGAATATTACTGCTATTGTTTTTCTAAAGTTCACAAAGCAGTACTTTCCAAAACTGTCTCAGAAAAACCCAAGGCCCAGAGAGGAGCTGTTCTTGCGAGGGCTACCCTTGAGTGGATTACCTTTAACTTCTTTAGCTCCTGGAGGATCATATAGTCAGGCATGTTGTCAAACAGTCCATCTGTTGCCGTCAGGATAATGTCTCCTAACTGGACATCGAATGACGTGCTATCAGCAGCGTCCGGGCTGTGGCAAGGACAAGGAAGCTGTTTTTTATAATGCAGTGAGGATCGCTACATGCCATCAGAGGCACTCAAATTTCTAACCTTCAGAAAAATTAACTGAAGACCATTATACATGTTTCAAAAGCTGAAATGAAATCACCAGGTAACTAAGTTTACCCAGTTGCTGGTGGCTCATGCCTATAATCCCATCTACCCAAGAAGCTGAGATCCGAGGATCATGGCTTGAAGCCAGCCCAAGCAACAAAGTTTGTGAGACTCTTATCCCAATAAACTACCAAAAAGTTGTAAGTGAAACTGTGGCTCAAGTGGTAGAGCACTATAGCCTAAGGCAGAAAACAGGACAGTGCCCAGGCTCTGAGTTCAAGCCCCAGAACCAGCATAAAAAAAGAAAAAGAAAGAAAGAAAGAAAAGGGGTCTGGGAATGTGGCTTAGTAGTAGAGTGCTTGCCTAGTATGCATGAAGTCCTGGGTTCAATTCCTCAGCACCACATACACAGAAAAAGCTGGAAGTGGTGCTGTGGCTCAAGTGATAGAGCGCTAGTGCTCAGGCCCTTAGTCCCATGCTCCAGGACTGGCAAAAAGAAAAGAAAAGAACCCCCTACCTGAGGGGGGGCCTGTAAAACCCAAAAGGTGCTTCTCTTGCAAGCATCAGCCCACTCTGCAGTTACAGCAGAGCAGCAAAAGCAGGGTGCAGGACCTTCACCGCACTGAGGGGCCCACCCTCTGGTAAGGTCCCCTCTGATAGGCCTGCAAAGCCGCCCCCCACCACAGTAAGGGGCCACTAATAACTGCACTGGCATATATTTATGAATGTGCCTAGTCATAAACCTTTAAGACATACCTTGTTTGATGACTGGCTGGCTGACAAAATCAAATATTTGCCCCTCCAAAATGGAGGGCCCTAAAAGCAGATGCTCCTAAATGCAGAAATGAACTTGAGAGACTCAGGGACTGCTACTACTAGGTCCTCTAGAATGTGGGGGCCAGGGGAGCTAATTTGCCTCCACCTGTAATTGGGGATAACATCCAGGGGAAAAAAAAAAAACTTTTACACACTGACCCATAGAGAGGGTTCAGAATCAAAGCACCCCAGGCTTGACAGACCCCAACACAGTGTAAGTCACAGGTCAGGAAGTACGTGAAGACAAAACATCAAGCAAGCAAAGCGGGCCATGCCTGAGGATACACAGCAATAAAAAAAAATTGCCCTGAGCAATACCTGTGCACCTTCATGGCCCAGGGAAGCTGCAGCACACATTAGGCACTGTGCTTTGCAGGGACAAACTTGCACTTGTCCTAACTGTAGACACAGTTACAGAAGTCAAGCCTCTAAGCTGGGAAGTGCTGGTATAGACCAGAGTGTAGGGCAGGCAGGGATACCTGGGCTGGAGGAAGAGTGGGAACCAGGTTGAACCCGTCCGCAGGACACTGTGGTCTGCTGTCAGGTTCTAGAAGTGTAGATTAATGACCAGGTTGGCACTGGCACTAAGTTATGCTGAGGTTTTTCTTTCCCCAGGAGGGAGGATGTGCTACCATTGGCCAGTTCTTCCTCTGCTAATCCCCACCCCCGCCCCTGGGCTTGGTGTTCTGCCAGCTGCAGCTCTGCCCATTCTGACTGAACACCATGTGCTGCTGGAAAGGGGACTGCACTGAAATGCAAGCCACAATCACATGCTGGCGGGCGGGTGGGAAGGCCACCTCCACCTTGATGGCAGGGCAGCTCAGTGTGGCCTAATCGTTCAATAGTGTGCGTTGTGGACAGGGCAGGGCTCTTGCTCTTAGAAGGTAAAGCAAGCCTGGTGCCAGTGGCTCATGCCTGTCATCCTAGCTACTCAGGAGGCTGAGATCTGAGGGTTGTGGTTAGAAGCCAGTCTGGTCAGGAAAGTCCGTAAGACTCTTATCTCTACCAAAAAGCCAGAAGTGGAGCTGTGGCTCAAGTGGTAGAGCACTAGCCTTGAGGAAAAAAACAAACAAACAAACAAAACACAAAAACTCAAAAACAGTGCCCAGGCCCTTAGTTCAAGCCCAGGACCAGCATCCACAAAAGAAGCTAAAGCAGGAAGCAGCAAATGAAGGAAATTATAGCACTGCTCTCCAGAACTGTTAGCTGACATGGTTGACACTGAAAAACAAAATATATAATCAAATATTCTTCTGATTACAGCAGTCTAAGTAAAAAATGCTTTCTTCTCTCTCTAGGAGTCAGCAGCAAGAAGACTTTTTGTTCAGTTTTTGAGATAAGTCTCTCTGAATAGCCCAGGATAGCCTCAAACTCACAATCCTCCTGCCTCAGTAGCCCAAGTACTAGGGTTATTATAGACATGCACCACTGCACATAAACCACTATTAGGTATTCTCCATGCAAAATACCCAATTATACCATATGTTCACTCTGGACCCAAAGACAGCAGAAACAATCTTTACCTGGCTTAGGAAGAGTTAGTAAATAGAAACAATGGCACTTGTTAGATGGCATCTATTTTTTTAACTGAAGGCCATTTATGGATTACCAATGATGTTTGTGCCAGATCCTGTAAGGTTGTCAGAGGTAGTGAAACCTGAGACCATCTCAGCTTTACTCTGACAGAAGATACAAAACTGGGAATGGGAATTCAAAGAATTTCCAATTGTCTTAGAGATTCTTCACAATTTAAAAACAAACTGAGAGCCAGGTGCCAGTGGCTTACACCTGTAATCCTACCTACTCAAGAGGCTGAGAGCTGAGAGCTGTGAATTGAGGTTTGAAGCTAGCTTGAGCGGGAAAGTTTGTGAAACTCTTACCTCCAATTAACGAGAAAAAAAAAAAAAAAGCCAGAAGCTGTGGTTCAAGTAGTAGAGTGCTAGCCTTGGGCAAAAAGGCTTAGGGATGGCGCCTAGGCTCTAAGTTCAAGCCCCAGGACCAGCACGCACATAGATGCACACACACAAAAAAAACCTCAACTTAGATAAAAAATGTCACAGAATCATAAATTAAATAAAATAAAAAAAGAATGATACTGTAAAAAACAAAACAAAACCAAAAAAAATGTCACAGAATCAGAAAACATGTCCATGACACTATCACAGTTGTGGTGAAGGACAAGACCACTTTTTTCTTTTTTTGGTGGAGGGTAGGGGAGAGTACAAGGATTTGAATTTAGGACCTCATGCTGACAGGACAAGCAATCTACTTTTGGTGCCATGGCCCAGCCTTTTCTGCTTCAGATGTTTTCTTACCCTCTCTATCTCTCCCTCTGTCTTGCATCTTGCAATACTAGGGCTTGAACGCATGGCTTTGCACTTCCTTAGGTAGGTGGCTCTACTGCTTGAGTCACACATCTATCTAGCTCTTTTTGCTCTCCTCGCCCCCCCCCCCTTCTTATACTAGGGCTTGAATTCAGAGTTTTTCTTTTTGTTGTTGTTGTTCAAGGCTAGCTAGCACTCTACCACATAAGCCATAGCTCCACCTCTGGCTTTTTGGTGGTTAACTGGAGATTAGAGTCTCAAGGATTTTCCTACCCAGGCTGGCTTCGAACCACAGGAATCTGGCTGTACTAGTTATTTCTGAGAGAGCATCTCTCTTTTTTCTCCAGCTAGCTTGGACCATGTTCTTCCTATGGATGTCTCCTGTGTAGTGGGGAGAACAGGTGCACACCAGCCATTGTGCTCCACTACTGGCTGAGATAGTGTCTCAAAAGCTTTTTTGCCCAGGCTGGCCTTCCATTCTTAGTCTCCTAAATAGCTAGGATTATAAGTGTGAGCCACTGTATCTGCCTAGGCCAAGACCACTTCTGACTCTACTTTCTCTAGTTGTATTGGCTGTCTGTAAGAAAACAGCTTGAGAACTAGGAAGTTATTATTGTTAGCTTCCCTAACAATGTGTATGCAAAACCTGTCCAAGCAGAGGCATGCAGAACAATGACTCATCTCCCCAGCAAAATTTAATAAGCATACTGCATGCCCCATGTGCTGAAGGCTGGAAAAACTGATATAACATGACTGTGAAACAGTATTTCACACTCCTGTCAGTGACTAGGTGTCTATCAGATTTCAGTGTGGGTAAGCATTATAGTGGCTCATGACTTTAATCCTAGCTACTCAGGAAGTTAAGACCTGAAAGATCGAAGTTCAAAGCCAGCCTGCACAGAAAAGTCTGGGAGACTCCATCTCCAATTAACCAGAAAAATGTTGGACTAGAAGTATGACTCAAGTGATAGTGCTATCTGTGAGCAAGCAAAAATGCAGAGCCAGAGAGTGAAGCCCTGCGTCAAGCCCTAGAACCAGCAAAGATATAAAAGAGAATTCTACATGGCTATGTCTCAAAGTGCCTTTCACAGACCCATCAGAAGGTCCTATTGATGAAAGCAGTCTCTCAGGAAGATTGCAAATGCCTGTCCCACTGTATTCAGAGGGAAGTGGGAGAGGCCAAGGAGATTACCTGTCACTCAGGACGACTCCCTCTGCCTCTGGGGGAGCGATTGAGAGCTGGAATGGAGTGTTGAAGTAATGCTGTTGCTCATCAGACCGGTGCACAACTTCACCACCCCTGACCACTAGGAAGCCGGAATCCCCCAGGTTGGCTGTGTGTAAGCGGTGGCTACTTCTGTCCAGCACCACAATGCATGCGGTGCTGCTACCTAGGAAGGAACCAGAGACAATTAAACAACAGAGGCATGTGCTTCTGCACACATCTTCATCATGTAACTTCAAAGAGTAACAGAGGGCTGGGAATGTGGTAGAGTGCTTGCCTAGCATGCATGAAGCCCTGGGTTCAAGTCCTCAGTAGCACATAAACAGAAAAGGCCAGAGGTGGCGCTGTGGCTCAAGTAGTAGAGTACTAGCCTCGAACAAAAGAAGCTCAGGGACAGTGCCTAGGCCCTGAGTTCAAGTCTAAGACTGCCCTTCCCCCCAAAAAAACCCAAAAAACCACACATACACACAACAAAAAAGAGCAACAGAATGCATTTTGAGCTTCTTTCCTACACTGGAGTGATCTTAGTTCTACTCTGCACGCTCACAAACATCAGCTATGGCCGAGCAAGGTCAACACACAGGAAGAAGGCTTCTATCATACTAGGCCCCCAGACTGCTAAGGATCTGTGTTCTTCCTTCTGCAGAGGCCAGGGAGGGCAAATGGCTTCCTCACCAAGCTGGCACTTCACTACAATAAAGAGGGCACTGAGAATGGAGTGGTGTTTGGAGGGCTGACCCACAGGGACAGGTACCCCGGCAAATCCTCCATGCTAAAATCCAAGTATTTTTATCCCAGAGCTCCTTATTTTTGCAGGCTACTACAAGCCCTCAGTGCAACGGAGAGATGACCTTGTGAAGACTCAGAGCTTACAAGTGCACTTAGGTTTCTGGGGGGAATACATCAACAATTACTGGCTAGCCCTTTATATTACATTTGCTTTGTAGGCTTTTCAGCCATTGCTGGATTAAGAAAATGATCACCTATTCTTGTAAAGTTATTATTTACAGTTATAGCCAAGGTTCAGTAAAACTTGCTTGAATTTAAGTTACAAGTTGCTTTCCAACTGATTGTCCCACATAAAATGGGGGTGGGGTGGGGTTTGCAGGGCAGACAAGAAGGCAACAGCCCCTGCCTGAGGGATAGTTCATAACTCCTTCACCAAACTGTTCAGTAGTATGAAAAGCCTTAGATAAACAGTACACTGCTAAGTCAACTTCTTGGCTTTGTTTTTAACCACTTGGTGGCTGCTTTAAAGAGGAAACAATACAGTATTTACTTACCAAGCAAAGGTACTTTATTTTGCAGCAACTCACAGTAGCTTGTGGTGAGAATTCCAATGGGATTACTCGGCACAAACCGTCCTTCCTTCACCAAACGCTCACACGTTCGCATTAAAGTCCCTGAGAACTGAGATGGGTCCACTCCATAGTCTCTCCATCCACCTACGCCATCTGCAACCCCTAAGGAAAAGACAAGTGCACTGTCAACAGCTTCTTAGGGAATTAAGTTTACTAGATACTAGTGCATCATCATCTGAAAGTCACCCAAAAAAGTGCTCAAAGTGAATTCATTACACATTAATGCTCCTAAGTCAAATTATCTGCTTACAATCTGGTCACTCATGTATTCATGAATAAACATTTGCGCTACCACAGGATGGCACTGCCTACCAGCTAAGAAAGAGTTCAGTTTCAACAAGAGTATCATTTTTGTATATAAGAATCTGGGTTAAGCCAGGCGCTGGTGGTTCATGCTTGTAATACTAGTTACTCAGGAGGCTTAGATTGGAGGATCGTAGTTCAAATCCAGCAGCGGCAGTAAAGTCTGTGAGACTCTTATCTCCAATTAACCCCCAGAAAACTGAAGTAGTGCTGTGGCTCAAAGTGGTGGAGCTCAAGCCTTAAGCAAAAAAGCTCAGGGACAGTGCCCAGGCCCTGAGTTCAAGCTCTAAAACCAACCAACCAACAACAACAACAACAAAGAATTTGGGTTAAACTGGGCACTGGCGGCTGAGATCTGAGGATTGTGCTTAGAAGCCAGGGCAGGCAGCAAAGTCTGTGAGACTCTTATCTCCACCAAGCACCAAAAAAGCCAGAAGTGGAGCTGTGGGTCAAGTGGTGGAGTACTAGCTTTGAGCACAAAAGCTAAGTGATAGTACCCAGGCCCAGAGTTCAGGCCCCAGGACTGGCATAGAAAAAGAAAAAAAGAGTCTAGATTGGTAATACTGTTGATTTTATGCGAGAACAAAAGCTGACTTCTTTTTAAAGTGCTGATGTCAGTGAAAACACCTGAGAACAGCAGCAGCAGACCTGCTTAGTAAGACAGCATATGTTTAGCATGCATGAAAACCTAGGTTTGATTGCTAGCAACAAGAAAGAAACTGTCAAAGCAGGAAATTTCTAACATCAGATTGGCCAATATCTGCAAAAGAGCAAACCAGACACTATATCTCCACCCCCTTTCCTCTTTGAGACTTCAGAAATAACCTGAGCAGCTATGCTGTCCACTACAGCACCAAAGACGACAGGTGGCTTTGGAGCACCAGAAATGGCAGGTGAACCCTGCCCCAAATATGAAATACATGCTGAGAACTTAGTGTGAAAAAAGTACATGTTCTCACTGTTTACTCAAGTAGTATTCTAGATGTAATATACTAAAGAGAATTCATTACTAAAATTAAGCATTACCATTTGTCTATTACTTCATGTACTAGGACACTTAGAACATCTATGGCTCAGCTCAGGTTGTTTCTATCAACTGGCACTGGTGGAGATTTTCACAGGTCCACAGAGCTGCTGCTGAGCTAGCTCCTAGTTTGCTTATGGCTCCTTCATGGAGAGGACAGCAGTACTAAAGAAAGTCAGTAAAATATGGAAGTCAACATGATATACTCTCTGTGCCCACCCCAAGCAATGCACCAGCCCCTTCTCTCTCTTCCAACAGGCAAGTCCATTTCTGCCTACTAACTTTAAAGAAACCGAGGGAAATGCCAAACTTTTGTATTATTAAGGCTTAAGTGGCCCCTCTGGAAGGGTTATAAACAATATGAACAGTTGCTATGGAAATAAACTGAAAGCAAAGCAATCAACAAGTAGACATTTCACACCACTCTGTATTCTTTGAATTTTACCTTTATCATTAGCATCTAGTCTGCATGTGGGGAAGGAGGGCAGTGAGTTTAGTGGGCAACTAGGGCCTTGTATATGCTGGGCAAACAGTGAACCACTGAGCTGCATCCTGTACAGGAATTCAATAATTTCAAAGACTTCCTGAGCATGAAACTCTCTCCTCATACAAGCATTTATATTTCTATGCATTCATCTACATCTTTGGTTTAATATGAAATGGATGTATTTTTTTTTTTTTTTGGCCAGTCCTGGGCCTTGGACTCAGGGCCTGAGTACTGTCCCTGGCTTCTTCCCGCTCAAGGCTAGCATTCTGCCACCTGAGCCACAGCGACACTTCTGGCCATTTTCTGTATATGTGGTGCTGGGGAATCGAACCCAGGGCCTCATGTATACGAGGCAAGCACTCTTGCCACTAGGCCATATCCCCAGCCCAAAGGTGGGGTTCAGGAGGTCTGCATCTTGAGATTGTAACTCAAGACTGCAGCCATGTTTTATTCTTGTTTTTTTTTTTTGTTTTGTTTTTTTGCCTGGTGCTTCTTTTTGCTCAAGGCTAGCACTCTGCCACTTGAGCCACAGCGCCACTTCTGGTCATTTTCTATATATGTGGTGCTGGGGAATTGAACCCAGGGCTTCATGTACAGGAGGCAAGAGGCCATATTCCCAGCCCACTGGATGGATGCTTTATTTATTTATTTATTTATTTATTTATTTATTTATTTATTTATTTATTTATTTATTTATTTATTTATTGGCCAGTCCTGGGCCTCTCTTGCCACTAGGCCATATTCCCAGCCCACTGGATGGATGCTTTCTTTCTTTCTTTCTTTATTTATTTATTGGCCAGTCCTGGGCCTCTCTTGCCACTAGGCCATATTCCCAGCCCACTGGATGGATGCTTTCTTTCTTTCTTTCTTTATTTATTTATTTATTGGCCAGTCCTGGGCCTTGGACTCAGGGCCTGAGCACTGTCCCTGGCTTCTTTTTGCTCAAGGCTAGCACTCTGCCACTTGAGTCACAGCGCCACTTCTGGCCATTTTCTGTATATGTGGTGCTGGGGAATTGAACCCAGGGCCTCATGTATACGAGGCAAGCTCTCTTGCCACTAGGCCATATCCCCAGCCCCGCATTTTTTATTTTTTATGTGACAGCACTATCTAACAGAAGCAAACAGGTCCTGTGAGTGAGGAAGCAGCATGGACAGACAAGCATGAGGGCAAAGACTCGTTATCACCAGGGCAGTATGTGACCAACCAGTAAGCAAGATTTCTCTGTGGGGCAATTCCAAACTAGCTCATTAAATGATATGAAGCCTAGGATTTGTTTCAAAGTAACTGGGGGTGGGAGGAGATGAGACAAGCCTGGTCATGAATGGATCATTGTTGAAGTTGAATGTGAACAACACTCATCTTCTCCACTTTGATATTTATTTGAAAACTTCCACATACAGCTTAAATAACAGTAACAATGACAAAGTAAAAAAGAAGAAAGATTCTCTGCCCACTGCATGGAGAGGAAAGGCAGAAGCAGGAGGCCCAGTAGGTGGTCAGCGTCTGTCTGGCCTGTAAACAGGGCAATCTATGACACATCAGAGAGGACTGGGGGGCGAAGGTGAAGGGACACCTCACAAGAACAGTGACTGCACTATACTCTGTTTTCAAGCTGTTGTGAGATGTGAGAAACTGTTATAAAAATTTACAATAGTTTACTAGGAAGTTCTTTTGAGGAATTCTTATTTCATAGAGGTTACACTTTCACTACAAATTTAAATGAAGCAATTATGTTAAAACAGACTACCATAACAGTCGTTGCTACATCATCTGATGAATCATTCATTCTTTTCAAACTACTGCTTGCTCAAGGAAAGAATTTTCTCTAGTCCAACAGCCACAATTAACTTTAAATACAAATTGGTTTCATCTATAAATGTCCTTCACAAAGAAAACCATTAAGCTCAGAGATAGTGTTTAGAGTCAGCTCCTGGCACCTGCTAATCATCTGTCAGCAGGCTGAGTCTGCCCCACACAGCCTTCAACATTAATCAGATTCTTCCTAGAATAGAGTACAACCTTTCAGGCACCTGTTTGCATTTTACATGGGTATAAGATCCCAGGCAAAACTCCACTAGTCAAATCTCTTTAGGGGAAAGATAATTCAAACAGAGTACTTCTAAAGGAGTATATAAACTTTTCCAATAAGGTTGTGGGGGACAAGCTCTTGGCTTATATCTGTAATTTACTTATAGAGAACAAATTATCTAATGGGAAGAGACATATTCAGGTTCAGAATCAGGCTAAAACCAGAGTAATCCACATCACAGATACATCTGAAATCTAGTTTTTACATTGTTTTGTTTTTAATTTTTAATTTGAAATCTAGTCTTAGCCACATTCAAGTTCTATCTTTTTTTCCTTTCCTTTCATTCTTTTTCTTTATTTCTTTATTTTTTATTTTTTGTCAGTCTTGGGGCTTGAACTCAGGGCTTGGGCACTGTCCCTGAGCTCTTCAGCTCAAGACTAGTGTTCTACTACTTTGAGCCACAGCCCCACTTCCAGTTTTCTGGTGGTTAATTGGAGATAAGAGTCTCATGGATTTTCCTGCTGGCTTCAAACTGCAACCTATAGATCTCTCAGCCTCCTGAGTAGCTTGGATTACAGGCATAAGACACCAGCACCCGGATTTTTCTTTTTTTTTTGCCAATCCTGGGGCTAGAATTCAGGGCCTGGGCACTGACCTCTTTGTGTTCAGGGCTAGCACTCTACAACTTGAGCCACAGAGCCACTTCTGCCTTTTTCTGAGTAGTTTATCGGAGCTAAGAGTCTCATGGACTTTCCTATGCTGGCTGGCTTTCAACTGCCATCCTCAGATCTCAGCCTCCTTAGTAGCTAGGAGGATTACAGGTATGAGACACCCATACCCAGCTGCATCTCTGTTATTTCTACTCAGAAATTAGTGCATCCTTTCTTGAAGAAGCCAAAGCTTCAGACCATAAAGAACACCAACACTAGGGCTGTGAATGTGGCTTAGTGGTAGAGTGCTTGCCTAGCATCCATGAAGCCCTGGGTTCGATTCCTCAGTACCACACAAACAGAAAAAGCCAGAAGTGGCTCTGTGGCTCAAGTGGTAGCATACTAGCCTTGAGCAAAAGAAGGTCAGGGACAGTGCCCAGGCCCTGAGTTCAAGTCCCAGGACTAGCTAAAAAAGGAAGGAAGGAAAGAAGGGAGGGAGGGAGGAAGGAAGGGAACTCTTTTGCAATGGTGGAGCTGATCCAGATATGAAGCAAATTTTATTCAAAATATTATTTCAGACACCAAGTGCTGATGGATATAATCATAGTTACTCAGGAGGCTGAGATCACAGTTCAAAGGCAGCCTAGGCAGGGATGAATCTTTCTAATAAACTCCCCCTTAAAAGCCAGAAGTGGGGGGCTGGGAATATGGCCTAGTGGCAAGAGTGCTTGCCTCCTATACATGAAGCCCTGGGTTTGATTCCTCAGCACCACATATACAGAAAATGGCCAGAAGTGGCACTGTGGCTCAAGTGGCAGAGTGCTAGCCTTGAGCAAAAAAGAAGCCAGGGACAGTGCTCAGGCCCTGAGTTCACAGCCTAGGACTGGCAAAAAAAAAAAAAAAAAAAAAAAAAAAAGCCAGAAGTGGGACTGTGTGGTGTAAGTAGGAGAGGTGCTAGCCTTGAGTAAAAGCAGCTCAAGAATAGTGCTAGTCCATTCAAGCATGCACGCACAAACGCACACATGCACACACACTTCAAAGACAAAGAAAACTATTAAAGGAGAGATTGCTTAAGATCCCAAGGACACCAGCACAGCACCTATCCAACAGCAAAGGACAAGAATATCCCGGGGCTGGGGATATGGCCTAGTGGCAAGAGTGCTTGCCTCGTATACATGAGGCCCTGGGTTCAATTCCCCAGCACCACATATACAGAAAATGGCCAGAAGTGGTGCTGTGGCTCAAGTGGCAGAGTGCCAGCCTTGAGCAAGAAGAAGCCAGGGACAGTGCTCAGGCCCTGAGTCCAAGCCCCAGGACTGGCAAAAAATAAAAATAAAAAAAATAAAAGAATATCCCTCAGGGGGCTGGGGATATGGCCTAGTGGCAAGAGCGCTTGCCTCATATACATGAAAGCCCTTGGTTCGATTCCCCAGCACCACATATACAGAAAATGGCCAGAAGTGGTGCTGCAGTTCAAGTGGCAGAGTGCTAGCCTTGAGCAAAAAGAAGCCAGGGACAGTGCTCAGGCCCTGAGTCCAAGGCGGACTAGCAAAAAAAAAAAAAAAGGATATCCCTCAGAACAAATGGAGGCCACCAGCACATGTGTGTGCTCTGAGAGCACTGCTGTGCTAAGAAAGCAGCAAAGGGCTGGGAAAGACCCAGCCTGCCTAAGACTCTCTCCCACTGGCAGGCAGAATGCCTGATTACTCACAGGTAATCTACCTACAGGTTCCCTAAATGCTGCCAAGGGAGGATGGAGAGTGGTGACAATGAGAGTGGACAGAGAGATCAAGTCATCTCTGAGAAGTGGCAGTGCAGGTCCTAGAGGGTCTCTCTAAATTCCACAGGCACGAATGAGAATGGGAGAAGGCATGGAAACAACTAAGTATGGCTGGCATTTGGGAGAGGGGAGGCAGGCAAAGTAAAGACTGAAGTTGGACAGGGCTTGGAATGTCAGTACAGGAACTCAGACTTCATGCTACAGATCTGCACTATCCAACAGGGAGCCCTAATTACCTCAATGAGCATGATCTACACGTGTACCCTGCTGTTAAGTATAAAATAAAACTCTATATTCCAAACACTACCAAAAAAAATAGGCAGTATCTTAGTAAGATACTGAAATACTTTAGATTTTCAGGGTTAAGGGACTAAGTATATGTTAATTAAAATTGAGTACTCTTCATCTTGCTTTTTCTTGCTGGGGGAAGAGGTATCACTATGTTGCGCAGGCTGAAACTTCCAGGCTCCAGAGTAGCTGGGACTGTAAGCATGAATCAACACCTGGCCCATTCACTTAATGTAGCTAGTAGGAAATTTAATAGTACACAGGTAGTTTGTGGTATACTGCTACAAGTTAGTACTGATATAGACAACACAAAATGATCAAGGTTAATTTGAGTAGGAATGATATAAACAAATCTGTATTTTAAAAGCAATCTGCTTAGCAGACATGAAGAATGGTTAGAAGAGGAGCAAAGGTTGTGGTCAGAGATAATGTCTATAGCATATTAGACAAATAATCACTGGAAATGTAAAGAAAAGGCTGACTACAAAAGGATATCTGGAATCTTTATCAATAGGTTTCCAGAATAGAGTACCCAGAAGAGTATCAATTAGATGACTATGCAGTATGAAGAAGGATGTGGAAAAAATGCCTTTGGAAGGTATGCTAATAAGTTCTAGGGTCAGCAGGCCATGTTTATGGAGGGTCCTGCACAAAGTCAGGAACTCTGCATCTAGCTAGCAGAGGAAAGTCAGCCCTGGATCTTTGGTGTCAACCTGACACTACTGTGGTGGATGAAATGATCAGGGAAAGCATGCACAGTATAAATTTCAAGGTGAGTGTACACACTGATTTTATCTTAGGAAAGGGAATTCCTGACCAAACAGCTCACTTGTGAATTGTATCCAACTTCAGGTATCAAATTACAATAGATATGATAACTAAGAAATAGTTCAGTATCCATTTTGTCAGAATGATAAATGTCTACAAAGTACAAGTAGGAGAGGCTGAAGGGTGGGCTGGGTTAGTAAAAAGGCCTTGAATGCTAAGATAGAGTTTTCACTGAGTACAGAAGCTACTGCTTTTAATTCACTATAATCATCTTATGTCTCCATTAATAATGGTCTATGAACACATTTCTAGCTTAAGTGTTTCCTTTGACCCCAAATCCAATTATACCTCTTATTAGATTAAGATAATGGTTAGTATCTGAAATAGCTGAACAAAAGGTGAAGAAGTTACTACATAGCACAAAAAATTCCAGCTCTACCATTAACATGGAAATACCAGTTATATGAAGTGGGAAACGGTCACTTGTGATTTATGAGTCTTTTTTACATGAGATGTTTTCTATAGACTGATTTTCTGTTTTGGAGGGGCACTACTGGGGTTTGAACTAGGACCTTGTGCTTGCTAGGCAGGAACTCTACCACATCTTCCCTATAGACAGTTTCTAAGTGAAGAGTTAGGATTAAAGAAACAACAACTCAGTATGTCTCTCATTATCTAACTGTATCTTTTTATTTAAAAATTCCAGGGGCTGGGGATATGGCCTAGTGGCAAGAGTGCTTGACTCCTATACATGAGGCCCTGGGTTCAATTCCCTAGCACCACATATACAGAAAACGGCCAGAAGCGGTGTTGTGGCTCAAGTGGCAGAGTGCTAGCCTTGAGCAAAAAGAAGCCAGGGACAGTGCTCAGGCCCTGAGTCCAAGCCCCAGGACTGGCCAAAAAAAAAAAATCCAAGGAACTTTTGTTTGTTTGTTTTTTCAGTACTGGGGCTTGAACTCAGGGCCTGGGTGCTTTCCCTGAGCTTTTGCACTCAAGGCTGGCGCTCTGCCACTTTGAACCACAGTGTCACTTACAGTTTTCTGATGGTTAATTGGAGATAAAAATCTCATGGACTTTCCTGTTGGCTTCAAACTGCAACCCTTAGTCTCCTGAGTAGCTAGGATTACAGGCATGAGACACCAGTGCCTGGCTTCAATTTTCACTTCTCCAATTAACATATGTAAAACCCCACTGTATGTCACCTCTAAAACAACAATAAAGTAATTTTTTAAAAAACCATGTAAAAGGGCTGGGGATATGGCCTAGTGGCAAGAGTGCTTGCCTTGTATACATGAAGCCCTGGGTTCAATTCCCCAGCACCACATATATAGAAAATGGCCAGAAGGGGCGCTGTGGCTCAATGGCAGAGTGCTAACCTTGAGCAAAAAGAAGCCAAGGACAGTGCTCAGGCCCTGAGTCCAAGGCCCAGGACTGGCCAAAACAAAACAAAACAAAACAAAAAAAAAAAAACATGTAAAAAGTAGTTTGGGGGCTGGGGTATAGTTTGGTAGTAGGGCACACGTTTAGCACACATAAGGCTGTGAATTTAATCTCCAGAACCCCAAACTTTTGCTCTACTTAAAAAACTCTTTCAGGACTGGGAATGTGACTTAGCGGTACAGTGCTTGCCTAGCATGCAAGAAGCCCTGGGTTCAATTCCTCAATACCATGTAAACAGAAAAAGCCAGAAATCGCGCTGTAGCTCAAGTGGTAGAGTGATAGTCTTGAACACAGAGTGGCTCAAGACAGTGCCCAGACCCTGAGTTCAAACCCCAGGACTGGCAGAAAAAAAAAAAAAACCCTCTTAGATTTTCATTATTTTCAATATTTTATTTTGTAGCATTTTACTTACTTCTTCTAGGCAAACAGTGGGAGCAAAGTTGGTAAATAAACTCCAATGGCAGGATTTAAAACATCCTATCACACAGCAAGAGTACCCACAGATAGTTACAAAAAGCTGATCCCTGATGGGGCTGGAATGTAACTTAGTGGTACCTGGTTAGATTCCACAGTATTATATACACAGAAAAAGCCAGAAGTGGCACTGTGGCTCAAGTGGTAGACCTTGAGCAAAAGAAGCTCAGGGGCAATGCCCAAGCCCTGAGTTCAAGGTCCAGAGCCCATTAAAAAACAAACAAACAAAAAAAAAACCTCACCTTGAGAAAATGGAGCCTAGGTCAGCACAGGTGCATGTCTTCAGCAATGTGGTCCATTCCCTGCCATCAGCACTTCTTGATACTGCTATTCATTCTTTGGAACTTCTCCCTCTACACTAATCTCCAGACTAAACAGCATTTTTTTTTTTTGGCCAGTCCTGAAGCTTGAACTCAGGGCCTAAGCACTGTCACTGGCTTCCTTTTGCTCAAGGCTACCACTATACTACTTGAGCCACAGCGTTACTTCCACTTTTTGTTTACGTGGTGCTGAGGAATCGAACCCAGAGCTTCATGCATGCTAGGCAAGCACTCTACTGCTAAGCCACATTCTCAGCCTTGACAGCAATTATTTATAAACCAACATTTTCCAGAAGGTACTGCTCAGCAAATACTAAATTTCCACTATAATATAAGCACCCAAGCAAAAACAAAAGTTAGCAATTTTTTCTTACTTGAAAATGTACCCAACACAGACCATGGCAGAATTTTCAACATTCACTATCATCTCCTTCCTTGGATCTGTCATAAACTTTCTGCATGTTATACACAGTGCACACTCCAATAAAGCTGGTTCTACAGGATGGTTTCTGTCAGTGACATAGTCTGTTGCTAGGATCAGTACCTGACAGTCAACTGAAACTCCAGAGAATGAGTTAGAATGTGGCCAGGTCACAGAGTAGGCAGGCAGAGTGTAGCCAGTGAAAACACGATTGGGCACTTTGTTGCCCACAACTGAATGGTCTCAGAGCAACTGTTGTCTAAAGGCCTCACAACACAAGAACTATGACTAGAGAAAAATGAGATCTGAGGATAAAGTCAATCTTGCATCAAACGGAACAGATCATATTTACATCAACATTTCTGAAACTATTAGGGCATTTAAGAACACTCCCCTGTGATTCAGAACTGTGAAATGTTGTATCTGCAAATAATTATCCTAAAGGGAACAAAAAAAAACAAACAGGATTGCTGGGGGGAAAAATTCATCAGTCTAGCTATTGTGAAGAAGTACGTGCAATGTGCTTTGACTAAGTCTTCAGCTCTCCAGAGACAAAACCACACATTATGATGTTCTACCTGCTTTAACAAGCCGCCATGATTCCCTTTGCTAGAAGTTTCTCCAAAGCAACCACTCTGCACTAATCAGAAAGAAACCCGGCTGGGAATATGGCCTAGTGGCAAGAGTGCTTGCCTCGCATACATGAAGCCCTGGGTTCGATTCCCCAGCACCATATATATAAAAAATTGCCAGAAGTGGTGCTGTGGCTCAAGTGGCAGAGTGCTAGCCTTAAGCAAAAAGAAGCCAGGGACGGTGCTCAGGCCCTGAGTCCAAGCCCCAGGACTGGCAAAAAAAAAGAAAGAAAAAAGAAACCCTTTTCTCTTAGATCTCCAGAGGCCAAATTTACATTAAGATCTCTAGATTTAAGCAGAACAGCTAACTGGAATAATACCTGAAAGGATGAGAAGAAACAAAGGTTCAACCTTGTAATAAAGTGTGAAAATGGAACCTAGAAACAAAACTGATTCTGTTAAAGAAATGAAACTGCCCAGAACACATGACAAAGCAGGAAAAAATGATCTTCGATAGTTTAGAATTCATTACCAGCCTTGTAAATACGAAATTACTTAATGGTCAAATTAAAGAGCCTGTACACACACCAACACACATGCAAATGCTTTCACCTACTATCCAGAGCACTTCATTAACATGAGAAGATTATTTCCAGACTATTCTGGGCAGTTACTTTGTCTTAAAAAGGAGTGGAAAGTGCTGAAATGGAAGTTAGGAAGCAAGAGTGTGAAGGCAAAGAAACTTAAAATATCATCTGCTTCTATTATAAATCAGGAAGAACATGGGCAGGGCACTAAGTGTGTTACAGAATTAAGGTCTTCTAATAAAGCCAGGCCTTCTGTTAGCTTATGGTGTTAAGAAATGCTATATGATGATAACTCATTTAGACCAGCTATCTGGCATGTGTGTCTTTGTGTATTAGACCTTGAGGCTCAGAGGAGCACCAAACTTCTGGGCTATTTCGATTCTCCTGCCTCAGACTCTCAAGGAGCTGGGACTACAAGCACTACCACCTTGCAAGCCATATATCCTTGACCTAAGCCCAAAGAGGTTACTATTTACCTCCCTGCTTTCTTTATCCCTCACAAAAATAAAGAGTTGCCTTTGCCTAAACTACCATCCTCTGGGAAAGGTCAGGAGTCACATGCAGTTGTGGCACAAGCACTCTTTTTCTTCCTCCTTTAAAGGAGAACAGTTCCTTTGCATATGCCTGCCAAGTGAAGATGTGTCTCTTGATTTCTGAACATTGTATTTTTTACTCTACATATTGTCCAGTTAATCATGATCTTTGAGTGGCATAGCAAAGAGTCATTTTCTTTTTGTGTTCCATGCTTTCTGTTATCCTTGCCATAATCCAATAGACTCTTGTCTCCAACTAAGCAGCAAAAAGCCAGAAGTGAAGCTGTGGCCCAACTGGTAGAGAATGAGCCTTGAGTGAAAAGGCTAAGCAAGAGGAAAAGGCCCTGAGTTTAAGCCCCAGGTTAAGCCCACACATGCACAGGCACACACATTAAGAAAGAAAACAGGCTACTTTTATGGAAGGGTAATAAATTATGTAAATCCAGTTAAAACTATATACTTACACTGAATGCTTGAAGTTATTCAACTCATTTCATTGAACATTCACTATCAGGATGTGCACTAAGAGGGAGCTGAAGGGATTTACCCGTACTAGGAGCTCCTGGTCATGAGAACCTGAAATCAAGTGTTAAGAACTAAGGCTGAGGAGGGGATTTGGAGAGATCTAAGACAAATGACTGTGATGAAATAAAATATAAATCAATAAAAACAAAAGCACACTATCTCTGTACCAGAAGAAATTAGAAAAGTACTTATAGAGAAGAAAAGATTCTTAAAGTATCTGAGTTGTTTGTAGGAAGCATGCCGACAAGTGTAGTTTCTGATCATTTGGGGTGGGTTTGTTTGTGCCTGGGTTTAAACTCAGGGGCTCTCATTCAGCATTTTTCCCCCCTTCCACTGGTGTACTCCCCATCACTTGAGCCACACCTTTGGTCTGGCATCTTTGCTGGTTAATTGGAGGTTTCAAGAATCTCTTGGGCTGGGCTCGGGTGGCTCACACCTGTAATCCTAGCTACTCAGGAGGCTGAGATCTGAGAATCACAGTTCAAAGCCAGCCCAGGCAGGAAAGTCCATGAGACTCTTACCTCCAATTAACCACCAGAAAACCAGAAATGGAGATGTGGCTCAAAGTGGTAGAGTACTACTAGCCTTTAACTCAGAGATAGTACCCAGACCCAGACCCTGAAGTTTAAACCCTACAACAACAACAACAACAACAAAAGGACCTCTTGGACTTTCCTGCTGGGGGTGGCTTCTGACTATGATCCTCAGATCTCAGCCTCCTCAGTAGTTAGGATTACAAGTGTGAGCCACCTGCCACCAACTGTTTGCTTTTTTTTTTTTTTTTTTATGAATTTTTACTATAGAACACTCCCAAATCGTGTGTGTGTGTGTGTGTGTGTGTGTGTGTGTGCGCGCGCGCGCCCTGGAGCTTGAACTCAGGGCCTGTGTACTGTTCTGAGCTTCTTTTGTTCAAGGCTAATGTTCTACCACTTGAGTCACAGCTCTACTTCCAGCTTTTTTGTTAGTTTAGTGGAGATAAGAGTCTTACATATTTTCCTGCCCAAGTTGGCTTTGAACCACAATCTTCAGATCTCAGCCTCCCGAGTAGCTAGGATTACAAGCATGAGACACTGGCACCAAGCTTCCTAAATCAGTCAGTCCTGGGCTAGAATTCAGAGCCTGGGCACTATCCTTGAGCTTTTTAGCTCCAAACTGGTTCTCTATCACTTAACCCACAGCTCTGCCTCCAGCTTTTCTTTGTTGGGGGGTGGGAGAGGCAGAAGAATATGATTAATTGGAGATAAGAATTTAATAGACTTTCTTGCCTGAGTGGGCTTTGAACTGCAATCCTCAGATCTCAGCCTCCTAAATAGTTAGGATTACAGGCATAAGCCACTGGTGCCTGGTTTCCTAAACCACACTTTTAATCTAGCTCTATCTACTTTTTTTTCCCTCCAATAAATCTCTCAGTTACAAAAAAAAAAAAAAGAAGATTCATGTGATGGGGTAGGGGTAGAAAGTACAAGTCACAAAGGTTAGATGCAGCTCCACACTGAGGAATCTGACCTCCAGGTAAAACACCTCCTGTGATACTCCTACAGGGAACTGTCACCATTAACCCGAACCTGGACATTGGGAACTCCCTGGAGAGGCAAGGTCTTCCATCACCAAAGTCAACAAAACTTTGTGAGACTTTTTAAAAATCTTAATTAACAGGCTTGGCTCCTTAGGTATGGCTAGTAACTGT
This sequence comes from Perognathus longimembris pacificus, assembly GCF_023159225.1. Taxonomy (NCBI): domain Eukaryota; kingdom Metazoa; phylum Chordata; class Mammalia; order Rodentia; family Heteromyidae; genus Perognathus; species Perognathus longimembris. Next base: position 86,067,378 of record NC_063163.1, on the reverse strand, counting down.
GTAGTATTTACACTCCACAAAAACTATCTCAGTTCAAGTTCTGAAAGGACAGAACCAGGGCAAGTTCTGGATCTCAATACTGAGAGGAGGTGTCCTTGGTGGCCTCTGAGCTCCCAGATCTTCATTCCTCAGGAGAGTCTAATCTCTAAGCTCACAGCACCGGCTTGGAACAGTATGCTCTGTTCCAAGTGCCTGCTCCAGTGCGCCACTATAGCAGATCTTCAGCAAGTAAGTTAACCTGTCTTAAGAAACACCAATTAGCCAGGCAGTGGTGGCTCACACCTGTAATCCTAGCTACCCAGGAGGTTGAGATCTGAGGCTCATGGTTCAAAGCCAGCCCTGGCAGGAAAGTCCATGAGACTAATCTCCAACCAACTCTCAGAAAACTGAAACTGGCACTGTTGCTTAACATAGTAGAGCGCTAGCCTTGAGTGAAAAACTCAGGGACAGTGCCCAAGACTGGAGTTCAAGCCCCACAACAACAACAAAAAGAAACACCAACTAGCAGACACACGTCAGTGTAGCCAGCAGCAGTGAAAAGAGTTTGTAGGCTGTCAGCTCCATACACACTAGTCTGTGGTCACAACTGAGGGACAAAGCCCACTCTCAGATAACACATAAAAGAAGAGTGAACCATTCAGCTTCTGCAATCACATCCACTACCATTCAATAGCTCATTAAATATTAAACTCCAGCATTTTCAAGTAGTGAGAAATAAGGAATATAAAGCTTCACCTCAGGGCTGGGAATGTGGCTCAGTGGCAGAGTAGTTGCCTAGCATGCATGAATTCCCCGGGGTTTGATTCCTCAGTAACACATAAACAGAAAAGGCTGGAAATGGTGCTGTGGCTCAAGTGGTAGAGCACTAACCTTGAGCAAAAGAAGCTCAGGGACAGTGCGCAGACCTTGAGTTCAAGCCCCAGTACTGGCAAAAAAAAAAGCTTCACTTCACTTTGAAGAAATGCCTTGTTTTGGGCTGGGGATATGGCCTAGTGGCAAGAGCGCTTGCCTCTTATACATGAAGCCCTCGGTTCGATTCCCCAGCACCACATATACAGAAAATGGCCAGAAGTGGCGCTGTGTGGCTCAAGTGGCAGAGTGCTAGCTAGCCTTGAGCAAAAAGAAGCCAGGGACAGAGCTCAGGCCCTGAGTCCAAGGCCCAGGACTGGCAAAAAAAAAAAAAGAAAAAGAAAAAGAAATGCCTTGTTTTCCCCCCAGAAGTAAGTGTGAAGTAATCTCATTTCACAACTTCTCTTCTGTATAAGCTGCCTACTGTCAGGTAAGAGACTTCTCGCTAGAAATGGAAACTCTTCAAATAATCAGTAATATGTACAGTATACAGATTCATTTGGTTTGACCACTCCAATAACCCCTTGTGCCTCTAGAAGCCTTTGCACCCCAGTGGCTGGCCTAGTACTTGGCACAGCAGTTCTCCACCCTGCTGCCCACTGGCCTGACTGCTGGAGCCCCTGCCCAGCCAGCATGTCCAGGACAGGCACAGGTGAATAGTAAGTACCCAGCCCCAGCACCTAGGACTTAATGCAGCCAGCCAGATGCAAGTGTCCCAAAGGTGGGTAACTTTGCCTTGGGAGTGCCTCTTGTATCAAGCAGTCTCAATTCCCAAACTTGATCTGTCCTCTTGTATTTCCAAGCCCAGACGGCAGCCTACTACTTATACTTCTGGGCTAGAATCTCTTGCCAGATACGAATCCACCAAACTAGCTCTCATCCCTCCTCCCTCTTTCATGATCCATCACTAAGTCCCATTGGTTGATTCTGTCTACAGTACCTGGAACCCAATGACTTCCACCGCCCCAGCTAAAATGAACCCTCTCTGGCTCAGACTATTTCACCATCTGAACTTCTCTACCACCACCTGTGCTATTATACCCCCCCTCTCTGCCCCACTTGTTTTTACAACATAACTACATCCAGGGTACCTCCTAGTGAAGACCTCCCATATGTAGGCCATCCTTATTGCTTGTATATACAAATATAATCTAGAAGGTGCATAAGAAAGCAGTTCTGCTTGCCTGTTCTCCCAGGGGAAGGACCTTGCAGCTAAGAGTCAAGGTGAAAGGGAGATTGCAACCTTCTGAAATCTGAACCATTTAGAGTTCATAACATTCATAAGCTGCCTCTTCAAGGCCACCACATAAAAACAAAAGCAAACATTTCACATAGCTTCCTATTAAGAAATAAAATTAGGGGCTGGGGATATGGCCTAGTGGCAAGAGTGCCTGCCTCGGATACACGAGGCCCTAGGTTCGATTCCCCAGCACCACATATACAGAAAACGGCCAGAAGCGGCGCTGTGGCTCAAGTGGCAGAGTGCTAACCTTGAGCGGGAAGAAGCCAGGGACAGTGCTCAGGCCCTGAGTCCAAGGCCCAGGACTGGCAAAAAAAAAAAAGAAATTAAATTAAATTTAAAAAACACACAGAACTCCCCAACACAGCACTGGTTTCAGCCTCTTTTCTTTTCTTTTGGTACCAATCCTGGGTGGGGCTTGAACTTCAAGGCTGGGCCTTGTCCCAGAAGCCAGAGTACTATTTCCCTCTACTTGTTTGCAGCCTCTGTTCTCCATAGTATGGGAATAAGTAAGCTCGCCCCCTCCCCACCCAGCACACTACCTTGTGCTTCTTTTTGTTCTCAAGGCTAGCATTCTGCCACTTGAACAGCAGCTTCACTTCTGGTTTTTTTGTTGTTTTTTTTTTTGCTGGTTATCTGGAGATGAGTCTCATGGGCTTTCCTGCCTGGGCTGGCTTTGAACAGTGAATTTCAGATTTCAGCCTCCTGGGCTAGTTAGAATTTACAAGTATGAGTCACAGGTGCCCAGACCAACCTCTTTTCTAAGTTAACTTTCAACAGTGCCCCTGTATCCTGACACAAGACCGCTGTGGCTTGGGGAGCTTCTGAGAGTGCTGCACTCTCCTCAGTTAACCTCACCTGACTGAAAGCCCACCTCACCTCCCAGGCCTATCAGGGGCTTCCACACACCTCTTCTACTGGGGCTGGGAATCTAATTGCCTTCCCTACCCCCTAGGCCACTGTAGAGCTGCCCTTTCACTCTTCATCCTCTCCAAGGCATCTGACAACAACTAACAGGACAGAACCAGTGAGCAGAGAATTGGTTGACAGCACTGAAAGGAGAGAACACCAGCGCTGTGAACACAGCACCAAACGGAGCAGGGTATAGCACAAGGTAGTGTGCTGGGTGGGGAGGGGGTGAGCTTACTTACTCCCATACTATGGAGAACAGAGGCTGAGGAGAGACATTACAAGCAAGTGGAGGGAAATAAGTACTCTGGCTTTCTTTTTTTTTTTTGGCCAGTCCTGGGGCTTGGGCTTGGACTCAGGGCCTGAGCACTGTCGCTGGCTTCTTTTTGCTCAAGGCTAGCACTCTGCCACTTGAGCCACAACGCCACTTCTGGCCATTTTCTGTATATGTGGTGCTGGGGAATTGAACCCAGGGCCTCATGAATATGAGGCAGGCACTCTAGCCACTAGGCCATATCCCCAGCCCTCTGGCTTTCTTGGTCACTGCTCACTCAGCCAGGACTCTGGCCCAATTAACTGTCTAAGCTTTAGTTTCCTTGTCTGCAAAATGAGGGGCAGGACAAATTCTCCCAAGTTCCTTTTCTAGATCTGAGAACCTAAATCACACTGGGGGGGGCAGGAAAAGGGGAGCCCATTTCAGCAACTCCTGATGGAAAAAGGGGTATACTTCACTTTTTACAAAGCATGTTTTATGTATTACATCAACTAGTTTTGAGGAGCTTTGTACCTTATCCCTCACTCTTACTACATGGCTACAGGAATATTTGCAGTCACTCAAATGGCTCAGAAAGTAAAAACACTTCCCCTGGCTCTTTACCTCAGTTTAACAGCACTACTAACAGGTTGAGGAAGTTTTTCTCCTTTAAGCCACTAATAAAAATTTCAGGCCAACCATTTTTAAATTTGAAATCTTGATAAAACAGTAAGATAATTACAGATTAGTACCCACTGCATACAGATCCAACTAATCTGTAAATAAATTACTAAGCACAGGTACATATATTTACAAAACTCCAACCTTATCATTTGAAGACCTCTTGGTCTTTGATTCATTGTTCATTGAATGCAGCACACACTAACAAGAAAACAAGATCTAATCCACAGCTCAATAACTAAGAGGGAGTGGGAGCTGGTAGCTCACATCTATAATCCTTGCTACACAAGAGGCTGAGATAAGAGGACTGGTTCTAAGCCAGCCAGGACAGGAAAGTCCAAGAGACTCTTACCTCCAATTAAGCGCATAAAAAGCTGGAAGTAGCACTGGCTCAAGTGGTAAAGTGCTAGCCTTGAGCAAAAGGCGCTCAGTGACAGTGCCTCCAAGCCCAGAGTTCAAGCCCCAGGACTGGCAAATAAATAATAAATAACAAAGATAGATTTCAAGACACAATACATCCACAGGACTTTCCTATTAGGCTTTTTCACTTCACAGAGAAACACTAAGACACATTACCAATTAATGGTCAAGGCCAGAAACCTTACACAGTTCTCTAGCTCCTAAGAGATCAAATTTATTTTCTTACCCAAGACTGCCATTCAAGCCATGCAATTAAAACAGAAGCACTCTCAGCAAGCCACCTTTGTACCACCTGAAATGGCAGCACAGACTAATTCTGAGTAGTCAAAAAAACCTGCTAGATGATGATAGCCTTCAAAGATCAAAATGTACAGTTCCAGCAGTCAAAAAAAAAAAAAAAAAAGATCAATTCCTTTCTTTTGAAAATAGTCTGTTAATGAATAAAAGAAAAACCAGAGCAAAAGGTGCTGGAACTGGCCTGAGTAAAAAATGCTGGGCACTCTTGTAGGAAGGCACTTTTGTAGTATCTGGACTAGAGTTCTGTGTTAGATACTATACAGCTGCTTAGAAGAAAGAGTACTTTGACTCCTTAAAGAAAAGTGCAAGCCAGGCACTGGTCGCTAGTGGCTCACTCCAGTAATCCTAGCTATTCAGGAAGCTGAGAGCCTGAGAGCCTGAGCAGGAAAGTCCATGAGATTCTTATCTCCAATTAACCACCAGAAAACCAGAAGTGGTGCTGTGGCTCAAAGTGGTAGAGCATTAGCCTTGAGCTAGCTGAAGAGCTCAGGGACAGCGCCCAGGCCCCACGACAGAAAAAAAAAAAAGGAAGAAAGAAACAACACCCATGATATGTTGGGCGCCAGTGGCTCATGCCTGTACTCAGGAAGCTGAGATCTGAGGATCATGGTTCAAAGCTAGCTGGGGCAGGAAAGTCTGTGAGACTATTCCCAATATATCACAGAAAAAGCCAGAAGTGGTCCTGTGGCTCAAGTGTCAAGTGGGAGAGTGCTGGCCTTGAGCACAAAAAGTCTCAGGAGAGAGCCCAGGCCCTGAGTTCAAGCTCCAGGACTGGCAGGGAAACAAAAAAAGAAAAAGAAAAAAAATGCCCGTCCTTTCTCCCGAATCCACTCCAAATCTTATAGAATGTACTTCAGGTATCTTTCCATCTTAAAAATAATTTTTTTGTCAGCCTTGGAGCTTGAACTTGTGGCCTGAGTGCTATCCCCTGAGCTCTTTTGCTCAAGGCTAGGGCTCTACCACTTTGAGCCACTTCTGGTTTTCCAGTGGTTAATTGGAGATAAGAGTCTCATGGAATTTTGCCCCAGCTGGCTTTGAATTGTGATCTTCAGAGCTCAGGCTCTTGAGTAGCTAGGATTACTGATGTGAGCCACCAGTGCCTGGCTAAAAAGAATTTAAACTAAATTTAAAGAGCTGAACCAAAGACTAACTCTGATTCAAATGAATAGGAATGTATGTTTTCAGTTTAATGACCTCTCCAGTAGGGTAGCATCTGCAAAAATATCTCAAATTATGATTATGTGAATTTATAAAGTAGGAAACAAATGTTTTTGGATATTAGGGAGATAGAAAAACTCGATTAAAAAATCTGTAACAGGGGCTGGGGATATGGCCTAGTGGCAAGAGAGCTTGCCTCGTATACATGAGGCCCTGGGTTCGATTCCCCAGCACCACATATACAGAAAACGGCCAGAAGTGGCACTGTGGCTCAAGTGGCAGAGTGCTAGCCTTGAGCAAAAGGAAGCCAGGGACAGTGCTCAGGCCCCGAGTCCAAGGCCCAGGACTGGCAAAAAAAAAAAAAAAAAAAAAAAAAAAATCTGTAACAATTACAAACAAGATAATTTTAACAAATTTAACTGCTAATGGAAAAAGACAACAACACTGCCTAGGATCCAGGGTACCACTTCTTAAAAAGAAACCCAAAGTCAACAACTAATTTTGAAACTCACAACGCATTCTATTTTCAAGTGACTGAAGTCAAATTTCTTTAAAAATAAAAGACTGTTACTGTTAACTTTTGCAAAGCATTTTCCTGAAAACTCTGAATGGGCCCCAGGAAAGGCTTCTCTAAAAGATATGAGGAAACTACATAAAATGAACTTGACATTTAGTTTGAACTCAACATAAGTGTTTGATCTATCCAAAGGACATGGTTGTGGGTCATATTCTGACCTGGTATAGAGTTTCTGGTGCCACACACCAGTACAAACTCCACTTGGATACTGCCGCAACCATTCAGGTTATGTATTGCCCAGTTTATAAAGTCATGCTAAAGTTCAAGAATGGCCTCCTCCCACAAGAAAACCCTCCACAATTAGCTTCCAACTGTACTCTCCTGTTCTAAGATTTAAAATCTTTGCAAAATGTGTCTCCAGAAAAGTATCAACCATTTCCCTTCTAAAATCCAATCTTTTGCTTTACAGAGAGACTCATCCAGAATCTTCTAGAGGTTATTAACAAATTGAAGGAAGCTGAAAGTTAAGATTACAGACTTGTGTGGAGCTGGGGATATGGCCTAGTGGCAAGAGTGCTTGCCTCGTATACATGAGGCCCTGGGTTCGATTCCCCAGTACCACATATATCGGAAACAGCCAGAAGTGGCGCTGTGGCTCAAGTGGCAGAGTGCTAGCCTTGAGCAAAAAGAAGCCAGGGACAGTGCTCAGGCCCTGAGTCCAAGGCCCAGGACTGGCCAAAAAAAAAGATTACAGACTTGTGAACAAAGGAGTTCTTAAACTACAACAAATGAGGAAAAGACTTTGAAAACAAAGTACAATACATCTATATAGCAAAATGAGAAAAGTATCGCTGAGCAGAAGTTGTAACAGCAAGCAGTATATATGTCTAAACATCAACCCAAAGTTTTACAACAGAATGCCAGAGTATTCAGAAAAGCCCCATATGACTTAATAAAGCCTGCCTATTAGTTCTGGACAGCTCCCTTCTTCTTCCTAACATTTCACATTCTTCCCTAGAAAGCATACTGATCATTATGAAATCAGGAACATTTCAAATACTGGTTGGTTTCAGATTTTACATATCTGATTGCTGCCACTTAAACAATACTTTTCCCTACATAAGTAATTCTCTATAGAAACTAAGCATCACTGATGCCTATGGCTCATGCCAATGTAATCCTAGCTACTCAGGGGGATGAGATGTGAGCATCTAGGTTCAAAGCCAGCCCAGGGAACAAAAGTGTATGAGATTCTTATCTCAATTTAAGCACCAAAAAGCTGGAAATAGAGCTGTGGCTCACGTGGTAGAGTGCCAGCCTTGAGGGGAAAAGGTAAGGAACAGAGCTCAGGCCTCCTGAGCCCCAATTCCTACACACATACATGCGCACGCACACACACACACATACTTACACACACACAGCCTAAGTATCTCACAAAGTTAAACAGTTATAATATAATCCAGCACTCTTAGGTATATACCTGAAAAAAAAATGTCCACACAAAAGCTTAAATACAGGGACTGGGAATGTGCCCTAGTGGTAGAGTGCTTGCCTAGCATGCATGAAGTCCTGGGTTCAATTCCTCAGCACCACATATACAGAAAAAGCCAAAAGTGGCATTGTGGCTCAAGTGATAGAGTGCTAGCCTTGAGCAAAAAGAACCCAGGGACAGTGCTCAGGCCCTGAGGTCAGGCCCCAGGACTGGCAAAAACAAAACAAACAAACAAACAAAAAAACCCCAAAACCCCACCAGGGCTGGGAATATGGCCTAGTGGCAAGAGTGCTTGCCTTGTATACATGAAGCCCTGGGTTCAATTCCCCAGCACCACATATATCGGAAACAGCCAGAAGTGGCACTGTGGCTCAAGTGGCAGAGTGCTAGCCTTGAGCAAAAAAAGGAAGCCAGGGACAGTGCTCAGACCCTGAGTCCAAGGCCCAGGACTGGCCAAAAAAAAAAACAACAGCCAAAATGGTCACCACTGGGGGCTGGGAATATGGCCTAGTGGTAAAGTGCTCATCTCATATACATGAAGCCCTGGGTTCGAGTCCTCAGCACCACATATATAGAAAAAGCCAGACGTGGCACTGTGGCTCAAGTGGCAGAGTGCTAGCCTTGAGCATAAAGAAGCCAGGGACAGTGCTCAGACCCTGAGTCCAAGCCCCAAGACTAGCAAAAAAAAAAAAAAAAGGTGGGGGGGGAGTATGACACATGCTCCAAAGCAGACTTTGGAAACATGCTAAGTGAAAGTGACAGTACCATGACTATACTTGTAGGAAATGGCCAGAGTAGAAAAATTCAGACACGGAATCTACTTTCCCTACAAGGGATGGATTGGGAGAGAAGGAAATAGGGGACTAGCAGCAGAGTAACCTGAGGAGATGAAAATATTCTGAAGCTAGGTAGCAGATGAGGCTGGACAACCTTGTGGATGTACAAAATACTGAATTATACTTTGTAAAAGGATGAATGTTAAGGCATGTGTATTACACAGTTCCATTTTGTTTGTTTTTTAATCACTGAAAGTCACACCTGCTATTAAGTAGATCAGGCAGCAATTTGAGTTTAAGAAAATCCTGACTATTTAATAATGAGACTGATTTCCTGACATGACTTGAAGTCTAGCTGGAATTCCAGAGAGATGTCTTAAAAGGCTAAAAGTAGGCCAGGTGGCCTAGTGGTAGAGTGCTTGCCTAGCATGCACAAAGCCCAGGGTTCGATTCCTCGGTACCACATACACAGAAAAAGATGGAAGTGGCACTGTGGCTCCAGTGGTAGAGTAAAAAAGCTCAAGGACAATGCCCAGACCCTGAGTTCAAGACCTAGGACTGTGGGGGCTGGGGATATGGCCTAGTGGCAAGAGTGCTTGCCTCGTATACATGAGGCCCTGGGTTCGATTCCCCAGCACCACATATACAGAAAATGGCCAGAAGTGGCGCTGTGGCTCAAGTGGCAGAGTGCTAGCCTTGAGCGGGAAGAAGCCAGGGACAGTGCTCAGGCCCTGAGTCCAAGGCCCAGGACTGGCCCAAAAAAAAAAAAAAAAAGACCTAGGACTGGCAAAAAAAAAAAAAAAAGGCTAAAAGTAGCAAGCACATACTCTCCCAATGCACTGCTTTTACAAAAAGGAAAACCCACATTCTAACAAGGATATCAAAACAATCAGAAGTCACAACTGTTTGTAAATTCCAAATTCAACTGATCTATTCACTTCCTAAACAAAATTCCAACCTGTATAGTTATGATTTTTTTTTTTTTTTTTTTTTTTTGCCAGTGCTGGGCTTTGCACTTGGGGCCTGAGCACTGTCCCTGGCTTCTTTTTGCTCAAGGCTAGCTCTCGGCCACTTGAGCCACAGCGCCACTTCTGGCCATTTTCTATATATGTGGTGCTAGGGAATCAAACCCAGGGCTTCATGTATACAAGTCAAACACTCTTGCCACTAGGCCATATTCCCAGCCCACTGATTTTGTTATTTTTAAGATTGGTAAGACTCACAATAATATCTCAGAATCCTGACCACAGTAAAAAAAAAAAAAAATCAGTTCCAAAAAGGCTAGAGTTTTATTGTTTTATTTTCATATTATTCCAAGTTAAGTCACACTTCAACAAATACCCCACAGCTTTGTAAGAATTGCTTTTTAACTCAATATTCAGAGGGCAAAATTTACATGGCACAGGCCATGCTGCCATTTTCAAATAAATGGCTTGTGTAAACTGTGGCTTAGCGTGCAGAGGAATTTTGTTGCATTTTAGCTATGAGTCAGAGGGTGTAAAAAGTTAGAAACACACACACACCCCTAAGCGGGCAAAGATTTGAAGGACAAACAGTACCTAGAAACAGATTGGTTTAGAATCTATCTTGTCAAGAAAAGTCAACCACAAGTGTAACGGCATGGTCCAAGGGGATGGTGAGACCAGGTGCCACTCTGTCAATAACCAGTGGACTAACTTTAAAGTCATCTGATCCTCTGCAAGCCTGTTTTCTCAATAGTAGTGTGAAAGAACAGGATTTCAAGTTGTCTAAGTCTTACAATTCTTACCAGCCTATGATCTCATTATTAAGTAGCTTAGGACTGTGGCAGCTATCATATTTTATAACCTAGGAAGCTGTGTAATATAGAGTAATAAGAGAATTTAGGATTAACCACAAGGAAGAAGGAACAAGAAAAATGTGCACAGTTCATGCTAGTACTGGTTTACTCCTGTTAGACCCAGTAAAGAAAGCACCTTTGCCAACTTTTCAGGGGATAGGAGTGGTGCCTATGTATCACCACACCCACCATAGTTAGATTTTCCTAAAAGAAATCCAGAGGGGACAACAAAAATGTTGTAAAGCACCAAGTACTTTTAGTCACTGTATGACTAATAGGATAGATAACTCTAAATTAAGGAAACAAAATCATATTTTCTTTCTCACACTAAAGAAATAGTTTCCATTCCTAATAAACCCTGAGTGACCACAGTGAATAATCTGGATTGCAATAAATACAGCAAAAGAAATGAAATATCTATAAAGCTAGAAAGTTCAAAAACATGGAGGCGTGGCTGGGAATGTGGCTTAGTGGTAGAGTGCTTGCCTAGCATGATGCCCTGGGTTCGATTCCTCAGTAGCACATAAACAGAAAAAGCCAGAAGTGGTGCTGTGGCTCAAGTGGTAGAGTGCTAACCTTGAGTAAAAAGAAGCTCAAGGACAGTGTGAAGGCTCTGAGTTCATCAAGCCCCAGGACTGGCAAAAAAACAAAAGAACAAGCAAAAGTACTGAGGCTCGGGCTGGGGATATGGCCTAGTGGCAAGAGTGCCTGCCTCATATACATGAGGCCCTGGGTTCGATTCCCCAGCACCACATATACAGAAAACGGCCAGAAGTGGCACTGTGGCTCAAGTGGCAGAGTGCTAGCCTTGAGCAAAAAGAAGCCAGGGACAGTGCTCAGGCCCTGAGTCCAAGCCCCAGGACTGGCCAAAAAAAAAAAAAAAAAAAAAAAGTACTGAGGCTCAATCTAGCTTTACTATTATTTAACAGTCTTTTGGGTCTCACACTTGCTCAACTTCATTCTCAGCTAGTGTTCTATCACTCCAGCCATGCTTCTACCCCTGCCTTTTGCTGCTTAATTGAGGATGGAGTCTTGTGGAATTTTTTGCCGATTTGGCTTTGAAACAATGTTTCAGATCTCAGCCTCTTGAGTTATCAACATAGTCTTTTAAAACAATCTAATTTGTAACTCCATCTTCTAGAGTAGAAGGCAGTATTAAAGATTCATTATATCACAGCAAGACAGAATCTGTCCCATCCACCACCTGGGATGGAGTCAATAAAATAGAAGTCACCATCAGATGAACTAGCTCACACAGTGACCAACCAAGATCAAGTGAGGCTACTTAGGAAGTTGTTTAAGCTGACTTTCAAGATGGCTTTCTGGAAGAGATGTGTGTGTGTGTGTGTGTGTGTGAGAGAGAGAGAGAGAGAGAGAGAGAGAGAGAGAGAGAGAGAGAGAGAGAGACCTTTGTCAAATCTGGCTATCACTCCATGGTGACAAAAGCAACCATCTGTATCACTGTGCCTGGTGGCATTCCTTTCAGGAAAAGCACAGAGCTGGGACAGCCAAGCCTGGGCCTGTAGGTGCAGTAAGTGAAGTCTCTGAAATCCTGAGCACACCTTTATTTCGACACGTTTTTCTGGGGACACAGCCCTAGGATAATCTCTTTTTTTTTTTCCCCCCTTTGGTCAGTTGTGGGGCTTAAACTCAGGGCCTGGGGGCTCCAGGCTAGTGCTCTATCACTTTGAGCCACAGCTCCACTTGTGGTTTTTGGCTGGTAAGCTGGAGATAAGAGTCTCAAGGGGACTTTTCTGCCTAGGCTGGATCCTCAGATCTCAGCCTCCTGAGTAGCTAGGATTACAGGTGTGAGCTACCTGTGCCTGCCAAAGTGGGAACAGAAGTAATACTCATTATTAATGGAGCAAAATTAGAATGCTGTGTTTTCTAAACAAAAAGCAAGTAGGATTAGAAGATGCACTCCTGAAGGATTAGCAGGTTTTCTTCTTGTCCTCTGATCTAGATAAGGGAAAGGAGACTAGAAAGCCTCCATCTACCACCATGAGTCACAGAACTAAGGGGCAAAGATAACCTCAACTTAGGCCAGGTTTCTGACAGCATACCAGAGCATGAAATTATGTGTATACTTCTTTAGAATGGGTTTGATCAAAATTTCCCTTACCTTTGTAATTTACAAAATGCCACCCTAAGAAGGCAGCATTCTGGAACTTTAAAATAGGGATTTAGTACATTTAAACACAGTAAGTATATTCCCTTTTTTCTTGGGAGGGGATACATTACAAGACCTCCCAGTGGACACATGCAACCACAGAGAACTGAATCCTACATTTTCTATATACATATACACATTATAAATTAGGTATAGTAAGAGAGTAATACAACCTGATAATAAAAGACAACAATTAAAACAGTACACTGTAATGAATAATAAAGCCTATGGATTCATCACTCCCCCCCACAAAAAAAAATGTGTGGGCCATAGATACAGAGTAGATAAGATTAATAATGAGAAGACCTAGGAGGGTGAGGACCTGGAAGCTTAAGGTGGCTCTTCCCTCACTCCCAGCACTCCCACACTTCCCTGGAGGCAGGGAAGGAGGATAACTTCAGCACAGTTGGAGGTTAGCCTGGGCAAAACAGCAAGATACCACCCTGGCCAAAGCAGTAGAGATCCTCCATAGACTCACAGATGCACAAGATCCACACACTAGGCAACTTGACTTACAAATTGTTCATTTCTGGGGCTGGGAATATGGTCTAGTGGTAGAGTGCTCACCTCGTATACATGAAGCCCTGGGTTCAATTCCTCAGCACCACATATATAGAAAAAGCTGGGGGGCTGGGGATATAGCCTAGCGGCAAGAGTGCCTGCCTCGGATACACGAGGCCCTAGGTTCAATTCCCCAGCACCACATATACACAAAACGGCCAGAAGCGGCGCTGTGGCTCAAGTGGCAGAGTGCTAGCCTTGAGCAAAAAGAAGCCAGGGACAGTGCTCAGGCCCTGAGTCCAAGGCCCAGGACTGGCAAAAAAAAAAAAAAAAAAAAAAAAAAAGAAAAAGCTGGAAGTGGCGCTGTGGCTCAAGTGGTACAGTGCTAGCCTTGAGCAAAGAGAAGCCAGGGACAGTGTTCAGGCCCTGAGTTCAAGCCCCAGGCCTGGCAACAAAACAAAACAAATTCTTCGTTTCTGGAAATTTTCGACTTAATATTTTCAAATCTCAGGTAATCAAAAACATAAAAGTGAAAACATGGATAGCAATGGGGGGTAGAACTACAGTACTCCCAAATCATTAACCAAACCAGCCTTTTCACAAAAGCCTGTTTTATAAGCAGATTTATAAGGTGAACCTTAGTGGCTCTTCATCTCCTATCTTGTGGTTTTATAGATGCAACTTAGTTTGTTTTGAGGACAGAACCAAAGGCCTAGACAAGCTAGCTTCCTACCACTGAGCTACTCCGCCAATGCAACTTCAAAAGCAACAAGGGCTGCACTCCTGCACTCTCACCGAGTGAAGCATTTCAGAATATAAAGCGAAAGATTGTTACTGACAGTCCTTGCATCCATCACCTGCCGCCACCATGGATTTGTAAACCTTTGACACATAACCTCCTTGACCTTCTACAGACTTTTCTCTAATAGAGAAAAGTTCATATCAGCAATGCTGCCTAAATACCAAGAAATTTTTTTCCAAACAGGTAACAGGAACACTTACTTATAAATTAAACTAAGCACAACCTTTCCAGTATTATGTTCATAAACACTACACTGCGTGTGCAGAACCAAAGCTATGCTACCACTCTGGAATCAGATTAAAAAATGATTGCTACAAAAAAAAAATACCGACAGCATCATTTGTTCCAATGCCCAACTTTGCGTTAGTCTACAAAATCTGAAGTAACCAAAAACACAACACCACTTGAGAAGTGAAACCAAAAACTGACAATGAACCTAAATTCAATGACAGCATGTCCTTCAATTTTAAAGGAAGTGATTTACTAAGAAAGCTTTAATGACCTATCATTCCACAGCACACCACCCTGCAGAAACAAACACTAGGTGAAAGATGATTGCTTGTAAATTCTAAGGATCCCTTCCTGAGGCTCCCCTCCACCCCGAAAACCCTACAAAGATGTAACCAGAATGAATAGGCCTCGGGGGACACCTGTGACCTTTCTGAAAAGGCTGTGACCACTTCTCAAAGCTGTCTCGGCTGCCCTCTCCCAACAGGTCCGGTCATTCTATTTTGGCTCAAGGAGACTGCCTGCCACCCTGTGACCTCAAATAGGACAAGATCAATTTGAAAGAACGACTGTGAGGATTTTGTCACCAGGCCAGCGGGTCATTCCCCCCTTCCCCAACTGCGAGACTCTTAAAAAAAAAGGATGAGAATCTGGTCGTGATCAAGGCAGGGCTGTTAGGGGGCTCCCGCAGTCGCTTGCTCATCTGCTCGGGATCCCGCAGCTGGCGGCCAGGCCGTGGCGTCAGGAACAGCGCCGGGATCCCCTGGGCGCGCGCAGCGAGAGGAGGGAGACGAGAGGAACCCGAGCTCGGCTAGGAACCGGCAGGTGTCGCCGAGGTCGCCCGGGGCCGTCGCTGCCAAGAGAGCAAGTGCGGCTCTGGACAGGGGACGGACGGGTTGCGTTCCCTGGCGGTGACCTTGAGCACATGGCTCAACAGCTTCGCGCCTCAGTTTCCCTCCAGCTCTGCGACAGAGGGTGAGGGGAGGGGGGGGATCCCCACAGAAAAGGCGCCGTAGGGCGGTTGGCGCTTGGCACGGCGCCCGCTCGCTAGTAAAGCGCTGCGCGCCGGCGAGCACCGGGGCTCCGCCGCCGCCCGCCGCGAGAGACCGGGGAGCCCCGCGCAAGGGAGTCCCCAGGAGGCGGGCCCGGGACTGGGGCGCCGGGGCCCGTGCGGACACTCACCGAGCACGTCGGCCGAGCGGTGCCGGGCCACAAAGCACGCGTCGTCCCCGTAGCACGCGCCCTTCTTCAGGAGGCCCTTACGGAAGTCCTTGCCGAAGCCGCAGCCCGCCGTCACCAGCCCGTAGTCGCCGCCGCCACCGCCGCCGCCGCCACCGCCACCGCCGCCACCGCCGGCCCGGGGATCGGTCTGCGAGAGGCCGCCGAGCACGGCGCGGGCCACCAGTCGGCCGTACGAGAGGACCGAGAACATCGCCGCCGCCGCCCCCCCGAGGAGGCGGGGGCCCCGGGCAGCGGGAGGACGCGGAGGCCCGGAGCCGGCTCTCTCCTCAGCCGCTGCCGCCGCGCCGCCGCCGCCGGGACGCTCCTCAGGGCGGCGCGCAGTAGCCGCCGCCGCCCCTGCCCGACGCGCGGGGCCTCGCACACGCTCCACCGCGCGCACCGGAGCCAGAGCGAGGTCAGAGCCGGCGGCTTCTCCGCCTCAGCCCGAGTGGGGTCCCGGCTGCAGCTGCCGCTGCTGCCGCCATCTTCCGCTCCACTAGCGTGTTCCGGGCCGCGCCGGCAGCGCCGCCCCTCTCTAGCCCCGCCCACCTCCCCGCCCCCGAGCCAGGGCTCAGGACCAAGCCCCGCCCCCTCAGGCTCCCTGCCCTATGCAGTCCTCGAGGTTGAGCGTACGCAGAGCGTGTGTGTGTGTGTGTGTGTGTGTGTGTGTGTGCGTGTGTGTGCTCTGCCTTCTGGGAGTTGTAGTCTCTGTGGGGTGGGCTGCCTAGGCTGGAGGGTTTAGGACTCCCCGATGAGGGACTAGGGGTTAGTTCAGGAGAATTATAGGTAGATTGGCTGGAGATTTGGGTTTTTTCACTCTTTTTATTTTATCCACTTCATTTATTCATTCATTTATTTATTCCTTTATTTATGGTATGGTCCTGGAGTTTGAACTCAGGGCCTTGTGGTTTCCCAGGCGTGCCCTCTACCGCCTGACCCCTCCCCCAGTCTTTAACGGTATCTTGGGGATTAGAGGCATGGCTCAGGTGGTAGAGCGCCAGCAGGAAGACCGAAAGAAAGCATCAGATACTGAATTCGGGTCCCAGTCGCAGACAAAAACAAGAAGAAAGAAAGAACAGGGCTGGGGATATGGCCTAGTGGCAAGAGTGCTTGCCTCGTATACACGAGGCCCTGGGTTCGATTCCCCAGGACCACATATACAGAAAACAGCCAGAAGCGGCGCTGTGGCTCAAGTGGCAGAGTGCTAGCCTTGAGCAAGAAGAAGCCAGGGAGGGACAGTGCTCAGGCCCTGAGTCCAAGCCCCAGGACTGGCAAAAAAAAAAAAAAAAAGAACAGTATCTTGTAGATAAAGGCATCATCACTTTTATTTATTTATTTATTTTTTTTTTTTGGCCAGTCCTGGGCCTTGGACTCAGGGCCTGAGCACTGTCTCTGGCTTCTTCTTGCTCAAGGCTAGCACTCTGCCACTTGAGCCACAGTGCCACTTCTGGCCGTTTTCTATATATGTGATGCTGGGGAATTGAACCCAGGGCTTCATGTATATAAGGCAAGCACTCTTGCCACTAGGCCATATTCCCAGCCCCCGCATCATCACTTTCAACAAAACCCTCAAACCATGATTTTAGTCATATATTATCCTACAATAAACCTATTAAGAAACAGCAGTACGTAAATATCATGTCCTGGAAGGGTTCAGGGCAGCAATCTGTCTGGAGGGAAGAGACTTTTGTCTTGTGTTTTAGGAAGAATTGGTAAAAAAAAAAAAAAAAAAAAAAAAAAGTTGTATGTCCCTAACTGTGATGATAGAGGCAGAGCCACTGTGGACATAGCATATATGTGTTTGAAACATTGCTAAATAGGGAATAAAAGCTCCATGTCGGGGCTGGGAATATGGCCTAGTGGCAAAAGTGCTTGCCTCATATACATGAAGCCCTGGGTTCGATTCCCTAGCACCACATATATAGAAAATGGCCAGAAGTGGTGCTGTGGCTCAAGTGGCAGAGTGCTAGCCTTGAGCAAAAAGAAGCCAAGGACAGTGCTCAGGCCCTGAGTCCAAGGCCCAGGACTGGCAAAAAAAAAAAAGTTTCATGTCCTAAATCTTAACCTTCTTAACAGTCCACTAGGCCAAGTGTGTCTTCACCTGACCTCTGTGTGGAGGACATGGAGAACCAAAGACTTGAAAAGAGGAGGCCCCTTCCTTCGGTCACAACTGCCACCTCTTCTCATCAAGAGGTCAGCACTTGGCTAGTGGCTCACACCTGAAATCCTAGCTACTCAGGAGCTGAGACCTGAGGATCTAGGTTCCAAGCCAGCCTGAGCAGAAAAGTCCATGAGATCTTTTCTCCATTTAACTAGCAAAAAGAAATCGCCAGAAGTGGAGGTGTGGCTCAAGTGGTAGAGCATCAGCACTGAGCAAGAAAAACAAAAAACAAGGGCTGGGGATACGGCCTAGTGGCAAGAGTGCTTGACTTGTATACATGAGGCCCTGGGTTCAATTCCCCAGCACCACATATACAGAAAGTGGCCAGAAGTGGTGCTGTGGCCCAAGTGGCAGAGTGCTAGCCTTGAGCAAAAAGAAGCCAGGGACAGTGCTCAGGCCCTGAGTCCAAGCCTCAGGAAAGTCAATACCCAGGCCCTGAGTTCAATCCCTTGCACCAGCTCAGAGAGAGAGAGATATATATATATCAGTTCTTGAGCAAAAAAAAAAATAATAATAATAAATAAGGTAGTTTGTGGGGTTTTTTTTAAGCTCTTAGCTGAGCTCTACCAAAGATAGCATGTAGCCTCTCCCCAGACATTGACTATTCTAAGCAAGTTCCTTCCGAAGTTATTAAGGTTGAAGAGCAGTTAAGGGTAATGGGAGTTTGTCATCTAATAGATGAGCTCACTACATACAATGTTTGTATGAGTGCCTGAATGTAGAGACATTCAGGGCCATATTCTTCAGGGGAGAGATGGGAGAGGGGGGAATCTAGGCCCTGCATACCTTTTGCATCTCATTTAGTACTCTGTCCTCTGTGCTAGCTGACCTTCAGCCAGGCTGACAGCTGCCTCACAACCCTTGCCCTACCCATTAGGATGCAATTCCAGGGGCTGAGATCCCATGCTTTGCATTGCTGTGTGCCCAGGGCATGTGGGCACACAGTCAATATTTCCTTCAATGAATGAAAGAACAAACATGTCTCCCGAGGCTCTGGTTCCCCAGGGCAACAATCATTTGCAAATATATTAGCAGTATCTAAGTCAAGGCTTGGCACACTATAGGAGAATTTATAACTGTTGGGTAAAAGGAGGAATAAGAGAACAGGAACCATAAATAATGAAAGAAAAGAAAATATGCTGAATTATGAAGTCACTGAATGAGTTCAGTTCAGACACAATAACAGAAAAATCGAGCTTTGGAGCAAGCAAACCAATTTGAAATTTTTAGTTTAATTGAGGCGTAAATTTGTATCTGTCACCCGGAACATTGGTCTTTTTCCAGTTCACTTTGGTAGGGTTGCAATTACTTTGGGGATTCCATCTGGTCTTTTAAATATTCCTTTCTAAATATTTCCTGCATATACCTAAAGAGTCCTTCCAGTCAGCTACTCAACACACATAATTCAGTGATCCTAATTACTGTCATCAATAAACACTTTTGCAGTTACAGTATGCCAAGTACTTTCATCAAAACTGAACCAAATAAACTTCGCATAGAGGATGGCACTTTGTCAAAAATACAGAGACAGCAACTGGAGGCATGGCTCAAGTGTTTGAGTGCCTGTGGTGATTGGAAAAGCTAATCAAGAGGTCCTGAACTCATCAAGCCCAGTACAGAGAGAGAAAGAAGGAAAGGAAAGGAAGAAAGAAAGAAAAAAGAAAGGAAGGGAGGGGGGAGAGGAAGGAAAGAAGGAAGGAAGGAAGGAAGGAAGGAAGGAAAGAGACAAAGAAAACAAAGAAAAGTTCCCTTCCAGAAAAAAAGCATTATAATTTCAAGAATGCAGTCGGGCTGGGGATATGGCCTAGTGGCTAGAGTGCCTGCCTCGTATTCATGAGGCCCTGGGTTCAATTCCCCAGCACCACATATACAGAAAATGGCCAGAAGTGGCTCTGTGGCTCAAGTGGCAGAGTGCTAGCCTTGAGCAAAAAGAAGCCAGGGACAGTGCTCAGGCCCTGAGTCCAAGCCCCAGGACTGGCCACAAAAAAAAAAAAAAAGAATGCAGTCACAATTTACCTTTTTTTTTCAATGGCACAAGAAGTAGAGACTGGGCTGGGAATATGGTCTAGTGGTAGAGTGCTTGCCTCCTATACATGAAGTCCTATGTTCATTTCCTCAGCACCACATATATAGAAAAAGCAAGAAGTGGCGCTGTGGCTCAAGTAGTAGAATGCTAGCCTTGAGCAAAAAGAAGCCAGAGACAGTGCTCAGGCCCTGAGTTCAAGCCCCAGGACTGGCAAAAAAGAAGAAGAAGAAATAGAGACTGCCTAGGAGCGTGGGGATGGCAGCCTCTTGGAATCCTGTGTGCCATTTCCATTCTGCAAGCTGCACCACCACATCCTGGCCAGCGTACCAGGTCATTCTATCCCCAAGGACAAGCTTTTTTAAAAATAGTATGTCAATCCCTATTCCTGGACTCTTCAAACTCCTTCAGACCAATCTCATCTCTCATTTGTGTGGAGACCAGTGTCAGGTCGGTTACAAGAACCACTTGTGACCAGATCTGTCGCCTGTAATCATAAACTCCTCCAGAGGCTGAGTTCTGAAGATCAAGGTTGAAAGCCAGCTGGGGCAGATAAATCCCAGACACTTTTTTTGTCCAATTAACCAGCAAAAAAAAAACAAAAACAGAAGAGGTGTCACTTCAAAGGGTAGAGCACCAGCCTTGAGTGAAAAAGCCAAGAAGAGAAGGTGTTGCTTCATGGGGGAGAGCACCAGCCTTGAATGAGAAAGCCAAGCAAGAGCCCAAGCCCCTGGTAACCTGGGCTGAGAGGGTGCTGCCGCCTATCAGGTGACTCTATGTCTTGAGTTAGCAGAAATGTCCCTTGTGTTCTCGGGGTGCTCAGTGAAGCAGGTGGTACACAAAATATTTTCTCAAAGTTCCTTTACCCTTTTGTTGTTGTTAAGAGAAGAGAGGATTGCAGGGCCCCTTGCGCTGTTGATTGCTGTACTACAGCTCTGAAGTTTCACCAGCACAAGGAAGCTAGGAGAGACTTCTTTGAAAAACATCCCCTGGGCCTGCCCCTAGGGGCACAATTCACAGCTGACATTTTGCTGGACTTAAGAGGCAGCGTTTTCTTCCTTAATAGAGTTACATTCCTAGCACTTCAAAGATTCCTAGGAGGTCAGTCGCTACTCCCAGAGGCCAGCAAATGGTATAAATGCCATCTGTTCCCCTGGCATCCTGGTGGCACTCAGAAAGAGCTTTGGATGGGGTTGTCATAACCTCAGCTCCTAAAAAAAGAACAGGGGTGGGGGGAGTGGGGAGGAAGTCATGAATTTTCTAAAGAGGATTTCCTGCCAAACTGGTACACCATCTCTTCAGATTTCCTTTTGCTACCTCTAGCTAATGGACCACTCATTTGTTGTGGGTGTGTTTGTTTATTTGGATTTTTTTTCTTTGTTTTTGTGCAGGTACTGGGGCTTGAACTCAAGGCCTGAGTGCTGTCCCTTAGCTTTTTCACTCAAGGCTGGTATTCTATCATTTGAGCCACACCTCCACTTCTGGCTTTTTTTGCTGGTGAATTGAAGATAAAAGTTACATGGACTTTTCCTGCCTGGGCTGGCTTTGCACCTCTATCCTCAGGTCTTAGCCTCCTGAGATGACAGGGGTGAGGCTCATTTATTCATTTGTTTATAGCAAGATTTTTCCAACCCCACACTAGAAACATTGAGGACAAGATATTTCTTCATTGTGAGGGGATGTCCTGGGCACTGAGGGGGGCATTACTCAGCAGCACCCCTATAGCCTCTACCCCCTAGAAATCAGTAGCGCCCCTCTACTAATTGAGAGAATAAAAATTGCCTCCAGGGATTGGGGGCAAAGCTCCCAGATTAGAATCACTGGACTGTGGCGATGTCAGGCAAGAGAACAAATACTAATCAAACACTTGGTAGATTTGAAACAGCCCATAACTCCCCAGCTGTCAGTCAGAGTGGTAGGAATAAGAGAAGGTTAAAATTAAGTACCTCCATTGAGCAGGAAAAAGCCAGGGAAGGTGCTCAGGCCCTGAGTCCAAGGCCCAGGACTGGCCAAAAATAAAAAAATAAAAAATAAATAAATAAAAATAAAACATTAAAAAAATTAAGTACCTCCAGAGAAGAAAGATGTGGCAGTAGGCAAAGTAAAGCAGGTACTAAGAAGAAATGGGACCCACTGGGGGCACTTTGTGAAGGGGTAGGGTTTGTGGGAAGCCTCAGGAAAAGGGATAACCATCTTACAAGGAAGCATTAAATGGGTGCTGGTGGCTCACATCTGTAATCCTAGCTACTCTGGAGGCTGACATTGGAGGCTTATGGTTTGAAGCCAATCTGAGCAGGAAAGTCCATGAGACATGTATCTCCGATTAATCTCTAAAAAGATGGAAGTAGAGCTATGGCTCAAGTGTTAGAACACTCGCTTCGCGCAATAAAGCTCAGGGACAGTAACCAGGCCCTGAGTTTAAGCCTCAGGACCGACAAAAAATAAAAAACTAGAACAAAACACCAAAGCTATGAGGCATAGCTCAAGTGGTAGAGCACAAGCTGTGGGCCAAAAAGCCTGGCAAGAGCTCTAGGCCCTGAGTTCAAGCTTCGGTACCAGCACACACACACACACACACACACACACACACACACACACACACACACAGAGTTCATCCAGGGGGGCATGATAAACACAACTGTAATCTCAGAATTTAGGGAGGCTGAGGCAAGAAAATCGGGAGTGGGCTGGGGATATAGCCTAGTGGCAAGAGCGCTTGCCTTGTATACATGAAGCCCTGGGTTCGATTCCCCAGCACCACATATACAGAAAATGGCCAGAAGTGGCGCTGTGACTCAAGTGGCAGAGTGCTAGCCTTGAGCAAAAAGAAGCCAGGGACAGTGCTCAGGCCCTGAGTCCAAGGCCCAGGACTGGCAAAATAAATAAATAAATAAATAAATAATCAGGAGTTTGAGATCAGCATGGTCTACATACCAAGACCTTGTGTCACTTTCTTTGTCTACATACCAAAACTCTGATTTACTTTTTTTTTTTTTTTTTTTTTTTTTTTTCGGCCAGTCCTGGGCCTTGGACTCAGGGCCTGAGCACTGTCCCTGGCTTCTTCCCGCTCAAGGCTAGCACTCTGCCACTTGAGCCACAGCGCCACTTCTGGCCGTTTTCTGTATATGTGGTGCTGGGGAATCGAACCTAGGGCCTCGTGTATCCGAGGCAGGCACTCTTGCCACTAGGCTATATCCCCAGCCCCTGATTTACTTTTTTGTGTCTCTCATAATATTCTGATTTTCCTTGAGGAATTATCCAATTTATGGTCATGAAGTTTGGATGAAAATGGACCAAAGTCTCCAAGAATAGACACAAAAGCCAGAGCTGACCAATCATAGCAGTGTATTCTCTTGGTTCAACTTGATTGGTCCAGAGAGAAAGCACATGTCCTGGGTCAGACCAATTAAATTCAATTATGAGATTTCGCTATAAGTATTTTTTTTTTTTTTGCCAGTCCTGGGGATTGAATTCAGGGCCTGAGCCCTGTCCCTGGCTTCTTTTTGCTCAAGGCTAGTACTCTACCACTTAGCTACAACGCCACCTCTGGCTTTTTCTATATATGTGGTACTGAGGAATTGAACCCAGGGCTTCATATATACGAGGCAGGCACTCTACCACTAGGCCAAATTCCCAGCCCCTCACTAAAAGTTTTTAAGAAGGAGAGAGTCTCACCAGGAATCCTACGCTGGTGGGTTGTTAGCTTAGTACTGGTGGCCTTTCCCCCCTGTACTTCTTGGTTATAGAAGCATCCTGTGAATCAAGTCAAGAGTGAAGCCAAGGCTGGAGTTGGTAAGACACAGGCTGGACAATGCTGAGATTCCCAATCCAACTTTGCCTGAGTGGAGGTCACTCCCAGCACCTGTGTCTCTCTGAGTGTCTAAGCTTGGTTTTGACTTGCAAAACAATGACTCCTGGCCAATATATCATGTGACCCAGGTACCATGGCTTCCTTTATTGAATCCAGAACAAAGTTCCTAACCCAAAGGCAACTGATAGAAGGGAACAAATCCTCTGCTTTTCTGCACGAAAATGATTGAAGGAAACAGGTCTGACTTCTTTATTCCAACTGTCCCTGAGATATGGGTGACTTGTCTGACTGATGGGCTTAGGAAAAAATGGCCAACCTGTTACCCATTATACCTCTTTCTCCTTTCCCTCTCCCAACCACTTGTGCTGACACTGGGGCTTGAACTTAAGAGTCTAGGCATTGTTCCTGAGCTTTTTTCTCAAGGCTGGTGCTCTTACCTCTTGAGCCACTGCTCCATTTCTGACTTTTCGGTGGTTAATTGGAGATGATTCTCACAGTCTTGCCTGTGTGGGCGGGATGGCCTTAAACCATGATCCTCAGATTACAGCTTCCTGAGTAACTAGGGTTACATGTGTGAGCCACCAGTCACAGCTTCCTTTTCTGTTTTTGTAAATCCTTCCTAACTCTTGAACACTCAAAATTCCTCCTCCATCGTGGGAGCATGTCCCTGTGGAGAGAGTCTTCAGTGACCCAGCCTTGAATAGGGTCAATCAGCTTGATCTAGAGGGGAGACAGCACAATTTAGCCAGGGGCTCCCATCAACCTTATAAAGAACGCTTGTCCTGGAAGTTCTGGCTGCCCGACTCCTGCATCCACTTCAGAGTGGGCTTAGAGTTTCAGAAACATCATGAGACACTTATAACCCTCGCTGCTCAGGAGGCTGAGATCTGAGGATCACGCCAAAGCCAGCCCAAGCAAAAAAGTCCATGAGGCATTTATCACCAATGAACCACCAAAAAACCAGAAGTACAGAGCTGTGGCTCAAATGGTAGAGCAACCAGTCTTGAGAGAGAAAAAAAAAAGATAGGAAAGCACATAGGCCCTGAATTCAAGCCCCAGTACTCGCACAAACACAAAATGTTTGGAGAGACAAAGGACAATAATTCATTATGACCCTGATAATACTCTAAAAGGTTTATTAAAATTTGCTCTTCAGGGCTGGGGATATAGCCTAGTGGCAAGAGTGCCTGCCTCGGATACATGAGGCCCTAGGTTTGATTCCCCAGCACCACATATACAGAAAACGGCCAGAAGCGGCGCTGTGGCTCAAGTGGCAGAGTGCTAGCCTTGAGCGGGAAGAAGCCAGGGATAGTGCTCAGGCCCTGAGTCCAAGGCCCAGGACTGGCCAAAAAAAAAAAATTTGCTCTTCAGGCTGGGAATATGGCCTAATGGTAGTGTGCTTATCTCATATACATGAAGCCCTGGGTTTGATTCTTCAGCACCACATACATAGAAAAAAGCCAGTAGTGGTGCTGTGGCTCAAGTGGCAGAGTGTTAGCCTTGAGCAAAAAAAGAAGCCAGGGACAGTGCTCAGGCCCTGAGTTCCAGCCCCAGAACTGGCACCAAAAAAAAAAAAATGCTCTTCAGGAAACTCAAACTAAGATGTTTTGGGGGGCTATAACACCCATGGTGATAAAATTTCTATTGTAGTCAGGACTAAGGTCTTCCAGGTAACTGGAATTCTTAATCTGATTGAATTCTTAATCTGGTTGGTTTGTGATAGCTGGAATTGTTGAGCAGGATTTTTAACTGGCAAAGACCTGAGGGCAAGGACCTCTGGGCTGGCCATGGCCCTGACCTAGCCTGCCTGAGCACAGTTCTGACCTCAGCTGGCAGCTGGAACAGGGGATTAGATTATTGAGAAAAAAGCCTTTTGGTCCCATCCTGTGGAGGAGGCTTACCTTAAAGCGGGCAGAGCTTGGGCTTATGAGTGTTGCTGGCTGGTGGGTAGAAGGGTTCTGCTTGGGCAAGCTGGAGGCCCAGCAAGTTGACTCTGGTTTGTTTATTGCATACGCTCTGCCCTTAGCAGTTGACCTGGGTGAAAGTCAAACTCTGACTGGAGTATGGTTTTAGTAAAGAAAACAAAGAGAAGAACAGTGCCCTTATCGTATAGCAGTCATGCGTCCTGGTTGTAGGCAGGGACAACTTAAACTAAGAAGGGAGGGAGTTCATATGGCCAGGCTGGTGGAAATAGGTCTGTTCGGGAAATCAAAGAGGACTTGAGTTGTTTTTATTGTTGTTTTTAAGATATGCTTGGTCATACTACCAGAAGAGAGACAAATAGAGGAAAACTAGCTGCCTGAAGTGGAGGAAGGCAGATAGGATTTTTGTTGTTGGTGGTGGTAGTCATGGGGCTTGAACTCAATCTGGGTGCTGTCTCTGCGCTCTGATGCTAAAGGCTCGTGATGTTTCTGAGCTCTTTTGCTAAAGGCTAGCACTGTACCACTTTGAGCCAAAGGGCCACTTCCAATTTTCTGGTGGTTAACTGGAAATAAGAGTCTCATTGCCTGGTGCTAGTGGCTCATGCCTGTAATCTTAACTACTCTGGAGTTTGAAATCTGAGGATCATGGTTCAAAGCTAGTCTGGGCAGGAAAGGCCATGAGACTTGTATATCCAATAACCACCTAAAAAAACTACAAGTGGGGGATGGGAATGTGGCCTAGTGTTAGAGTGCTTGCCTAGCATGCATGAAGCCCTGGGTTCAAATCCTCAGCACCATACAAACAGAAAAAGCCAGAAGTGGTTCTGTGGCTCAAGTGGTAGAGTGCTGGCCTTAAGCAAAACAAAGCCAGGGACAGTGCTCAGGCCCTGAGTCCAAGCCCCAGGACTGGCAAAAGAACAAAAACAAAAACAAACATAAACAACAAGTGGAGCTATGGCTCAACGTGCTAAAATGCTAGCCTTGAGCAGAGGAGCTGAGGGACAGCACCCAGGTCCTGAGTTCAAGTCCCACCATGACTGACAAAAAAAGAAAAAAAGAAATTGGCTCCCTAACTCACTTTATATAGAACAGTAAATTCGTGTGTGTGTGCGTGTGTGCGTGTGTGTGTGCGTGTGTGCATGCATGCACGCACACGTGCCAGTATTGGGGCTTGAACTCAGGTCTGGGCATTATCCTTAAGCTTTTTTGCTCAAGGCAAGGATTGCAGGCACTGTAATGAGCCACTATAGTGAGCCACTGGCACCTGGCCTAAATGGTTTTTTCTTTTTTTTTTAAACCATTCTCTATAACACAGGCTCTTTTGTTAGTTTATAGGTGCTACTGTTAATTACTAGAGAACAACAAAATAGAGCAAACCAGAATGTCAAAACCTAAAAGGTGACTCATTCAAATATAGAAGGAACACACAACAAACATTTATTCATCTTGACAGAAGCAAACAGTAAGACGGTGAGACAGACTGAGAGAACATTTTGAGAAAATAGAAAACTTGGTTAGATACAAACTGGTTAATCTCCTACAGGGCAATAAGAACTGTAAGGCCAGACACCAGTGGCTCACTCCTGTAATCCTAGCTACTCAGGAGGCTGAGATTTGAGGATCACAGTTCAAAGTTATCCCGGGCAGGAAAGTCTGTGAGACTCTTAACTCCAACTGATCACTAAAAAAGCTGAAAGTAGAGCTGTGGCCCAAGTGGTAGAGTGCTAGCTTGGAGAAAAAAGGCTTAGGGATAGCATCCAGGCCCTGAGTATAAGCGCCAGGACCAGCACAAAAACTATAAAAACTACTGCTTTTAGTTGGGCACTGGTGGCTCACACCTGTAATCCTAGCTACTCAGGAAGCTGAGATCTGAGGATCACAGTTCAAAGCCAGCCCGGGCATGAAAGTCCATGAGACTCTTACCTCCAATTAACCACCAGAAAACCAGAAGTGGTGATGTGGCTCAAGTGGTAGAATGCTAGTCTTGACCTGAAGAACTCAGGGGCAGTGCCCAGGCCCAGAGTTCAAGCCCCGTGATTGACAAAAAATTAAAAATAAAAAGAGGGGCTGGGAATGTGGCTTAGTGGTAAAGTGCTTAACTAGCATGCATGAAGCCCTGGGTTCGATTCCTCAGCACCACATAAACAGAATGCTAGCCTTGAGCAAAAAGAAGCCAGGGACAGTGCTTAGGCCCTGATTGGAAGAAAAAAAAAAAAAAGAATCTGAGTCTTTAATCAATAGTAAATAGCAAAGCAAATACAAATCCATTTCCTGGCTGAAATAATGTAATTGATGGGTCAAATCTGCCATTTGTTAGTTATTTTGGGGGGAAGGGGAGAGGCTTGGACTTAAGGCCTAGGCGCTGCTGTCCTTGAGATTTTACACTCAAAGCTGGCATTCTACCACTTGAGTCACACCTTCACTTCCAGGTTATTGCTGGTTAATTGGAGGTAAGAGCCACACAGACTTTTCTGTTTTCTGCTTCAGCTCTCTTGGAATTGCCATCCTCAAATCTCAGCCTCATCCTCAAATCCCAGCCTCCTGAGTGGCTAAGATTAGCCAGGTGCAAAGCCACTGGTTTATGTCAACATTTCTTGTTTGTTTTCATAAAATAGGGCATTGAGCTTGTGAGTGAGGACTCCAGTTTGGGCTCTGCCTCACACCACGTCTTCACTGGATGTTTCTTTGGAGACAATGAAGTTCTAGAGCTGTTGCTCATTGTTGGCTCTGTCACCTGACCAGTGCTGTCTTCTGGTTCCTCACACATAGCAGGCACCTAGTGAATGCTTGTTCAGGAAACCAGAGCCAAATGAAGTTTTCTCCCATTCAAGGTCAGTCCTGGGAGAAGACCCAAGTTTTGGTGACAGAGACTGTCACCTACAGGTAGAAAGTGGAATTGCAAGAGTGCGACCTGCTAAACCTTGGACAATGGCCCACTTCCAGGCAAGATGAACAGTTTTCTTTTGAGCGGTTTTTGAGTTAATCAGCATCATCCTGTCCTTTCATATTGAGGATCCTGGGTTCTTACACCTATCATCTTTTCCCAATAATGTTTTTAAGCCTTTTGGCAACATAGGAAATACCTTGTTCCATCCTCTGCCCCCATTTGGAGAGGATGCCTTTGCATTTGGGGACTTGGGCACTAGAAACCACATTCAAGGTCACACAGTTACTATAGGGTTCGAGCCCAAACACTGGCTGTAGAATATTTTTCCACCCCAAAAAGAGTTTGTTTGTTTTTAAATCTTTTTTTTTCTTTTTTTGCCACTCCTGGGACTTTGAACTCAGGGCCTGAGCATTGTCCCTGGCTTCTTTTTGCTCAAGGCTAGCACTCTGCCACTTGAGCCACAGCACAACTTCTGGCCATTTTCTGTATATGTGGTGCTGGGGAATCGAACCCAGGGCTTCATGTATGCGAGACAAGCACTCTTGCCACCAGGCCATATTCCCAGCCCTGTTTGTTTTTAAAGAATAGTTCCAGCGCCAGACACCAGTGGCTTATGGTAGTAAGCTACGGGAGCCTGAGACTTGAGGATTGAGATTCAAAGCCAGCCTAAGCAGGCTAAGTGAGGCTCTTATCTCCAATTAACCACCAAAAAGAGCTGGAAGTAGAGCTGTGGCTCAAGTGGTAGACCACTAGTCTTGAGAAAAACAAACACTAAGGGACAGCACCCAGGCCTAGGACTGGCACATGCCCCAGGACTGGCACAAAAAAATCTAACTAATTATCCCACAATGAGATACTATCACAAATCTATTAGATTAGCTAAAAACAGAGCCAGTGGTTCATGCCTATAATCCTAACTACCAGGGTGACAAATCCATGTGACTTTTACCTCTAACCAGTAAAATCCAGAAGTGGCTCAAGGGATAGAGCACAAGCCTTGCCAAATGATAGCTCAAAGCCCTGAGTCCAAGTCCCAGCATTGGTGCAAAAGGAAAAAAGACAAACAAAATTGGCCATCATGATTGCTCATAAGCACAGTAACAGTTAAAACTCTCACATTGCTGATAGCAATGCAAAATTGGATAGTCACTCTAGAAAAGAAAAAGAAAACAAAAATGTGGGCAGTTTCTTCTAAATTTAAATTCACACTGACTGTCTAACCCAGAAATCTCACTCCTCCTAGGTATGAGCCCAAGAGAAAGGAAAACATATGTTCACACAAATCTCTATGTGAATGGATATTGTGGTTTTTATTTGTAACCACTGAAAATAGAGAAAGCCCAGGAAAAATTCCTTCACCCAATGAATGTGAATGGGTGAACAATTGTAGTACAGTTTTGGAATACTTGTCAGCCTTGATAGCACAGACAAGAACTCTCTGCACCCATGGCTGACGGCTGTCAACAATGATACTACCACTGTATAATTGGAAATGGAGGCTCTCTGACAAATGCCATTGGAAAAACACACAGAAGAATGAATTGGATCTTACCTTAGAAAGCACATAGAAACATGAACCCAAAATAGATTAAACATCTAAATGGGAGAGCTCAAACTATTACCTTTCTAGAAGAACACATAAAGGACAAGCTTCATTGATTTTTTGGTTAGTATGTTAAAACTATTGGCAATAAAAAAAAGAAAGAAACGGGATTTGGAATGTGGCTTAGTGGTAGAGTGCTTGCTTAGCATGCATCAAGTCCTGGGTTCAATTCCTCAGTACCACATAAACAGAAGTGGCGCTGTGGCTCAAGTAGAGTGCTAGCTTTGAGCAAAAGAAGCTCTGTGAGAGTGCGTGGGCTCCTAAGTTCAAACTCCAGGACTGGCAAAAAATAAAAAATACAGAGAAAAAATACAGAAAATTCCTTCAAACTTAAAAGCTTTCATCCAACCAAGCAAACAACCTTGTGAAGGGCAACTCATGGAATAGAAGAGATTTGCAATTTTTTGCCAAAGTTTTTAGTCTGTATAAAAGTTTCAGCCACACCACTTCTGGTTTTTGGTGGTCGATTGGAGATAAGAGTCTCCCAGAGGGGCTGGGAACCTGGCCTAGTGGTAGAGTGCTTGCCTCACATGCATGAAGCCCTGGGTTCGATTCCCCAGCACCACATATATAGAAAATGACCAGAAGCAGTGCTGTGGCTCAAGTGGCAGAGTGCTAGCCTTGAGCAAAAAGAAGCCAGGGACAGTGCTCAGGCCCTGAGTTCAAGACCCAGGACTGGCAAGCTTCAGATCTCAGCCTCCTGAGCAGGCTGAGGATAAAACCATGAGCCACAGGCGCTGGACTGGAAATTACATTTTATTTTTATTTTTTTAATTTTTTGCCACTCCTGGGGCTTGAACTCAGAGCCTGAGCACTGTTCCTGGCTTCTTTTTGCTCACTACATCTTGAGCTACAGCGTCACTTCCGGCTTTTCCTATATATGTGGTGCTGAGGAATCCAACACGGGGCTTCATGCATGCTGGGCAAGCCCTCTGCCAAGCCACCTTCCCAGGCCGGGAATGACGTTTGCTTAACGGAGCACGGCAGTGGGCTGAGTACCACCAGCTCGGTCAGGGGACCCGGATCCAGGCCGCGCCCCTTCCCCGCCCCCGAGGCTCCGCCCCGCCCATCTCCCAGCAACGCGCGCTACCTGACGGACCCTTTCCCAGGACGCCCCGCGCGAGCCTGTCGCGGTTGCCAAGGCAACGCGCTGGCGGTGGTATGGCGCGGCCCGGCCTTCCCGCGTTCCTGCTGGCGCTCCTGGGCTGCTCGGCCTCGGTGAGCGCGCAGGCCGCGGCCACACCCGCGGAGACCACGGAAGGCCTCAACTCCACCGAGGCGGCCGCGGCCACTCCCGGACCCTCCCTGTCGCCGAGGACCCTCGGGTCCCCCCGGGCCCCGGAGCCCCCATCCGGCCCCAGGCCCGTCCCAGTCACAGACGGTGGGTACCTACCGAGGGCCAATAACCGGAGGCCTTCCGTGATCCACATCTAGCGTGGAGGGCGGGGTGCTCAAGGCCAGAAATGAAGAATCCCAGCCGATGAAACGCAGTAGGAAGTTTCTAGGTAGTGGTGGAAATGGACACGTGGGCCTTGAACCTTGAATTCTCCTCGCTGCTCAGAAAGCTGAGTTCTGAGGATCGGGGTTCAAATCCAGCTGGGGCAGCAAAGTCCATGAGACTCTTACAATGAGACACCAAAAAAAGCTGGAAGCGCTAGCCCCATCCCTGAGTTCAAGCCCCAGGACTCCCCCCACCCAAACACAATGAAAACCTCCCAGTGGTTTAGTGTGTTAGTATGTAACCGTTGCTAAGTGGGGCAATTCCCACTTCTCTTCCATGCTTTATTGTAAATTATCAAAGATATGTTAATTTTGGCAGGTAAGATAGATGTGCCAGTTCTTAAACCTGTTTAGTCATCAGCATCACCTGAAAAGTATGGTGATTTAGGTTTCATATTCAGCTTACCAAATTGTAGCTAGACCACAAATAGAATTTTCCAAACAAGTCGAATGAAGAGCCACTTGGAGGAGGCCTGGGTTCAAATGAACACATCTCCACTTGGGAGATTACCGCCACCCCTACCCCCCACCCCAGCACAGCAGCACAGTAAAGTGACCCTTTCCTATGAAGCTGACTTAGGACACCTTGCATAGGTAGGGGGCAGTCACCACCTGCTGATGGACCTGCTCTTCTTTCTGCAGTTGCCTCTCTGTGTGTCTGTGACTTGTCCCCAGCACAGTGTGATATCAACTGCTGCTGTGATCCTGACTGTAGCTCCACAGATTTCAGTGTCTTCTCTACCTGTTCAGTTCCAGTTGTCACGTAAGTATATGACATGTGTGTGTGCATGCACACATGGACATGGCTGGTACTGAAGCTTGAACTCAGAGCCTTATGCTCTTGTTTAGTTTTTTCATTAAACACTGATGCTCTACTACTTGCACTACATCTCCACTTCCAGCTTTTTGGTGGTTAATTGAAGAGGCTCATGGGCTTCTGGCCCCAGCTGGCTTCAAACTGAGATCCTTAGATCTCAGCCTCCTGAGTATCTAGGATTATAGACATGAGCCATCGGTGCCAGGCAGTATGGTACATTTCTTTTTATTTTATTTTTTGGTCAATCGTGGAGCTTGAACTCAGGGCCTGGGTACTGTCCCTGAGATTTTTTGCTCAAGGCTATCACTCTACCATTTTGAGCCACAGCACCACTTCTGGTTTTCTGGGGGTTAATTGGAGATAAGAGTCTCATAGACTTTCCTGCTCAGTCTGGCTTTGAACCATGATCCTCAGATCTCAGCGTCCTCAGTAGCTAGGATTACAGGCACGAACCCCTGGTGCCTGGCTATATGATACATTTCTTTTTTCTTTCTTTTTTTTTTTTTTGGCCAGTCTTGGGGCTTGGACTCAGGGCCTGAGCACTGTCCCTGGCTTCTTTTTGCTCAAGGCTAGCACTCTGCCACTTGAGCCACAGCGCCACTTCTGGCCATTTTCTGTATATGTGGTGCTGAGGAATGGAACCCAGGGCCTCATGTATATGAGGCAGGCACTCTTGCCACTAGGCCATATCCCCAGCCCATGTATGATACATTTCTAAGCCATAAATCTTCTCGATCATCCCCACTTTGACTCTCACAATCCTCTGGAGATGGCTTTATTTAATAAGAAATTTTGGATCCCTTCTGTATACTTATAAACAATCTAAAGTTGTAGATATGTGTGTGCATGTATGTGTGTGTGTGTGTGTGTGTGTGTGTGTGTGTGTGTGTGCCTATACTGGGGCTTGAACTCAGAGCCTGGGCACTGTCCCTGGGGTTTGTGCTCAAGGGCAGTGCTCCACCACTTGAGTAGAGCACTTCCAGCATTTTTGGTGGTGAATTGGGGATAAAAATCTCATGGACTTTGTTGTCCTGGCTGGGTTTGAACCTTGATCCTCTGATCTCAGCCTCCCAAGTGGCTAGGATTACACTTAACCAATCTAAAGTTCCAAAGAAGTTTCTTGTCATTGATACAGAGTTTACAGGTTCATTTGTATCAAATTTGTACCTTGGGAAAAGATTTCCTTAAAGATGATGATGATGATGATGATGATTTTCTGTTAGAGAAAAAAAAAAAGCTTTAATGTTAAACACTGTAGCTGCTACCAGTACAGTGCAAGCATGTGACTGGCTGGCTTTGTCATCTTGCTAAGACTGTGTGCTGCTTTGAAATTTTGCGTTGTTAATCTTTTTAACTTTCAGGAGTGATAGCCAGTTTTGTAGTCACAAAGCAGCCATCTACTCACTGAATTTCACAGCAAACCCTCCACAGAGGGTGTTCAAACTTGTTGACCAGATCAATCCATCCATCTTCTGCATTCATATTACGAACTGTAAGTATTCAATGCCAGTCTATTTTGTGAAACCCTGGAAAGTTTTAAAATTATCTCGTGAAAACCTTTTGTCCTTCATTTAGATTTAAAGTAGTCATTCTGTGTGAATAATATCCATCTCTGGAGACCATTTTACAGGGAGCAGAAAGTAACTTTTATAGACCTATGGCGTGCACATTTAAAAATCTTACTTTGTTGGGCTGGGAATGTGGCTTAGTGGTAGAGTGCTTGTCTAGCAAGCATGAAGCCCTGAGTACTTCATAAACATAAACAGAAAAGGCCAGAAGTGGCACTGTGGCTCAATGGTAGAAAGAAGTTCAGGGACAGTTCTCAAGCCCTGAATTCAAGCCCCCCCTCACCACCAAACAAAAAGATTCATTTTGTTGTGTTTGTCTATTTTTTTTTTTTTGTACTGGGGATTGAAGTCGCCTGGATGCTGTCCTTTAGATTTTTGTTTCAAGGCTGGTGTTCTACCACCTGAGCCACAGCTCTATTTCTGGCTTTTTTGTTTTTCAGGGGGTAGTTAATTGCAGATAAGAGTCTCAGAGACTTTCTTGCCACATCTTGCTTCTAGCCTTCATACTCACATCTCAGCCTCCTAAGTAGCTAGGATTATAGGTGTGAGCTGTGAGTGCCGGCTTAGAGTGTTCTTTTGAGTTCCTTCTTACACTTGATTTCCAAAGCATTTCTACTCTCACCTGCACAGGAATCCAGATTTACATGTATACATGTAGGTTTTAGTTATTTCCTCTTGTGTAATGGTTGAAAATCACGTCTACGTTAGAAGAGTACTTGTGGTTACTATTTCCTTTTTCTTTTTATTTTTACTAAGATTATTTGCATGAAAGCAGGATCTTTATTTTTAGCTGAGTATTTAGTTCCAGTAAGTATGAATGTGAAATGTCCTCAACATTTCAAAGATAAGAGACACATTTATGGATTTATCAGTTAAATTTCATGATCTTATTTGTGTGTGTGTGTGTGTGTGTGTGTGTGTGTGTGTGTGTGTGCCAATTTTAGGGCTTGAGCTTGGGGTCTGGTCCCCTCTGTCCTTTAGCCTTTTTGCTCAAAGCTGGTGACCAGCTTTTTGGTGATTAATTGGAGATTAGTCTCTTGGATTTGTCTGTCCAGGCTAAATTTCACTACCTTTTTTTCAGTGTCTTATCTGTTTTGTTTTTGTTGTGATTGAGAACAGGTGATGCACTGTCATCTGTTACCTGAAGACAGTTGAGCAGTGATTGTCCCATTCTCTGCCCTACTGCCAGCCCGGCAAGCAGGCCAGCCCATCGCTCCCTCTTTCTGGCCATCAGGGAAGCCTCCCCTCCCAAGAGGCAGCAGCAGACTCCATGGCAGATTCAGTTTCTATGGAGACTGGAGAATGTGAAGGGCTCCTCTTGGTGTGGCTGGCGTGGCTGGCGTGGCTTGTTATGCTATTTCCGTGTACGCATGAGGAACCATCCCTGTCCCACAGTCAGAAGCAGGGAATCTTTTTATTTAACAATTCTCAGGAAATCCTGGGAGCAGGAAATATGCAAAAAAATTCTTCTTGCTTAACACTTTAGCTTCTAGACTATGACAGATGTCATATAGAATAGCCATGTGTGTGCTGATGTAAAATTTTTTCCCTAATAACAGATAAACCTGCACTGTCCTTTATTAATCCAGAAGTGCCTGATGAAAACACTTTTGACAGATCCATGAAGACATCTAGTGGTTTCATGTTGAATACTGAATCAGATGTTTCTCTTAGAACCAGTCAGGAAGCTCTAGACACTGCGAAGTATAAGGTGAGCCTCAAACTATGTCCTTGCATCCTTGTAAGGTAATTATCAATGAGTAACCCATGGACTGCCTCCCTGGATACTCAGAATTGGTGTCATGCACAAAAAAAATTAGTATTTGTGTCTGTGAGTGAAAGAGGATGGAAATTAAAATTGAATGTTTGAAGTCTGGACATAGGATTGATTTCAGGTCAGGTTGTGTTTTCATCTCTGCAGAATTCTGCTCTATTAACCTTAAAAAAAATACACAACTCTGCTAGGGAATGTGGCTTAGAGGTAGAGTGCTTGCCTCGTATATATGAAGCCCTTGGTTCGATTCCTCAGCACCACGTATATAGAAGTGGCGCTGTGGCTCAAGTGGCAGAGTGCTAGCCTTGAGCAAAAAGAAGCCAGGGACAGTGCTCAGGCCCTGAGTTCAAGCCCCAGAACTGGCCAAAAATATATATATATATATATACAACTCATCCAAGCCACGAGTGGTTCATGCCTGTAACCCTGGGTTCTCAGGAGGCTGAGATCTGAGGATTGTGATTTGAAGCCAGCCCAGACAGGAATGTCTGTAAGCCTCTTTTGTTTTGTTTTGTTTTTTTTGGCCAGTCCTGGGGCTTGAACTCAGGACCTGAGCACTGACCCTGGCTTTCTTTTGCTCAAGGCTAGCACTCTGCCACTTGAGCCACAGCACCACTTCTGGCTTTTTCTTTTTTTTTTTTTTTTTTGCCAGTCCTGGGCCTTGGACTCAGGGCCTGAGCACTGTCCCTGGCTTCTTCCCGCTCAAGGCTAGCACTCTGCCACTTGAGCCACAGCGCCACTTCTGGCCGTTTTCTGTATATGTGGTGCTGGGGAATCGAACCCAGGGCTTCATGTATACAAGGCGAACACTTTACCACTAGGCCATATTCCCAGCCCCACTTCTGGCTTTTTCAATATCTGTGGTGCTAAGGAATCAAACCTAGGGCTTCATGTATACAAGGCGAGCACTTTACCACTAGGCCATATTCCCAGCCTGTGAGACTCTTATCTCCAGTTAACCACAAAAAGCTGAAAGTGGAGCTGTGGTTCAAGTGGTAGAGCATTAAATTTGAGTACCAGAGCTTAGGGACAGCCCCCAGGCCCAGAGTTCAAGCCCCAGCACTGGCAAAAAAGAAAAAGAAAAGAAGAATCTCACAGACTCCTGCCTGGTCTGGCTTTGTGGTTACAACCCTGAGATCTCAGGCTCCTGAGTAGTTAGGATTACAGGCCTGAGCCACTGGCACCTGGCTATGAAACTCTTACCTCCAGTTAACCACAAAAAGCCAGAAGTGGATCTATGGTTTAAGTGGTAGAGTACTAGCCTTCGACAAAAGAGCTAAAGGACAGTGCCCATGACTAGGGTTCAAGCCTCAGGATTGGCACAAAAAAAAAGATAGAGAGAGAAAAAAAAGCCTACAGTACAGTGACAGGCACACACAGTGCACACATCCTTTTAAAAGGGGTGAAATCACTGTTGCATCTTTAATCCTAACACTTTGGAGGGTGGAGCAGGATTAAGAGCTGAAGACCAGCTTCGGCCACAGAGTGACACCCCAGCCATGCTGTGTGGCCCTTGTGGTCACGCAGGTCAGTGACAGGAAGCCTCGTGAACACTGTAACCCCAGGCGTACTTCACATGCATGTTCCCTGTTGTGTTTGTAGTACGGAACTCCTGTGCAGACTTCACACCTGTGTTCACTGTTGTGTTTGTAGTACAGGACTCCCATGCACACTTCACACACATGTTCACTGTTGTGTTTGTAGTATGGGGATCCTATACAGACTTCACACACATCTTCACCTTCATTTCTGTGGCTTCCTTCACCCCTCTCCACGTCTCTGTGCACCGACGGCAGTCCTGCAGGTAGGAGACGCCCAGTTTTTTTCTCCCTTTTATGCTTTGTGGGTGGCAATAGTTGTAGCCAAAGAGGCTTTGGCTGACACACAGCACTTTCGGGTCCATAGACGCCTCTAAGTTCTATGGTTATAGATTTCCATTCCCATCCACACAGTCATGCTTGAGGACTTTGGTGTGTGTGTGTGCATGCACATACACTGGTACTGGGGCTTAAACTCAGAGCGTTGTGTTCTTGCGCAGCTATTGTGCTCAAGCTTGTACTTTACTACTTGAGCCACAGCGCCACTTCCAGCTTTTGGGTGGTTAATTGGAGATAAGAGTCTCATGGACTTTCCTGTCTTGGCTGGCTTCACACCACAGTCCTGAAATCTCAGCCTCCTGAGTAGCTAGGATTGCAGGTGTGAGCCACCGCTCCTGGCCATAACTTAAAATTTTTACGCACATCTTTTCTTTTGCTTACACAGACTATTTCTGAAAGATGGACCAGAAGCTCCATGGGGCTGGGGGCGGCACTGGAGTATCCAGGGTCCTCTGCACCTTGTGTGGATTTGGGGCGTGCCTTTGGCCCTGTGTTAGATGCCTTCTGGTGGGGGTGGGGGACTGGAACTGACTTGCAGCATTGCCTGCATTCCAGTTAGGGTTTCTGACACTTTCTTCTCTTCTGTGTCCACTCCCGGGAATGTTACGATCTCCAGGGTTTCTGGTGAATAAGGCTGTTAAGTGCACCCGAAGAGTGCGTGTGGAGCAGTGTGGAGAAACCGAGGCCCTGAGCATGGCTCATTACAGCAGCCCTGTGATTATGGGGGTGAGTGGAACTGATTTGCTGTGCTTGTTGGCTATTCTTGGTATAATCCAGAAGGTGACCAACTTTGAAGTTTCAAACTTTCTCTTCCCAGTACTTTGGTACCAATTATTAATATTATTATTATTTTTTTTTTTGCCAGTCCTGGGGCTTGAACTTAGGGTCTGAGCACTATCCCTGGCTTCGTTTTGCTCAAGGCTAGCACTCTACCACTTAAACCACAGAGCCACTCCTGACTTTTTCTGTTTATGTAGTGCTGAGGAATTGAACCCAGGGCTTCGTGCATGCTAGGCAAGCACTCTACCACTAAGCCACATTCCCAGCCCGGTACCAATGATTATTAAAGCAATCTTGTAAATAATTTTTGTTTTTATACAGATAGATCATATTTTGCTTGCATTCATTGTGATGGTAGTCAATACCTTGTGTCTCTGAATGAGACAAGTCATGAAAGCCTCATTATCAGTGAATGACAGAGAGGCCATATTGGGATGAGAAGCTGTCTCTTGACAGAGCCCTCTGTCTCTGGCTGGCTGATGGAAGCCAGGGAAGGATGGGAAGGGGATTGTTGGGCCTGGAGCAGAGGCCATGTCTCCTAATTGCAGTGACTGGTGTTGAGTCAGAGTGAGTGAGTGAGACCCACCCGGGCCACAGCTCCAGTTCCGGCTTTTTGCTGGTTAATTGGAGATGAGTCTTATGGACTTTTCTGCCCGGGCTGGCTGTAAATCATGATCCTCACATCCCAGCCTCCTGAGTAGCTAGGGGTACGGGCATGAGCCACCAGCGCGGGTTGGACAGGACCCCTCGGCCTGTGAGCTCTCTGGGCAGTGTCACTTGTCAGCCATCCTGAAAGCACTCAGACATCGGGGTACCACGCTTACCCCGCAGGCTCCCCCTGAAGATGAGGCTGGCAGTGGCCAGGCAGTGGGGGGAGGGCGGTGCCCCTCAGGAGAACCCTACTGCATGGCAGGCAGGAGCTTAGCATGGGGCGGACTCTCAGCAGAGCACTGTGTGGAGGCTGGGGGCCTCCAGGGCCAAGGGCAGCCACAGTCACCAGGAGTGCTAGCCCATTGTGCCCGTGTAGCCACAGGAAATAGTGACCAGAAGCCAGGACCTGTGAGCACGACCTAGAAGCAAAGTCAGAAAGGGCTGTAGAAATGGTCTTCGATGTTCTTACCAAATATGTGTGGTTTCTTTCTTTCCTAGGTGCCTAATTCAGCAACACATGTAAGTAATATGTATGTGTGTGTCTTTTTCTCTTTCTTTTTTGCTAATACCAGTTCGAACTCAGTGCATCTTGAGCCACGCCTCTGGCCTGTTTTTTTGCTGGTTGTGTTGGAGTCTCACAAATGTCTGTCTGGGCTGGCTTTGAACTACTCATAGATCGCTGCCTCCTGAGTAGACAGGACTGGGATACTGGCTGTGTGGCCTCAGGTCTCACTTTGTCATGGCACAGAGCAGCCCCCGTGTGTAATGGGCAGCCTGGGGCTCCCATGCAGGTGTGGGAGTGACAGCAGAGCTTGTCCTGCCAATGACAAGCACAGGAGCTAGCGGCATGTCCCCATGTGGCCCTGGTTTTGTCAGATCACATTTAGTTGGCTGGACTTAGAGTTCATCAGATTTGTTTCCATCTGAGTGACGCAAGCAGTGTTGTCCCCACCCCCCCCGCCCATAACGATCTGTGCTCATTGCGCAGCCCATGATGCAAGGCGTGCACCCCTCCCCGCCACACACCCTGTGGGGTGGGAGGGAAGGGGCTGTTCCACGTGGGATTAACAGCAGTGTCTCTACACCTGTTCACCTGGTGTGCTGACCACTGGCCTTTTCCGATGCATATGGCCACGAGTGAGCACTCAGTGTATCTGGCTCACTGGCTCCGAGAAGATGGTCGGTTGTGTGAGGCACAAGTCAGTGGGCTTTTGTAAGCAGAGTCTACAGGAATGTTCTGTGATCAAGATGATACCTCTGGGCAGAAATGTGGTAAATGAAAGCAGGGAGAGAATGGTGAAAAAAGAGATGACTGGTTAAGAAACATTGTATACAGAAATTAACATGTTAAATTGAAATGCCCTTGTACAACTATTTGAAAATAATAATAATTTTAAAAGCCAGGTTTGTAATAATTCATGATCACCTTTCATATATGTTCTTCCTGTGTGGAACCTATGATTGTACTGAATTAAAGAGATGAGAAAAGAAAAAACTAGGGGCTAGGAATGTGGCTTAGTGGTAGAGTGTTTGCCTAGCATGCATGAAGCCCTGGGTTCGTTTCCTCAGTACCACATAAACAGAAAAGGCCAGAAGTGGTGCTGTGGCTCAAGTGGTAGAGTGCTAGCCTTGAACAAAAGAAGCCCAGGGACAGTACTCAGGCCCTAAGTTCAAGCCCCAAGAATGGCAAAAAAGAAAAAGGAAAAAAGAAACTAGCAGTGGGATTTGTTTGGATTAAAGAAGAGGCTTTCTTTGAAATAGAGATTCGCTTTCTGCCCAGGTGTGTATCTGGTAGGAGGCCTGGTTCACCTACTATTTTTTTTTTTTTTTTTTTTTTGGCCAGTCCTGGGCCTTGGACTCAGGGCCTGAGCACTGTCCCTGGCTTCTTCCCGCTCAAGGCTAGCACTCTGCCACTTGAGCCACAGCGCCGCTTCTGGCCGTTTTCTGTATATGTGGTGCTGGGGAATCGAACCTAGGGCCTCGTGTATATGAGGCAGGCACTCTTGCCACTAGGCCATATCCCCAGCCCCACCTACTATTTTTTGTTTGTTTTGTTTTTTTGCCAGTCCTGGGCCTTGGACTCAGGGCCTGAGCACTGTCCCTCCCTGGCTTCTTCTTGCTCAAGGCTACCACTCCGCCACTTGAGCCACAGCGCCACTTCTGGCCGTTTTCTGTATATGTGGTGCTGGGGAATCGAACCCAGGTCTTCATGTATACGAGGCAAGCACTCTTGCCACTAGGCTATATCCCCAGTCCCCACCTACTATTTTTGTGTGTCCATACTGAGGCTTGAACTTAGAGCCTGGGCACTAGCCCTTAGCTTTTTCACTCAAGTCTGACCCATACCTACCACCTGACCCACAGCTCTACTTCTGGCTTTTCACTTTAGAGATAAGAAGCTTAGAGACTTTTTTTTGGTCCGGCCTGGACTTGAACCTTGATCCTCAGACTTCAGCCTCTGGAGTAGCTAAAATTACAGATGTGAGCCACTGGCACCTGGCCATAGTCCTGCTTTAGGCTCCTCACTGCTGGGATGGCGGGCGAGTACCACCTGCCCAACTACCTCTTGTTGAGATGGATTCTCTTGGACTTTTTGCCCAACTTCTCTGGAACCACTGTCCTCCCAATCCCAGCCTCCCGTAGCTACCATGACAGTTGTCACTGTACCCGGCTGTGGGGTAGAAAGGGGTCTTGGTAACTTTCCTTCCCAGGCTAGCCTTGAACACTGATCCTCCAGTCCTCAGCCTCTCAAATAGCTAGGGTTACAGGTGTGAGCCACCAGCTCCTGGCACAGGTTTCTCTTCACTGTTGTCCCTTCGCAGGTGCCCATCACCATTCAGTCCATCACCGTCCGTTCTCAGAACCACACGCTGAGTCGGCTGGAAGACACGGCAGTCCTGCGGCCGACTCTCCTCACCGGCCAGGATGGACTCTGCATTAACGTTGTTCTTGAGGTGGGCACCCCACTTGCTCTGCCAGCGCCCATGGCTTGAGGCAGGCTCTGGTCCTGTGGGGCTGTGGGGTGCCCTCCACAGGGACCCTGGCCCCTCTCAGGGAGTTGGCCTGTCTCCTTCAGCCTGAACAAATGTTGACGGGGTTTTGTAGCTGCCGCTGTGATGCTCGTACAAATACTGAGTGCAGCAGCTGACGTGGAATTAATGCCTAATCTGGGCACGGAGAGGCTCAGGTGACCCCATCTCTGATGCGGGGCATTGGGGATCTCTGCACTTCATCTGATGGGACGGCAGAGAAAATCCTTAGCCCAGGGGCTTCTTTGGGTTGTAATATAGAGAGTGGAGGGCGCCGATGGGGCATCTTTTTGCTCTATTTAGGTCAAGTACAGCCTCACGTACACAGAGGCCGGGAGCATATCATCTGCAAGTGTTGCCTTCCTCCTGGGCTCTCTCAGCGGTGCAGTGGCCAATGTGCAGCAGAAGTTTGAAATTCACTTTCTCCAGGTGAGTCGGCTCAGCTCTGTTCAAGTATTTCACAGGCAAGTAAGAAAGAGCACAGTGGTAGCCAGGTGCTGGCGCTCATGCTTATAATACCAGCTACTCAGGACCTGAGATCTGAGGATTGAGGTTCAGAGCCAGCCTGGACAGGAAACTCTGTGAGACTCTTATTTCCAGTTAGCCACTGAAAAGCTGGAAATGGAGCTGAGGCTCAAGTAGCGAAGCGCTAGCTTTGTGCAAAAAAAGCCAAAGGACAGGGCCCAGACCCTGAGTTCAAGTTTCAGTACCAGCACAAAAACAAACAAAATCATAATTTCTTAGTGAGACAAAGTCAGTGTAGAAGAATCACATGCAGTGCTGGGCCTCATGGCTCTGAATTCAAGTGCCATGACCACCAAACAAAAAAAGTGGAACCGGAAGCTGATATGTGGGGAAAGCAGTTGTGGGCCCCGAGCATTTTCCTTTCCACCTGCGCGTGCTTTTCCAGCTATGTGGGTGGATCTCATGCTCCCCAGGGGAAAGAAACCTGTGCTGGTCACCGCTCCCCACATGCCCCTGCTGTCCCCAGGGTGTCACCGCTCCCCGCGTGCCCCTGCTGTCCCCAGCGTGTCACCACTCCCCGCGTGCCCCTGCTGTCCCCAGCGTGTCACCGCTCCCCGCGTGCCCCTGCTGTCCCCAGTGTGTCACTGCTCCCCGCGTGCCCCTGCTGTCCCCAGCGTGTCACTGCTTCCCATGTGTCCCTGCTATCCCCAGCGCTCACAGGGGCTTTCTGTATCATTCCGCAGCAACACACAAAGCCAGTTCCTGTGAGTGGAAACCCGGGCTACGTGCCAGGGCTCCCGCTGCTGGCTGGCTTTCGGCCTCACAGTGGATATCCTTTTTTGGGTCTGGTAAGAAAGGTGATTCTCTTTCTGTTGGGGCCCTGTGGACGACCTGTGGGAAGGAGAGACCAGACATGGCCCAGAGCTTCCCCTCAGGTTCGTGTGTGTGTGTGTGCCAAAGGGAAGAAGACTAGAGGAGACCAAGAACATGCCAGTGGTTTAGAACTGAAATCTTAAA
Source organism: Perognathus longimembris pacificus (assembly GCF_023159225.1). Lineage (NCBI taxonomy): Eukaryota > Metazoa > Chordata > Mammalia > Rodentia > Heteromyidae > Perognathus > Perognathus longimembris. The sequence continues at coordinate 86,024,160 of NC_063163.1, read as the reverse complement.
ACAGAAGAGTTGGCATTTGGGTGTATTCACTTCCACATTTAAAATGAATCTCCTGGCTTAGGAATGTGGTCTAGTGGTAGAGTGCTTGCCTCGCTCACATACGTGAAGGCCTGGGTTCAATTCCTCAGTACCACCTATATATTAAAAAAAGCCAGGAGTGGCACTACAGCTCAAGTGGTAGAGTACTAGCCTTGAGCAAAAAAAGAAGCCAGGGACAGGACTCGGGCCCTGAGTTCAAGGCCCAGGACTGGCAAAAAAATAATAAAATGAAACTCCTAAAAAAATTGGTGACTTAACAAAAATGTAGACTTACTTTTGAAGGGCCACTTTTTTTTTTTTGGTGGTCATGGGACTTGAACTCAGGGCCTGGGCACTGTCCCTGAGCTCTTTTGCTGAAGGCTAGTACTCTACCACTTTGAGCCACAGTGCTACTTCTGATTTTCTGGTAGTTCATTGGAGATAAGAGTCTCACAGACTTTTCTGCCCTTGCTAGCTTATTTATTTATTTATTTATTTATTTATTTATTTATTTATTTATTTATTTTGCCAGTCCTGCGGCTTGGACTCTGGGCCTGAGCACTGTCCCTGGCTTCTTTTTGCTCAAGACTAGCACTCTGCCACTTGAACCACAGCACCACTTCTGGCCATTTCCTATATATTCCTATATATTTCCTATATATGTGGTGCTGGGGAATTGAACCCAGTGGCACTCTTGCCACTAGGCCATATTCCCAGTCCCCCCCATCCCCCTGCTAGCTTTGAATCCTGATGCTCAGATCTCAGCCTCCTGAGTAGCTAGGATGATAAGCATGAGCCACCAGCACCCAGCTGGAGGGCCACTTTGTGAGGAATTTTCTTGTGAGGATCTACCACTCATGAAAAAGGCCACCAAGTGCTGGTGGCTCAGGCCTGTAATCCTAGCTCCTCAGGAGGCTGAGATCTGAGGATCATGGTTCCAAGCCAGCCAGGGCAGGGAAGTCCATGACCCTCTTACCTCATGGTGGGTCTTACGTTGGGTTTTGGGGCAGGTCTCATGATGCCACACGGCTGACAGGTGGGCCGGGCAGACTAGAGGATCAGGACACTGGTCCACTGGACATGGGCCTTAACTGTGTGGGAATGTCTGGGATTGTGCAGACCCTCAATAGACATGGACAGCTCACCATCCTCCACAGCGGGCCCGAGCAAGACTGCTTTGCAGGCTTGGGACCCCGGACCCCAGTGCTGTTTGGCTATGACATGCAGTCTGGCTGTCGACTAAGGTGAGCCACTTGTTTCCATGAGGGCCTCTTGGTGGGTGTCAGAAAAGAAAGTCCCTTTCCCCCCATGTTAGCCAGGCTCTGCCTCAGCCGCCTGTCAGGGACCACCAGTATCCACCAGTAGCAAAGTGACCACACCACGCACCTACAAACACAGCGGGCTGCACTCTTGTGTAAACTTGCCTTGCACTTGCATTCTGGGAGTCCTTGCTTGGTTTCTGGCTTTTTCCCTTACACAGCACAAGGTAAGCAGTGAAAAGAAGCCTGAGGGGCTGGGAGTGTAGAGTGCTTGCCTAGCATAAAGCCCTGGGTTCGATTCCTCAGCACCACGTAAACAGAAAAAGCCGAAGTGATGCTGTGGCTCAAGTGGTAGAGTGCTAGCCTTGAGCAAAAAAGAAGCTGAGGGACAGTGCTCAGGCCCTGAGTTCAAGCCCCAGGACTGGCTAAATAAACAAATAAATAAATAAGGAAGGGAGCCTGAGTGAGATCTCAGCTACTTATTGTCTTTTTTCTTTCTTTCTTTTTTTGCCAGTCCTGGAACTTGGACTCAGGGCCTGAGCACTGTCCCTGGTTTCTTTTTGCTCAAGGCTAGCACTCTGCCACTTGAGCCACAGTGCCACTTCTGGCTTTTTCTATTTACGTGGTGCTAAGGAATCGAACCCAGGGCTTCATGCATGCTAGGCAAGCACCCTACCACAAGGCCACATTCCCAGCCAAACAAAGATTGTTGTTTATTTTTTAAAATCCTTACATAATATTCATTTTCCATAAAGTCCAAAGCCAGTTTTCTTTTTGTCAGTTGTGGGGCTTGAACTCTGGGCCCGGGCTCTGCCATTGAGCTCTTCAGCTCAAGGCTAGCATTCTTCAACTTCACCCACAGCGCCACTTGCTATAGTCATTTTATTCTCAAATTTGTACATGATAGAAATTGGCAAATAGCTCTGCACAGCTGGATGAGGCCAGTTCTCCCCTCAATGACCGCATTCCAGAGTAGTCACTTGCCATTCTTGTGGCTGAGTTTATGAAAATCTCCCCCAAATCTTTCTTATTTATTTATTTATTTGCCAGTACTGGGGCCAGGGTGCTGTCCCTTATTTTTTTCCACCCAAGGCAGGCACTTTACCATACGAGCCACATCTCCACTTTGGCTTTTTGGGTTCATTGGAGGTAAGAGTCTCATGGACTTTCTGCCTCGAATGGCTTAGAACCACTATCCTCAAGCCTCAGCCTCCTAAATAGCTGGGATTATAGGCATGAGCCACTGGTGCTTAGCCTTCTGTATCTTTGAGTGACTTCCATATAATGCTGCTCCCTGATGTTTTGGTTTTGTTAGTTATTCTGGAGAATTCTCAGAGTCCTTCAGGAGGAACGGGTTGCCAAGAGGGCAGCATTTCCCCAACTTCCACACACTTGGTGAACAGAGCATGTCTCACAATGGAGCCTGGTTTGAGAAACTTGGTTTTTGCTCATCTTCATGGCCAAGACGCCCCCAGGGCAGGGGGCTTTTCCCTCTTCCTCCTGGACAGAGAGAGAGTAACCGAACTGGGGGCCATGCAGGCCTTGGCTGCTTCGCTCAGTTGGGACTTTTCCTTCCTGCAGGCTGAGCACCGCTGTCCCGTGCGGGCTGGCTACGCAGAAGGTCGTGGCGCTGCTGATGGGCCAGGCCTTCCCCGACTACATGGCCTCCTTCGGAAACTCGCGGCCCCAGGACATCCTGGATTGGGTGCCTGTCCACTTCGTCACCCGCTCGTCCAGTGGGAAGGTAGGGGGAGCAGGGAGGGCCTCAGACAGGGACTCTGTGAGGTGGGGTGAAGGCAGTGGGGATCGGTTTGGGAAAGGACGGTGGGCTTTGTCCTCCTGTGCCTTCCTTTGCCCCGCAGTTGTGTGGCTCCCGGCTATGCACTAACTTGTGGTAGTCACAGCCAGGCTGTAAGGTGCCTAGGAAACAGATGGCGCTCGTGTTTAGACTCGGGTCCCATGCCTGCAGTCCCCTGTTCATTATGTCTGTACAGATGTGCTGCTGCCTGAAACACCCTGATCCAAGCTAGGGCCCCCTTCCCCCCAGGTATCTTGTGCTGGGGCGGTAAAGATGGAGCCACCCGCCTGCACCGTGCACAGCCCACTCGTGAGCTTTCAGTTCCGAGTTCCCGAAGAGCAATGGAGGCTGATACCCTACAAATAGGTTCCTGGTCACGTGGGATTGGCCCACCCCCCCAATTTTCTTTTGTCTTAGCAGTCAATGTGTGGGCGGCCTGTCCCGCCCTGAGCTGTGCCCGCCCTCTGTATCCCTCTTCCCTGTAATTGCCCGCTTCTCCCTGTCAGCCTCCTCAAGGCCTCTCATTATCCACTTTATTTATAGCCTGGGCTTGGGGTGAGAGGGGGCGCAGTGTGCTCCGCAGCTGCACTCAGCACTTGGTCCTGTCTCCTGGGTGCTGGGCACTGACCCCCATTACCCTTTCCTGTGGGGACTGGAGGAGGCAGGAGGATGCGTGAGCTCCCCTCAGCACCTGTGGCATGCGTGCTTGCTGCAGATGAAGCTTTGCTGGTATCTTTGACAGGTGTGGACAGAGCTGAATGCCCTTCTGTATGTCGCTTCTAAATGGCCAGCTGATAAGATGAGAAGAGCGCTTGAGGTGGATGCTGGTGCTCACACCTGCGCTCCCAGCTCCTCAGGAGGCTGAGATCTGAGGATCGCAGTTCAAAGCCAGCCCAGGCAGGAAAGTCCAGGAGACTAGGCACTCTCCCCGAGCTGCTTTTGCTCTTCTACCACTTGAGCCACAGCACCACTTCTGGCTTTTTCTGTTTATGTGGTTCTGAAGACTCAAACTGAGGGCTTCGTGCACACTAGGCAAGCACTTTACCACTGAGCCACATTGTTAGTCCATCCATGAGACTCCTCTCCAATAAACTACTTAGTGACAGAGTGCTAGCTGTGAGCAAAAGCTCAAAGATGGGGCCCAGGCCCAGTTCAAGTCCCAAGACCAGCTAAAAAAAGAGTGCTTGAATTCCTTCTCAGTGTCTTTAAACATGGAGTGTAATCAGGTTCAGTTTCGGAAGCATCTCACTCAGGTAGAGGTGGACAGGTACTGGATGTTGGAATGGTCTGTGGGCCCTTCCAGCCTCACAGATGCTGTCTCTGGAACCAGGAGGGGCTGGAATATTTCCTGTGGTGGTGCCACACTTCTAGAGCCCTGAGGGCCCCAATAACGTGGGCTTTTGTCAGAGGTGTTTTAGTCTTAACTTCCATCTCTTCATTCTGAGCAGAACACACTGTGATGTGGGGCTGCCCTAGAACGAACCCAGGGCTGCAGGTTGAGTTTGACTCAGTGTGGTGCAGTGTGTGGGTGATGGGTTCTGTGTTGCAGGGTCCCTGCCAGCTCCCCGTGGCTCTGCTCCTGGAGGTGGAGTGGACCAAGTACGGTTCCCTGCTGAACCCCCAGGCCAGGATCGTGAACGTCACCGCCAGCCTCCTCTTCTCCGGGCTTCCCGAGGTGAGCTTGCGGCCCTCCCTTCCGCGCGGCACCCCCAGCATCGTGAACGACAGCAACAGAGATGGACACACATCCACAAAACCCTACTAGTACAGGCGGGATTTATTTCCTTGGTAAAAAAAATATTAGAATGTCCGTGAGTGGGCTCCCCGAGCAGGGGCGTGTTTCCCGAGCCATCCAGGGCTCTCCTCCCTGGATCAGGGCCGGGTGTGGCTCGCAGCACTGGGGCGAGGACGGCCACCAGCCCCCAGAGCTGTGGAGTCCGGAGTCCCGGTGACCTGTGGTGGCGCTGCCCAGTTGCAGGTCCGCTCGGGGCGGGACGGCGCAGTGCTCGTGGCCAGCGCAGTGCGGTTCGTGGACGTGTCAGCGAGGGCCGAGGCCGGGCTCCGGGCGCCACCCGCCATCCACGCACGGCTGCCCCCCGGCTTCTTCTTCCCTTTCGGGTGACGTAAGTGTGCGGGGTCCACACCCCGTTATTCCTCACAGCGTCCTCATTCCTGCCAGGCCCACGGAGCGCAGCCTCCGCGAGTCTTCTCAGGCACTAATTGCAGGGCAGCATTTCCACACTGGCCTGGGCCGGTGGGGGTGGGGAGGAGGGGCGAGGGGGTGCAGGGGAGGGGGCACAGGGAGGGTGGCATGAGGAGGGGGTAGGGGGTGCAGGGGAGGAGGGGCACAGGGGAGGGGGCGCTGAGACGGGGGCACGGGGAGGGGGCAGGGGGTGCAGGGGAGGGGGGTGCTGAGAGGGGGCACGGGGAGGGGGGCGCGGAGAGGGTGCAGGACACCGGGAGGGGCACAGTGGAGGGGGTGGGGGCACAGAGGAGGGGGGCTGTTTGGGGGGCATGGAGAGGGCACAGGGGTGGGAGGCACAGGGAGGGGGAAGGAAAGGCCTGGGTTGGGGGGCACGGGGAGGGGGCGGGGAGGGCACGGGTTGGGGGGCATGGGGAGGGGCGGGAAGGCCTGGGCTGGGGGTTCGGGGAGGGGTGAGGGGCACAGGGAGCAGCGAGTCGGCCTGGACGCTGGCTGTAGTAACTGAGGGAAGGCTAGTCCTCAGTCCTGGGGCCGGGCATCCCAAGACCAGCTCCTCACAAAGCCCGGGAATGGAAGACTTTTCTAGAATGGGCTGTCCTCTTCTTGCAGAGGGCGGTGGGCCCGGCTGTCCGGGGAGCCGAGGATGGCGTAAACCCGGGGCTGGTGTCTGGGAGGCAATGTGCCGGGCGGGGATCTGCTGCTGGCCGGGCCCCCCGGGTGCACTGCGGCGCTAGGCCTGGCCCAGCACCCCGTGGCCCTGCAGCAGTCCGTGCAGCCTCTCGATCTCTCGCTCCTGCAGCAAAGCCGATGTCAGCCCGGCCCACCCGGCAGAGGACGGCGTGTGGCGCGGCCCCCCAGTGCCTTACCTTCTCGGAGCAGCTGAACTCCAGGTGCTGGATCTTGGTGGCCAGCTGAATGTTCATCTGCTTCAACCTTAGGAGCTGCCGCTCCGAACGGGTCTTCACCGAGATAATGATCCCTGCAATTGCGGAGGGGCCCATGACGCGGCTTGTTGTGTGCGCATGTGCGTGTGCCATGAGTGGGGCATGAACTCAGCGCCTTTCCTGAGCTTTGTCACTCAAGCTTCACGCTCTGCCACTGAGCCACAGCTCAAGTCACCAGCTTTTTTGTTGGTTTCTTGGAGATAAGAGTCTCATGGACTTTCCTGACTTGGCTGGATCCTCAGGTCTCAGCCTCCTGAGTAGGTTTACAGGAGCAGGCTACCGGTGCCCAGCTAGGACACCTGAATTAAAACAAAGGCGCTCCAGGAAAAGCCTGAGGGCTCCCCAGGGTTGTCTTGCCCTTCCCAGAGGTATCCTTTTTCCTGTACTGGGGTTAGAACCCAGGGCCTCACCCCTGCTAGGTGGTGCTCTGCTGCCTGGGACGTACTCCCTGTCCTGGCGGTTACATTTGTTTTTTGCAACAGGGTCTTGCTAAATTTGTCTGGGTTGACCTCAGACTCAGTCTTCCTGCCTCTACTTCCCCAGCAGCTAAGCTTACAGGCACACACAGCTTTGGTGACAAGGGAAACACGGGCTGTGAGGGCGATGGGGCCACTCAGGTGGTGGCCGCCTGCCAGGGCCACACCTCCCCACAGACTTGGAAACCGCAGGCCACCAAATACTCCTGGCCCACCCACCTACCGCCCATGCGCATGGGGGACGCACCATTGATGATCCGGGCCACTCGCCACAGCCGCAGCAGGATCAGCAGGCCAAGGGCCTCAAACTCATGTTCCCGGAACACAAAGACGATGTCCAGGACAAAGGACACCACCACCACGATGGCATCCAGGATCTCAAACTTGTGGTGGAAGAACTCCAGGCGGAAGACAAAGATCTTCAGGAAAACCTCCACCACAAAGATGAACAGGATGGCAATGCTCATGTAGTGGAACACCTGATGACAAGGACAGTCATCACCCCACAGTGCAGATGCTGTGCAGGGCCGGCCTGCAAGCCCGCCACAAGCTACATGCACACCACCCAGAGCCACGCTCTGAAGAACCAGGACCTGTCACCTGCACCAACTCTGGGGTGACAGGTGCCCATCAAGGGGTGTGGTGGTGGGCATCCTTCAGGTGTCACTGCTCCTGTACCCCAGGGAATGGGTGCCCACCTAGGTGGGAAGTGGAGAAGAGCCACATCTAATTTGTGTGTGTGTGTGTGCGTGCGCATGTGCGAGTCTCACAGTGGCCAAGAGCAATTTGAACATGGAGAACCAGCAGAAAGGATGACCTGTGACACGCTGATTGGCTCTCGTCCTCCGGGTCCCTGTGAGGCCCTGCTGCCAGGGGAGCCCCCATGCCGGGAACAAGTGACCCCATGGGCAGCACTGCACCAGGGCTGCGACGCATTACCTGCACCGCGTATTTGTTCTTGTCAAGCTGGATGATCTTCAGGTCCAAGATGAGCTGGGCCAACACCAGGAGGGCATCCAGGATAACCAGGCAGATGATGAACACCTGCAGGCCGCAAGGACAACAGCGGGCCCTCGGTTCAGGTGCAGGCCTCTGGACGCCTGGCATGGGTGCCTACCACCACCCACCAGTGCCCAGAGTGCCCCTGCTCCCTGCTGGGCCTTTCTGCACTGTCTCCCATACCATCGCCCAAGGGCTACCTTCTCAAAGGACTTCTTAGTTGTATAGTATCTAGAGGACCCTATATTCTTCTCCTCACATATGGTGTATACACACGCACATCCAAGGGAAGCTGGGAGGAGGGCACAGAACGAGTGGAAAATGGGTGAAAAAATAATACAGTAGAGAGCTGGGAACATGGTCTACTGGCAAGAGTGCTTGCCTCGTATACATGAAGCCCTGGGTTTGATTCCCAGCACCACATATATAGAAAATGGCCAGAAGTGGTGCTGTGGCTCAAGTGGCAGAGTGCTAGCCTTGAGCAAAGAGAAGCCAGGGACAGTGCTCAGGCCCTGAGTCCAAGGCCCAGAACTGGCAAAAAAAAACAAACAAAAAAAACAGTAAACACAGTAGAGGGGGCCCAACAGCTGCAATGGACATTGATGAACACGAACTAAGCAACTCAAGGGAAGCAGGGGGAGGGAAGAAGTGAGAGAAAAAGAGGGAATATTACACTGAGCAAAACTAATGTACATATCACCCGACCTGGAAGGAATTGTTTTATTGCTTATTGTTTTATTGCTAATATTCATAGATGTTATAAGCATTGTAGACTAGAATGACAATGCCCATCATTGGGAAGGTTGAAAAATGAAAGCAAAGGTGGGGGGTGGGCAGAAGGAAGGGGGGGGAATGAGGAAGGAGGTAACAGGTCTAACAAGAAATGTATTCACTACCTTAAGTATGTAACTGTAACACCTCTACATCATCCTGACAATAAAAAATATATATATGGGTTTCTTTAAAAGTGGTTTGCCTTTTCGTGTGTGTGCGCACACATGCACTCATGCTGCCCCAGTACTGAGGCTGGAACTCAAAGCCTGGGTATTGTCCTTGAGCTTTTTTGCTGAAGGCTGGTGCTCTGCCACAGCCCCACTTCTGGCTTTTTTCTGGTTAATTGGAGATAAGACTCAAAGGGCTGGGAATGTGGCTTAGCGGCAGAGTGCTAGCCCAGCATGCATGAAGCCCTGGGTTTGATTCTTCAGTACCACATGAAGAGAAAAGGCCAGAAGTGGCACTGTGGCTCAAGTGGTAGAGTGCTAGCCTTGAGCAAAAGAAGCCCTGGGACAGTGCCAGGGCCCTGAGTTCAAGCCCCAGGACTGGCAAAAAAAGAGTCTCAGACTTTCCTGCCTGGGCTGCCATCCTCAGATCTCAGCCTCCCAAGTAGCTAGGATTACAGGTGTGAGTCTCTGGTACCTGGCTCCTTTTTTTTTTTGCCAGTTCTGGGCCTTGGACTCAGGGCCTGAGCACTGTCCCTGGCTTCTTTTTTGCTCAAGGCTAGCACTCTGCCACTTGAGCCACAGCGCCACTTCTGGCCATTTTCTATATATGTGGTGCTGGGGAATTGAACCCAGGGCTTCGTGTATACGAGGCAAGCACTCTTGCCACTAGGCCATATTCCCAGCCCCAAGCTGGCTCCTTTTAAGTCACGTGTGGGGAAGTCTGTGGTGGGCAGACATTGTCCACTGCTTCCAGAAGGGATGAAGACACTTGGGGTGCTTGCAACTGTGTCCTGCAAGGACCTGTGGGCTCTCCAAGGTCTCCCACTCCCCTCATGCTTCCAGCACCTGCTCGTCCCCTGGGGGAAGGCGGGGCCACACTCAGCATGCTACCCCCAACAAGGCCCAGTGCCTTCTCCTCCAGCCCTCACAGCCACAGGCAAAAACTAGGCAGGCATGTGGGGCGCCGGTGGCTCACATCTATAATCCTACTCAGGAGGCTGAAGTCTGAGCATGGTAGTTCAAAGCCAGCCCAGGCAGGTAAGGCCATGAGACTCATCTCCAATTAAGCTCCAGAAAGTTGGAAGTGGTTCTGTGGCTCAAGTGGCAGAGTGCCAGCCTTGAGCAAAAAGGAGGCTCAGGGACAGTGCCCAGTCCCTGAGTTCAAGCCCCATGACTAACCAAAGAAAATGAAAAAAAAAAAAAACCAAAAAACCCACAAACAGGCAGGCAGAGAAGAGACTAAGCCCTGACAGCAGGTCTCGGCTGCTACTTTTATGGAGTGGCCAGAGCGCACTCAGCCTCCAGGAAGCTCCCTTTCATTTAGTGTGTGTCTGTCTGTGGGGGTGGGAATTTGTATAACCTAAAAATTGCCATTGTGACCATTGTTACTTGCCATTGTGACCACTGGCACCAAGTTCAGGGGCCTTCAGTACCCTTGGAGTCTTGTGACCACTGCCACTATCTAGTTCCAGCGCCCCAAATGGGAACCCCAGATCCCCTAAACAGTTAATCCCGTGTTTTTTCTGTCCACTTCTATGGCCAGCCCCCATTGCTGTGTGGGCCTGGATGTGCCTGTTCTGGACCGGTCTGGTCTTATAAGTGTGATCAAGAGTGAGCAGCCTTGCCGTGGGCCTAGAAAGAGCATCCTGTGTTAATGGCTCATCCACATACAGTGCATGTCCATGATTCCTTTTCATGGCTGAGTAGTAATCCACTGAACAAAAAGGCCACATGTTATGTAGCCATCCACCCCGATGGACCTTTAATTTACTTTTGGACGGGTCTGTTCACACCCCCGGCTCTGCCTGTGCACCCCAGGGCCTCCCCGGAGCCACGGGCAGAGGCCGGTGCCCTCCTACCTGGAACCTGTGCAAGCTGAAGAGCTTCCGCAGGCGGCTCCTGAAGTCTCGGCGCGGCTCGGGTGCAGGCGCGGGGCGGGGGCCTGGCTCGGCGTCCCCGGTGCTGCCCTCCACCCCCGGGCCGGGCTCGGCAGGCGGCTCGTCCTCATCGTCCTCCTCGTCCACCTCGTTCTCCCACTTCTGGTAGTTGACGTTCCAGGCGCGGTAGTCGTCGCCAACCACGGTGAAATGGCGCAGGAAGCTGCTCATGCTGGGGCGCGGGGCCCGGCGGACGGCGGGGCCGGGGCCGGGCTGCAGGGGCGGGGCGAAGGCCAGGCTGGAGCCCGCGGAGGGCGCGGGGGCCGCGGGGGGCCGCGCGGGGGGGGGGGGGGGGCCGCGCTGGAGCCCGCGGGGCGCGCGGTGTCGGTTATTCCTGGAGCTCGGGGCCCGGCGGGCGCGGGGGACGCCACAGGAAGCCGGGCCGCGCCATGTGCCTGGCTGCGGCCCGCGGGGCCGGGGCCGGGGGCGCGGCCGAGCCGCCCGGAAGGACGGGGAGGGGGAGCCCCGCGTTCCGCAGGAAAGCTCTCCACGCGCGCGCGGGGCCTGCGGCGTCTAGCGGGCGCAGGGCCGCGACCCGGGGAGGCGGGGAGCCCCGAGGAGGCCGGGCACGGCCCCCCCCACCCGGCCCCCGGGACCGAGGCAGCAGCCCCCGCCGGCCTCCCAACCCACCTTGCCCCAGCCCCTCTTTCTGGAACTTTCTCCCCCAGACATCTATCCTCCTGGCAGAACTGCTCACTTGGGGCGGATTTCTCAAACACTCCAGACACACGTGCTGCCCCGCTCCATGGCACGGCGCAAGCAGGATACAGAAGGCTCTGGAAAGCAGCTGTGCTCCTGGCAGGCCGGTGCTCCACCACCAGAGCCACGCGCACTTCCCGCCTTCTCCTTGAGGCTCCTGGACTCTGCTGCGGGGCCTGGCTTCTCCCCGTGGCCCTCAGACCTCAGCCTCCTGAGCAGCTGGCCCTTCACACAGCCATTGGGTGCTCTTTGCTGGGCAGCCTGTCTGCCCCCCGACCCCCCACAGTGGCTGAGACTCCCCGCGGCAGGACCCCCCCCCCCCCCAGCACCGAGAGCCCGCAGGTGCTGTGCAGAAACCACATCTGACGAGGGAGGAAAATTCTCTTTCTGGAAACTTGCACCACTCAAGATGCAACTTGTAGTCATTTGGGATGAAAATATTTATAGCACCCAACAGAGCAGAAAGTAATTCTGGTTTTAAGTCAAGTTGATGTCAGCCAGAAGCAGCGAAGTTCTAGAAAGAGGCTCATAGCCGACCAAGGAATTGTGGGCCTTGCTCAGCTGCTTTGCCACCCTGGCCCATCCACACTGGAGAAATTGAGTCACAGGGGCACAGGGAGTGCTGCCCAGGCCTGGTCCGCAGCAGCGGGAATGGGTGGACTCCTTTCTCTTGTCTCCTTCCCCTTCATCTCTGATGGGGTGTTTCTTGTCTCTGCTCATCTCCCAGCCCTGTCTCAAAGCCCAAGACTTGGACCAGGCATGGTGGCACACGCCTGCCCTTCCAGCTATCTCGGGAGTAGAGGGGGGAAGATCACAGTTCATTGCCAGCCTGGGAAAACCTCAAGATCTTATCTGAAAATAACTAAAGCAAAACCGGCTGGGACAAGCCTGGTGCTGGCGGCTCACACCTGTCATTCTATCTACACAGCAGCAGAGTCCAGGAGACCCGGATCTCCAACTAGCCATCAACATGGTGAGAGTGGAGCTCACCCCATCGGTGAACCAAAAAGCTCGGCTCACGCCAGGCCCTGAGTTCAAGCCCCAGTACTTCCTGGGGCTGGGGATATGGCCTAGTGGCAAGAGTGCCTGCCTCATATACATGAGGCCCTGGGTTTGATTCCCCAGCACCACATATACAGAAAATGGCCAGAAGGGGCGCTGTGGCTCAAGTGGCAGAGTGCTAGCCTTGAGCAAGAAGAAGCCAGGGACAGCGCTCAGGCCCTGAGTCCAGTCCCCAGGACTGGCCAAAAAACAAAACAAAACAAAACAAGCCCCAGTACTTCCACATCCTACACACACACACACACACACACACACACACACACACACACACACACAGAGGGCTGGAGCATGGCTACAACTGGCAAGTAAGTGCAAAGCCCTTAGTTCAAACTCCAGTGCCACCAACAAACCCCACCAAAGAGAAAACAGCTCCCCCACCCCTACCAAGGAGCAAGCGAGAGCACAGGTGCTGCCCAGTGGGGCTGGCACAGGCCTAGGAGGGACAAGAAAGTTCTGGAACACCTTGCTCATTTGCAGGCTCTGAGGCCTCCATCTGCAGAGCAGGGAGTTCCCATGTTCAAGGCCCTCAAACACCCACAGGATGAAGATCCTTTTTAAGAATCCCTGCCTGCTCCTGCGGTGCTCCTCTGTCCTCTCAGAGCTGTTTCTGAAGACCTGGTCAGCTTGGGACCCCAGGCCCAGGCTCAAGGAGGCACAATGCCAGAGCCTTCGGCACACCTCCACCTTGTGCGCATGCCTGGTTGTAAGCTGAGGCCAGCACCAGGCGGGAACGGCAGTGCCAGCCCTGGCCAGGGCCGGCGGTGGGCACTGGTCCCCCATAACCTCCTGCAGTGGAGTGGCACCAAGGCTCTATATTTGGAAGCTAGGCAGCTGTCACAGAAAGAGTTGACATGAACTCACCCCGGAAAAATACAGTCTGGGGGCCCTAAGATCAGCCCATCAGACGCCCAGGGGGCCAGGTGGGGTGAAGGCAGGATGCACCCACTAGCCAAGGGCTGGCAGCACCCACCGAAGCCATGAGGCAGGCCTAATCCCGGCCACAGAGCGTGGCCTCGGAACTGCCTAGGAATAAAATGTCACTGCTTTTTATCTCGTGGAGGTACCCGGCTGGGTGTCCCAGCACCTCAGGGCTCTAACACAGCCAGGCTGAATCACCTCAAGGGGTACCCTGGAGTTCTCCTGGTGGCCTCTAGCAGGTGCAAAGGGCAGGAGGCCAGAGCCTCCTCTAGGAAGGCGGGATGGAGACTGGCCAAACCTATGGATGGCAGGCCACAGCAGGAGAATGGACGTGGACTCTTAAGTGAAATACAGAAGCAGAATTTGGGGTGAAGTGCCTGGCAGGGGGACTCCAGGCCATGCCAGGCCCAGTGCCTTACTGGGAGGGAGCCCAGCGGTAGCTGGCCTCCCACAGTCTTGCCTGTTTCAGCCTCCTGAGTGCTGGGATTACAGGCATGAGCCACCATGTCCAAATCTGCCCAGAGGTTGGACTGGGGGCTACTTCCAGAGCCAGCCTCCACCTGGCACTTACAAACCTCAATTTGGGGAAGGATGCGGGAGGTCAGCATAAACCCTGGTGTCGAGGCCAAGTCTGGGCCTGGCAAGCTTTTCCCACCAGGGCATGGCGGGAACCTGCCTGAAGCCCACGTTCAGCTGAGGCCAAGCAGGCTGTCCTAAGCAGTGGCCTGCTGGGTTCCTGCTTCCCTGGGCAGCTGTGACCTGTGGCTACTGATGGACAGCGCAGGTGTGATGGCAGAGGGCACAGAGTAGTGGGGCTGGGCCAGGACAGGAGCTGGCGCTGGGAGACAGTGGTGGCAGCCCAAGGGCCACTGAGCTGTGAAATGCACCAGTGTGCCGGACAGCAATGGGAAGACTCCGGAAGAAGAGCTCAGGGCCTTTGCACATGCTGTTTCTCTGCCTGGACTCTGTAACTCCCTCTGTCATCTGTCCTCACCAGGCCCCTCCCAAGCCCCCAGTTCCAGGAAGCTGGCCAGGACCCCTGTGCCTCTCCTATAGGGTGTTCTCCACTTATCTGTGCCAATGACTCTGTCACCCCCATTCCTGAATAGGGTGGGGGTCCTGTTTACACAGTAACTTCTGAACCCAGGAGACAGGGGGTGGGGTGGAAAGAAGACACAGCAGAAAGCAGAACTCCTGGCCAAGTGCAGCTTACCTGACCGCACCCCACTGAGCCTCAGTGTTCTGAGGAATGCCTATTTTTAAGATCAGGGAAGTCTTTAAATAAGCGTAGAAGCTTTTACTTCTCCAGGGTGGGGAGGAAGTTTGAAGTGCCCCAAAACAACCCATGCCAGTGATGGCCCTGCTCAGGGCACCCCAAAGCTGAGCTCCCTGCCTCCTCCCCATTTCCTGTAGGTTCAGGAACCATGATTGGCAGGTTCATCTGCCAATCAATGGCTGCACTATTTATAAACTGGGAATCTGGGAACAGAGAGGCTAAGAGCCTTACCCCATGCCGCAGAGCCAGGACTCAAACTCTAGCTGCCCAACGCACAGTCTGACTTAGTCTTTTGCTTTCTTTCTTTTTTTTTTTTTTTGGCCAGTCCTGGGCCTTGGACTCAGGGCCTGAGCACTGTCCCTGGCTTCTTTTTGCTCAAGGCTAGCACTCTGCCACTTGAGTCACAGCGCCACTTCTGGCCATTTTCTATATATGTGGTGCTGGGGAATTGAACCCAGGGCCTCATGTATACGGGGCAAGCACTCTTGCCACTAGGCCATATCCCCAGCCTGCTTTCTTTCTTTTTCAGTCTTGGGGCTTGAACTCAGGGGCAAGGTGCTGTCTCTGAGCTTTTTTTGCTCAAGGCAAGTAACTCTGCCACTTGAGCCATAGCACCACTTCTGGTTTTCTGGTGGTTACTGGGAGATGAGTCTCATGGCCTTCCCACTTGGGCTGGCTTCAAACCACAATCCTCAGATCTCAGCCTCCTGAGCAGCTAGGGTTACAGGAGTGAACCTCCAGAGCCTGACTTGGTCATTTCCTAAACTTTTTGGCGGTACTAGGTTTGATTTTTGTTTTGTTTTTGTTGCCAGTCGTGGGCTTGGACTCAGGGCCTGAGCACTGTCCCTGGCTTCTTTTTGCTCAAGGCTAGCACTCTACCTCTTGAGCCACAGCGCCACTCTGGCTTTTTCTATATATGTAGTGCTGGGGAATTGAACCCAGGGCTTCATGTATACAAGGCGAGCACTTTACCACTAGGCCGTATTCCCAGCCTTGTGGTACTTCGTTTGAACTCAGGGACTTATGCTTTCTAGGCAGCCAACTGAGCCACACTCTCAGCCCTTTTTTATGCTTTAAGTATTTTTCAGGTTAAGTCTCTCACTTTTCCTCCAGGGTTGGCTTTAGACTAGGATGCTTTTATTTATACTTTCTGAGTAGCTGAGATTACAGGCTAGAACAACCATGCTTGGCTTATTCTTGTTCATTTCCTAATAGGTGGAGTAGCGTTGCACTTGGTGGGCTTTGAGATCCCCCCCCCAGTGGGCTGGTTTGAAAGCTCACTTGGGTGGGCAGTGGGCATGTGTGCCTCTTTCTCTGTGGCAGAAATGGACAGGGAGAGAAGCACCGAGCTTATGGCATCAGAGGTACTGCTGAGGAATACAGACAAAGTAGCAGTGGAAACTGTGACCCGGGGCCTCAGTCCCCTTGGGCCAACATTTCAGTGCCAGGCAGAGGACCCGTGGAGGACACAGCTCTATACCCCCTTTTCTGCCTGCCCTGCCCGGCCCTAGGGAACCCATCCCAGACTCCGGGCCCCGTGGCCGCACACCATGCTGTTCCCGGCCAACAGCCCCGGAGAGGAAACGGCAGCCACAGTCCTCACCAAGCCAAAGCAGTGCAAGCCTGCATCCCGCTTCCCAGCGGGGTGGTCCAGAGCCCCTGTGCCCAGCATGCTTTGCGGTCACATGGGGTGATAAGGACAAAGCAAGGGGGCTCAGCCTGGTAGTAGAGATCACGGTTTACCAAGCCTTCCCGGTAACTCAGCGCTCTTCACTGGCTTCTACAGAGGGAAACTGAGGCTGGGAGCAGCGGGTCTGGTCTACAAAGCTGGGCTGGCAGAGTCCCAGTTCCCTACAGAGTCTGCAAACCCCACCACAGCGCTGCGCCCTGTGACTCTGGGCGCGGCACAGACCCCTCGCCAGGGCCACCGTCGCTCTGGCCTTGGGAAAGGCTCGGCATCTCCCAGCGGCCATTTACCTTTTCCTCCTGGGACGCCATGTTCCTGTCGCCTCTGCACCTGGAGAGTGAAAGGCTACCCGTCAGGTCCGTTACTCTGCCCTCCTGTGACACTGCGCTTTACATTTGCCAGTCAGGCACTCTACCGCTTGAGCCACATCCCCAGCACATTTTGCTCTGCCTAGTTTTGAGACTGGACTCTTGTTTTCTGCCCAGCTCCGCCTGGAGCCATAAGCCTCCCATTTATGCCTCCTGTTAGGCTGGGATGGCAGGTAATACCACCAGACCCAATTTCCTGGTTGTGATGGGGTGGGTCTCATGAACTTTTTGCCCTAGGTGGCCTCCAACCTCGATCCTCCCCATCTCAGCCTCTGCATAGCTAGGATTATATGTGTGACCCACTGTGCCTGGCTGCAGTCTTTTTTTTTTTTTTTTTTTTTTTTTTGTTTTTTGGCCAGTCCTGGGCCTTGGACTCAGGGCCTGAGCACTGTCCCTGGCTGCTTTTTGCTCAAGGCTAGCACTCTGCCACTTGAGCCACAGCGCCACTTCTGGCCATTTTCTGTATATGTGGTGCTGGGGAATCGAACACAGGGCCTCATGTATATGAGGCAGGCAGTCTTGCCACTAGGCCATATCCCCAACCCCTTTTCTTACAGATCAGTTTTCTTACAGATTAGTATAAGGCCTAAAAATATACAGAGTATACACAAATCTTGACTTGCGCCCAAAAAAGGATTGGAAGCTGGTTCTCAGACCAACAGCTGTTTAGTACAGGTTCTACCTTTTGGAAACTGGCAGTAGGATGTGGCAAACACACCCACCATGGCTCAAGGGTAGAAAGAACCCAATGTGCATTGATGAGTGGACACACAGTATGGCATAGAGTGTGACTGCCACTTTGGAATATTAGCTAGCCAGTGAAAAGGAAAGCAGCAACAGTAACATGCTATATACCATGAGTGGAAACAAGAGTCTAAGAGTGCCTTGAATGCCATTTCTATGACCTGCCTAGAATGGGCAAAGCTACAGCGACAGAGGGCAGATGGCTGGTGGCTAGGAGCTGGGGATGGAAGAATCCATAACAAAACCACAACAAAAGTAGCCCAGAACATGCATAAGAGGGTCACCGAGGCTCACAGCTAAGTGGGTACTGTGACTAGCGCCTGACTTTGAGCAAAGCTGAAGAAGGCAGAGAGCTGTGGGAGGAAGGATGTTGCTGAAGTCTGCGTGGAAGTGTAGAAAGAGCACTGTTAGGCAAGCAGTGTACAAATTCATCTGAGTCTTTACGGGCTACCAGGCCCTGTGCAGGGCACCCCATGGTCATGCATGCCTGTAACACCAGCTACTTAGGAGGTAGAAATAGGAGGATAGAGGTCTGAGGACAGCCTGGACAACGTTATGGAGACCGCATCTCACTGAATGAGCTGGGCCTGGCGGTGCATGCCTATCACCCCGGCTTTAGGGGGCATAGGTAGGAGGACACCGAAGCTGACCCTGGACACACATGTGAGACCCAGCCTGGAAAATGACCAAAGCAGAGAGGGCCGGGGGTGTGGCTCATGGCGGAGGCCCCGAGTTCACCCCCGAACTGAGAGGGAGGCTGCCTGGCTGCAGGGGGGCGTTGGCACTGGGGCGAGTGGAGGAGGCGGGCCCGCGGGGCCCGCGCTGGGGGGCTGGGGTCCGCACCCCAAGCCCCGCGGTGCGGGAAGGCCGGGCCTCCCGAGGCCGCCCGCCCCGTCCCGGTCCCGGTCCCGGTCCCGGCCCCCCGCCCCGAGGCGGCCCGCCCCGTCCCGGTCCCGGTCCCCTGCCCCGAGGCGGCCCGCCCCGTCCCGGTCCCGGTCCCCCGCCCCGAGGCCGCCCGCCCCGTCCCGGTCCCGGTCCCGGTCCCCCGCCCCGAGGCCGCCCGCCCCGTCCCGGTCCCGGTCCCGGTCCCGGCCCCCCGCCCCGAGGCGGCCCGCCCCGTCCCGGTCCCGGTCCCGGTCCCGGCCCCCCGCCCCGAGGCGGCCCGCCCCGTCCCGGTCCCGGTCCCCTGCCCCGAGGCGGCCCGCCCCGTCCCGGTCCCGGTCCCCCGCCCCGAGGCCGCCCGCCCCGTCCCGGTCCCGGTCCCGGTCCCCCGCCCCGAGGCCGCCCGCCCCGTCCCGGTCCCGGTCCCGGTCCCGGCCCCCCGCCCCGAGGCGGCCCGCCCCGTCCCGGTCCCGGTCCCGGTCCCGGTCCCCCGCCCCGAGGCCGCCCGCCCCGTCCCGGTCCCGGTCCCGGTCCCGGCCCCCTGCCCCGAGGCGGCCCGCCCCGTCCCGGTCCCGGTCCCCCGCCCCGAGGCCGCCCGCCCCGTCCCGGTCCCGGTCCCGGTCCCGGCCCCCCGCCCCGAGGCGGCCCGCCCCGTCCCGGTCCCGGTCCCGGTCCCGGCCCCCCGCCCCGAGGCGGCCCGCCCCGTCCCGGTCCCGGTCCCCTGCCCCGAGGCGGCCCGCCCCGTCCCGGTCCCGGTCCCCCGCCCCGAGGCCGCCCGCCCCGTCCCGGTCCCGGTCCCGGTCCCCCGCCCCGAGGCCGCCCGCCCCGTCCCGGTCCCGGTCCCGGTCCCGGTCCCCCGCCCCGAGGCCGCCCGCCCCGTCCCGGTCCCGGTCCCGGTCCCCCGCCCCGAGGCGGCCCGCCCCGTCCCGGTCCCGGTCCCGGTCCCGGCCCCCCGCCCCGAGGCGGCCCGCCCCGTCCCGGTCCCGGTCCCGGCCCCCCGCCCCGAGGCGGCCCGCCCCGTCCCGGTCCCGGTCCCCCGCCCCGAGGCCGCCCGCCCCGTCCCGGTCCCGGTCCCGGTCCCCCGCCCCGAGGCCGCCCGCCCCGTCCCGGTCCCGGTCCCGGTCCCGGCCCCCCGCCCCGAGGCGGCCCGCCCCGTCCCGGTCCCGGTCCCGGTCCCGGCCCCCCGCCCCGAGGCGGCCCGCCCCGTCCCGGTCCCGGTCCCCTGCCCCGAGGCGGCCCGCCCCGTCCCGGTCCCGGTCCCCCGCCCCGAGGCCGCCCGCCCCGTCCCGGTCCCGGTCCCGGTCCCGGCCCCCCGCCCCGAGGCGGCCCGCCCCGTCCCGGTCCCGGTCCCGGTCCCGGTCCCCCGCCCCGAGGCCGCCCGCCCCGTCCCGGTCCCGGTCCCGGTCCCCCGCCCCGAGGCGGCCCGCCCCGTCCCGGTCCCGGTCCCCCGCCCCGAGGCCGCCCGCCCCGTCCCGGTCCCGGTCCCGGTCCCCCGCCCCGAGGCCGCCCGCCCCGTCCCGGTCCCGGTCCCGGTCCCGGCCCCCCGCCCCGAGGCGGCCCGCCCCGTCCCGGTCCCGGTCCCCCGCCCCGTCCCGGTCCCGGTCCCCCGCCCCGAGGCCGCCCGCCCCCCGCGGCTGGGCCCCGCGCGGGGGCAGACGGCCTCCCCCTTTCCCTCTCCCTCCCTCTCGCCTTCGGGGAGCCGGGACGGCGCGGGCTCGGACCCCGTTAGGGGCGGGCTCCCGCGTCCCCACCGCGGGGCTGGGCGCTTACCGCGGCGCTGCCCTGCGCGGACGGCGGGACGCTCGGCGCGGAGCGCGGACGGACCGGCCGGCGGGAGCGCGGAGCTCCGAGGGCCGAGGTCCAACTGTGGCCGCGAATCACGGGACCGGCGGGGCCCGGGCTGCACTTCCTCCGTGCGCGCCCACCGCGCCGCCGCCCACTTCCGGAGCCACGGCCGCGTCCCCGCCCCGGACCCCCGGAACGGCCTGACCTCCGATCCCCGACCCCCAACCCCGACTCCGACCCATGACCCCACCCCGACCCCTGACCTCACCCCGACCCCTGACCTCACCCCGACCTCTGACCCCACACCCGACCCCCAACCCGCGACCCCACCCCGAATCTCAACCCCGACTCCTACCTACGACCCCACCCCGACCCCTGACCCCACCCCGACCCCCACCCCTCCCCTGACTCAGACCCTTGATCCCAACCCTAACCCGACCTCTGACCCCCAACCCTGACTCCGACCCCCCGACCCCACCCTGACCCCCAGCCCCACCCTGACCTCCAACCTCATCCGTGACCCCCGACACAACCCCCACTCCGACCCCACTCCACCCTGACCTCCCCCCCGACTGCCCTCCGCCCTCCATCTCCCCCCTGACCTCTGCTGCGGAACTCCGCTGCAGAGCCCACACAGACAAACAGATGGACGGACAGACGGGCGGGCGGTGCAGGGCACAGACAGGGAAGCCCTCAGCTCACTGGCCTGAGCACCCATGGGCTGCTGCTCCCACCTCCTTGCTGGGCGCCCGCCAGTGCTCGTGACCCTGCGCTCAGTGGGGCAGGCGACCCCCCCTTGGGCCTGCCGCCCTGCACTGAGCAGCTGAGGTGGACGGTGTGGGCCCAGCGCTGATGGCCACCGCTGGCCAGGCAGGTCAGCTAGCCAGGTGCAAGGCTCTGCGACAGAACGCCTGCCCAGAGAGTGCAGGGCCCTAAGGGCAGCACCCCTGACCTCAGAACCCCCAAAAGACCCCAAACAACCTGGCACCATAGAAAGAATTAAGTGGCCCCTGACCTCCGGGGGAAGGAAGGACATCTTTATTTTCTTCCTTGTTTCCAGTTTTGAATACTTTGTGCTGCTGAAAGCAAGGAATTGTGCAATCACAAGTGCTGGTGTGGCTTTTCTCTGATCCCTGCACAGCCGCGTGCTGTCAGTGTGACAGGTTCACATGGCACTGCACAGTTGTCACCATTTTGACAATAATTCAAAACTATATTTCAGGATGAACTGTACTTTTTCTTTTTCCTAGTTCTGGGGCTTGAACTCAGGACCTGCACGCTGTCCTTGAGCATTTTCACTCACAGCCCGTGCTCTACCACTTGAGCCACAGCTCCACTTCCAACTTTTTGATGCATAACCACAGATAAGAGTCTCAAGTCTGGGGGCTGGGAATATGGCCTAGTGGCAAGAGTGCTTGCCTCATATACATGAAGCCCTGGGTTCGATTCCCTACACCACATATATAGAAAACGGCCAGAAGAGGTGCTGTGGCTCAAGTGGCAGAGTGCTAGCCTTGAGCAAAAAGAAGCCAGGGACAGTGCTCAAGCCCTGAGTCCAAGCTCCAGGACTGGCAAAAATAAATAAATAAATAAACAAAACAGTTGCAAATAATTTTTAAAAAAGTCTCAAGTCTTTCCTGCCCAGGCTGGCTTTGACCTATACTTCTCAGATCTCAGCCTCCTGCGTATCTAGGATTACAGGCATGAGCCAAAGGCTCCCAGTTACAAAATGACTGAGGAAGGCTTATGAGGAAGGACTTTGTGGTTTGGTATGCCAATATGGTTCTTTGCACAAAGAAGTCCTTGCCCCTTGCCCTCCAGCTCCTCCTACCCAGCAGGTGCCCAGTGTTTGTGGAGGTCCCAGGGAAGAGCTAACTTCTGCTTTTTGCTTTCTCTCAGGCCTTGTTTTCAGGGGCTGCAGTGAACATGTTGCTTCCGGGGGCACAGGCTCTGGAAAATAGGAACAAACCAAAGGAAGGGACAAAAGCAGGCCAGATTTCAGCCGGGGACCGGAAGTGTCTGTGTTTGGATTCCTCAGGGTGTTATCTGTCTGGGTCTCCAGGCCCCTTCCCTGGTATATGTAATTCATTGACACCACGTGACAAGATGTGCAGGGGGCCCGGGTACTGCCTGTGATGACACAGCTACGCTGAAGGGTGTGGCTGGCCTGGGACAGGGCTCCATGGGGAAAAGAGCTTGTTCAGGTAAGAGACCAAAGGAAGCCAGGTACTCCTGGCACACCTGTAACCCTAGCTCCTCAGAAGGCTGAGATCCGAGAATAATCTCTGGATTTGCCTGTTCTGGAAACAGCCTCCTTGGTACCACACATGTTCTGTGTCTCTCACTCAGCATCAGGATATCAAGGTGCACTGTGTTGTAGCGGGTGGCAGAGCTTTGCTCATCAGGACTGAGTCGTATTCCACAACACAGATATGGCACATTGTTTATCCACATATCCACTCATGTCCTCTGATGGGAAAGGACAAGTCTGGCTGCTGGGGTTGGGGTGGCAGAAGAGCAAGGCGAGGTGGTAGCCTGGCTATGTGTGGCAGCAGGGAGGAAAGGACTGTGAGTTTGCGATCTTGGAATGGAGGGGTGCAGGCGAGGGGGGCAGCCATGGCGGGCAGTGTCCCCTGCAACACAGAGGTGGACCATGTCTACCCAATTGTAGGACTGGACCCAGAATGAGTGAGGGAGAGATGGCAGGGAGGGGATGAAGTCAAGAGGGTCTGGCACCTCGGGCATGGCGGGGTGCCACTGGCACCTTGGTGCCTGCACCTGGCAGGACATGAGGACTCGAGCTAGTCTGTGGGTCTGAGTCGCACCAGGCCAGCAGCAGCAGCAGCAGCGCCTTGCTCTACCTGCTGGCCGCTCATGGAAATGACAATGGCTTGTTCTAGCCAAGCCAGGGCAGAGCTGGCTGGGCCTTCCCAGCCTCTTCACCAGGGAGAGGCCCAGTCCCCGGCAGGTGGCCGTCCTCAGGTGACTCGTGCTCTGCTGGACTGGGGTCTGGGGAGGGGCTGTCACCTCCCCCCCCCCACATGGCCAAGGACTCCAAGCCCTGGCCCCACTTGCCCATGCTGGCTTTGCCTGTGCTCAGCGCCGTGGCACTTTGTCTTCACCTCCTCTAGGTCTCAGCCTGAGCCAGAGGCTGGGATCCTTGGGGACCAGAGCAGAGGGACCCTCGCCACCTCCCCCTCCCCCTGGTCTGGGAGGAGAAAGCTTTTCTCAGCATGGCCTCTTACAGGAGCGTCCTGAGGGGCAGAGGCTGGCCATGGTCCCCCTGCCACACTCTTGTCTTCCCTGGGTCTGAGCCCCACACACCCAACTAGGCGAGCAGGTACTTGCCGGGAACATCTGACTGGAAGCTCTAGTGAAGGCGTGAGGAGGTGTTACCTGGAGCTGGCATCTCACAGACTTATCTGCCCAGACTGGCCTTGAATCGGGATCCTCCAAGCCTCAGCCTCCTGGGTGGCTAGGATTACAGGCATGAGCCACCCATGCCCAGCTAAGTAGTGCCTTTCTAAAACACACAGGTCCACCTGCCTGGCCCAAGGACGCCCCGAGTCCCATCATGGAGTGGGCGTCCCGGCTGCCAGAGGCCAACACTGGCCAGTATGTCCTTTGTGTGGCGCTGTCTGGAGTGGCTGCTCTGAGCCACACCTGGGAAGCTGTGCTGCCGGCACAAGGCACACTGGCAGCCAGTCTGGCAGGTGGCAGGCTGTAAGGTAAGGAAGGCCATGGTCCAAGCATGCGACAGAATGGCCAGGCCAGACGCTGGGGTGGGGGATGGGGGGTGGGCAGGACATGACCATCCCGCCATCATCCTAATGCCAACCCACCGTTCCATGTATATGTACCTGTGCATACCACTGACAACCCCAACTCACAACCTCCCCCCTTAATCCCTGCTGCTTCTCCCCTAACACTCCCACATTGTGCTTCTGGAGGCGAGTCTGAGGTTGGCCCTCCATCTCTGTGGCTGCCTTGTCAATCAATGCTCTTTTGCAAAACTTGTCATTTCAATGACTGGCATGCTGTACACAGGAAAAGTGTAAGAGGCTCAGACAGACTGACTCAGGCGGAGTGAACCCATGGGGTGGGAAGGGCTGGGGAGACACAAGACTTGGCTCAATACATCTGCTCCAAAGCTGCCATCTTACTAACAAACACGCATGCTCACACACGTGCATCTCCAGAAGCAAAAAGCAAGGAAGAGGCGGCCCTGGACCTGGGGAAGCCAGCTCTCCTGGGCCAGCCATGGTGCCATGCAAAGAAAAACGCGACAGGACAGGCCACTCCGAGCTAGGACACACGGTGCCTTTTGGTTAGCTACCTGAGCTTAGCCAAGGCGCCCCAGTTGTTGGGAGGCTCCACAAACAGGAGGGGACCCAGCCTCTTAGTAGCACCCTCTCTTCCTGCTCCCAGCACACCAGAAGCCTGGCTTCCACAGGGCACAGGTGCTAGCTGGGCACAAGCAGCCCCACGCCCTGTGCCCTGCTCTGTTGTTTCAAAAGCCAGAAAGTCTGGCCAGGATTGTCTGAGTTGAGGATGGAGACCACCCCTCTTAACCCTTTGTTCTACAAATACAAAAACAGATTGAGACTGATTTAAACCCTGACCTGAGCCAAGATTGTGTGCATATGTGTTATATGGAGCCAAGCCTAAGTGCACTCCTTTAATCTTAGCACTCTGGAGGCTGAAAGAGGAGGATCGTGAGTTTGAGGCCAGTCTCCACTACTCAGTGGGTTATTAAAAAAAAAATAACTTGGCTAGGCTGTAAATGTGGCTTAGTGGTAGAGTGCTTGCCTAGCATGCATGAAGTCTAGGGTTCAATTCCTCAGCGCTACATAAGCAGAACAAGCTGGAAGTGGTGCTGTGGCTCAAGTGGTAGAGTGCTAGCCTTGAGCAAAAGCAGCGCTGAGACAGTGCCTAGGTCCTTGAGTTCAAGCCCCAGGACTGGGAAAACAAAAACAAAATTAGGCAAGAAGCAATTTCATTATGGTAACTTAACAGGTAGGTTAGGAATCTGACTCCCCTCAAGGCTCATGGGGCGGGCTGGCAAGCAAATCCTTGGCAGATGGCAAATGCTCTTCTGCCAAGCTCAGCAGGAACGTCCTTTATCCCACCCGTGCTCTGCCACTCCTACTGCAAGTGCCAGGCTGTCCGGGAACGTGACGCTGGCTGGCATCTTGCTCCCCAGCCCCCGAGCAGCTGCGGAGGGAGTGGGCGGGTCCTCTCTGGGCCCCCGGCATTTGCTGATGTGCTAATTGGGTGCATTTTAAAATGGCAATTTAGCACTGTCTCTAGATTGTACCACAGCAATCTTGGCTGAGTATTGAAGGTTACAGCCAGGCCCACTGTTAAAGAGAAATGTGTGGCCCCCATATTGTGGTGGTGCCTAGGCATCATCAGACACTGGACAAGTACCTTACTTTACCGCCCCCCCCCCCGCCCCAGGGGTTTATGGCTCTGCTGTACAGTTCATTGGCTTTTGACTGGCCCTTTCCCCAAACCCACTACTTTCTCCCACAATGAACAACTTGTCTTGCTCCCTTTTTCATATTTTTGGTCAGCTCTGAGGCTTGAACAAGACCTGGGCACTGTCCCAGAGCTTCTTTTGTTCAAGGCTAGTACTCTTATCACTTGAGCCACAGCACCACTTGTGGTGGGGCTTGAATTCAGGGTCTGAGCCTCTTTGTGCTCAAGGCCAGTGCTCTACCACTTGAGCCACACCACCACTTCCAGCTTTTCCCTAGTAGTTAACAAGATAAAAATCTCACTTTCCTGCCCTGGCTTGCTTTCAACCATGATTCTCAGATCTCAGCCTCCTGAGTAGCTGGGATTCCAGGTGTGAGTCACCAGTGCCCCGCTTACCTTTTAAATTCCTACTGAACCATTTAACATATTTAGATTAATTATAATTAACAAAACTTTGTAGTTCTGGCGCCTAGGGCTTACTGTGCAGTAGTGGAAATGATGCAGGCACCTGCAGTTAACCCCACCCATAATTGTGCTCCTGGACAGGGCAGTGGAAGCTGGCAGGGTGGTCACTGCCCGGGCAATGGCTTAGGAGGCCCAGAACTGTGGGACTTGTGTTAGTGCTGGGCTGACACAGGCTTCTCTGGTGTCTGGACCACATACTCACATGGGCTCCACTCCTTTGTGTTGCTCCTGGCTTGCCTGTTGCCAACACATCTTGGTGTCATGGGCCTCCTGCATGCTTATTACACAGAGGGCAGCCTGGCAGTGGTCCTGTTAGGGGCATGCCAGCCTCAGTTCACAGCCTGGGGCAAGAGGGTATCTGATTTTGGTCCATGATTGTGTTCAAACCTGCACCATGGGCTTGCAGAACTGAAAGGCCTTTTTTCATCAGTATTGCAGTGAACTGGGTGGGGGTGGGGCGTTTCCTGGAGACGAGAAGATGGGCAGCACACCCCATCCCTCCTGTAGAGCTTCCTTAATAGCCCCCCTTCCCCAAGCAGGGCGCTGCCCACTCCTGCACAGCTCCATCAGAAGCCAACTGTTGCTCCTGTGTCTATCAGTCTAGCTCAGGGCCCTCTTGCTGGCCCAGCCTGGACTTGAATGGCTCCATTTGTGAGCGTGCCACTGGAGTCTCTGGTGCCACAACAGCACCCCCACCCCTGGTGGACAGGGCTCGCACTCGTGGATGTAGCCATTGAGACTGCAGCCATCCTCATTTTACACACAGCTGCAACCACACTTTCCTGCTTTTGTCTGCTGACCATCACCCAGGGGTGCTCTGCACAAGTGCTCGGATGTGTACAAGCCAGGGGTCACACAGGCACCACTGGGAGCCCCGCCAGGATGAGACTTTTCCTAATAAACACAGTGCTCGCTTGTTGGGCAGGGATACTGGCTCAGTATGCACCATGTACACCCTGTCTCAGGTTAGAGGCATGGGAGACGAGGGAAAATTGGTTTGTGGAGGGAGGTAAGGCCGCAAGCTGTTAGCACACATTTCACATCACTAGTCTTTCTAAGGCTCCACAAGCCTCATCTCTATATAAGAAATGTGCAGCTAGGCATCCCACTCCAGGACCGGCACAACCGAAGTAGGGCAGACCGATTTTACCACTACAGGGCAACTTCAGTCATAGAAATGCTGATTCCTAATGCTCACGCACCGCTCAGCGCCATCCAGTTCCTCAAGGCCCATCTCCCCTCCCACCAGGGCTTGGGAGTGAATGCACATGCACGGGGGCCGCAGGCCACGGAGTCTTGTGTCCACTCGTCCCCCACCTCTCCACCAGTCCCAGCCTCCCTGGCAAGTCCTCACCCCACACCCTAAGACAACTGTTTGCAACAGAGGCTCATCCACTGATCCGTGAGTCCCCATGCCAGTGATAAAGACAGCACTGCTCCTGAAGAGACAGGCGGGGACAAGAGCAGAGCCAGCGAGGCTGCAGACCAATGGTGGCTTTGGATCCCCAAGTTCAAGTGGACCCCAACACCCAACAGGTCAGCTGGCAAGGGAGGGCAGTGCTGCCTCCCCACCAGAGAAAACTGGTCACACCCAAGTTAAAACACAGACACTAACTGGCGTGACCTATGCTTGGAAAATATCTGACTGAAAGGAAGACAAAACCGAGATGGAGGTGTGGTTTCCAGAGCGATTTATTCATTAAAATCTATCCAATGCGCCATCAGCAGTGGTCCTGTGTGTATTGTGCTGATAAATAGACACTGACTGAGAAGATTTAACAAGTTCGTCATTTAATAAGTCTCAATTCATTTTTATCACATGGTATTGTACATGGTCATCTGTTGAAACAGATTTCTTTTTAACAGATCTTAGTTTAAAAAAGTCATAGACACTGTGAGTTCTGTATAAACTGGTGGACAGCAAGTTAGTTCCTTTGTTCTGACTGACAAGCCTCAACTTCACCGTAGAATAAAGAATGTAGACCACAGAAAGCATAATCGGTCACTCGTATAGAACGGTATTGTTTCTATAATTTGAAGCTTTCTGAATGGACGGGTTCAGGCCTGATCCAACTGTAAAAAGATTACTTAATGAATAGACTATATGGAAATTGTACAAAATGTTATTAACTTTAATCATTAATAGTTTAAACAGTACTATATTTCTAACTGCTATTCAAAATCCAAAGCCTCTGAGCCCGGGTGTCGGCTGTGGGCAGCTTGCCCCACCCGGCCCGTGCTGAGGGGCAGAGGCTTTGGCATTTAAAGAATGGCTTCAGTTGTCAAGAGGAGTACACAGAGGGCTGTGCTTTAGTAACACACACCCTTGCAGTGGGGCTGGAGGGTGCAGGGCACTCCTACTGTCAGAGCTAGGAAAACGTCGGTGCACAGGACAAGACAAGGAGAGAAAGCAATCCCTTTCAAACAAAATCTGAAAATAAAAAAATGTTCACAGTGGTTTATATCAACAGTATGCATTTCATGACAGTAACATGTACAGACTCAGAGCACCCTAGGGCTCTTTATATCCTAAAGAAAACGAGCATTTACACTACTCATGGTTTGCACTGAATTAAAAAAAATCAATTGTACACTTACCCTCCGACAGGATAGACTGTCCTGGGGTGTACAGCTTTAACACCATCATTAACGTTGTTTGCAAAGGGAATAGGGAATTTAAAAACAAAATCATTTTCTTTCATTCGCTGTTATAACCAGCAAATGCCATCCTTATATAGAGGGGGGAGGGGCCCACAGCACAGGTCTATCTGAGCAGGCTGACCAGCACGCACGCGCAGTCTTAAAAATGAAGGCTATCTATAACTCTATGGTACAAGTCCCGACCGCGTGGCAGGGCGACACTATTTCTTTGCTTGCTTTGTAATCATACCCCGGGGTGGCGTGACGGGTCTCGTGGCATTCGGCTTCTTTTTCTCTGCAGGCTTTAAAATCTGCAAAAATTAAAAAGGCATTTTAGGAAACATGCTCAACTCCAAATCTTAAAGATTTTACAATCTCACTCAAATCTTGTCTGGAAAGGTTCTGGCCATTTCCAGCAGCTTCACCAGCATGCTAAGCCCACACAGGACATCTGGATGCTATCAGCAATGTGGCAAATGTATGTCCACACACCTGAGTTGCCGCTTCTCACCCAAGTGGACAGTCCTTCAGAACAGCAATCCCCAAGACCCACAGGGAGTGTGACACGTGTAGGGTCCTTGCTGTCTCTGGAGCTCCAAGTACCCCAGGTAAAATGGGGTTCACTCAACTCGTAGCCGTTGTGGGCTCTCAGTGGTTCCACCTGCTCATGACTGCGCTCTGGCCCAGCCATATAGATGAGGGTGGAGGTGGAGATGGCCAGGGAGCCCCACAGGATTGGAGAAAAGCCAATGGAGCCACATTACCACACAGCAGCCCTGGCACGTGAGGCCACATGCATGGCTGTCATATGCAAGCAGCTCTTTAATTTCATCTCAACATCACAGTCACAATGATTTTAGATAGCTGGGGGGGGGGGGGGAGTCCTAAGTGCAAGGAACTTTACCTGTTTAAATCATTTACATAGTTAAATTCAACACTAGAGAATCTAGAAAGGTGGTAGGGGACAAAAGCGGATGGAAAGGGCCACGCAGGTTCAGAAGCAGGAAAAGGCGGTCTGGGCCCTACCTGGAAGGAACACATTAGTGTTTCGTCCACACTCATCATGGCACCCGCATTGTCAAACTCTCCACAGTAATTTGGCGCAGAAAACAGAGTGACCAACTGCCTCTTCGCAAAAAACTCATATCCATCTTCAACCACCTTTGGAGAGAAACATTTTTCAGTGTAAGCAGACATACATTTGGCTGAGAAAAACCCCTTGCCAGCTGCCCGCCGCTGGCTCTGAGCTTTGCAGATCACTCCCAGATACCCGACTTCTGTCTGAGGAAGCAATACCTACCCACCAAAACCACAGGGAGAATCGGGCTCACACACGCGCGAAAGTGAACATGTAAAATTCAAAACCAATACCTGATGGGCTCTACAAATAAGGTCCAAATCATGCTTATGGAGAAATTTTGCAACCACTTCTGCACCAAATGTGAAGGACACTCCTCTGTCATTTTCACCCCAGCCTAAGACATCTTTATCGGGGTCAGACCACAAAAGATCACAAAGAAGACCTTGATCGGGCACATCAGTTGGTCGCATAATTCGCCGAATCTGCTCCATAGATTGAAGATCTGGTGATAAACCTACAGAGTGAGGAAAAAAAACTGAAGGAGGCAGCCCTGCTGCCTTTCACAGTTCTCTCAGACGCAAAAACTGACACCAAAGCCTAAATCTATGGCTAAGTTAGTGTGGGTTAAACCAACAGACAACAGAGTTACCATATGCAAAAGACATGGGGGGGCCACCCCATGGGTTCTGGCATACAGAATTTCGGTATGGTAATCACAGTGAATTAAACCAAGTGGCAAGGGCACGGCACAGACCGTACATGCTCTCATCAGCCAAGCCCTGGCTCCTCTCTTGCCTTCGTTAAAGCATCACCTTCTGCTGGCTCTTTGAATCTTCTTTGACACTATTTCAATGGTCTCATACACAGAGCAAAGCAAAGAAACTCAGAATCCAAGTCAGAGGATCAAAAATAGATCAAAAGACAATCAATTCACACTTTTAGTATTTAAGAAGATCGATGGGTTGGCAGGTTAACCATGGTTCATTTTATATTTAAAAGTACTTTCTGCTCTATTTGCTTTCTTCCTTTTTTTTTTTTTGGCCAGTCCTGGGACCTGGACTCAGGGCCTGTACACTGTCCCTGGCTTCTTTTTGCTCAAGGATAATACTCTGCCACTTGAGCCACAGCGCCCCTTCTGGCCATTTTCTGTATATGTGGTGCTGGGGAATTGAACCCAGGGAAGGCCTCATGTATACGAGGCAAGCACTCTTGCCACTAGGCCATATCCCCAGCCCCCTCTGCTCTATTTTCAAATTAAACTGTCTAGAACTCCTTGCAACAAATGTGCTTCCTCCAAAACTCCATCTGGATGTTCAGGCCACACAGGGCCGACAGAGGCCGTCACCCTCACCAACGCCAGCACCCGCCTTCAAGAAGGGACCAAGACTCAGCTGATGACAACCAGCCACATACCCCCATGACAGCAGAATATTTTCTCGTCCACGATGGCTGCTATTGGCAAGCAGTTAAAACAGTCTGTGAAAGTCTTCCATAGTTTAATGTTGTATCTTCTTTTACCTGTGAAAATTTAGGATGGTTAGAAATGTCTCTTCTGCAGTTTTATGTTCCACGACTTTCTCTAAAAGTAAGGTTTTGCTTGTTCAAGTCAACACAACTTTGTTATTCAGAATCTCTCAGAGGGGACTGAAGATGGGTGCTTGGGACGCAGACATGTCTGATTCCCATCTTCACAAAGAATATTTAAAATGTCATGCAAGTATAAAATCAGAATTCTCAGCAGGATAATGATTAGGAATTCACACCAAATCCCAATTAATTATCTGGTAGCACCAATTTTGTCTGAAATCTAGTACGAACTCAGTTTCCTACGTCTAAAGGCAACCATGCAGCCATCATCTATCTTCTCCCCAAGGAAACCTCCCTAAGCCGGGAGCTTTGGGCCAGGCAGGGATCACCAGGAGGCACAAACAATGCAACAATGTGCAGGCTCGGCATTCTGGAGTCGTCAAGACTAAGACTAACAGAAGACACTTTTCTTGGCATACAAAATGGGGTGACGGATTAAGCTAATGTAATTTACTGCTTTCTCTACTCGGCATATTTTAGAAAAATGAATGCCTTTTTCCCCCCCATAGTATCAGTGTGCCAGAAGGAAGACCACTCTGATAGGCATCTGAAGAACTTTCTTTAGAAAAGCACAGGTAGACACACAGAGCACAATGGGGCTGTGCACATGATTGCACAATGTAAAGTCACCAAAACCCCAGAACAGCACACTTTAAGTCCATGGGGCTTGTAGAGTGAAATCTCTCTGGGTATCTAGACAGATTCTCACTCAGACTTGTTCTGAAATTGAGTTCTGTGTGAATGGCACTCAGCAGAGACCTTAACAGAGCCATCCCTCATTC
Organism: Perognathus longimembris pacificus; assembly: GCF_023159225.1. NCBI lineage: Eukaryota > Metazoa > Chordata > Mammalia > Rodentia > Heteromyidae > Perognathus > Perognathus longimembris. The sequence continues at coordinate 85,992,128 of NC_063163.1, read as the reverse complement.
AGTCACCGCCACCAGAGAGAGTAGCATCTCCACTGCGTCTCAGCAAAGGCAACCCCGGAGAAAAGCTTGTCAGTAAAAGAAGGACATGAGCTTCTTCTAAACTGCATCTAAACTGTCAAAAATGCTAGCATCAGGAGCACACTCACATTCATCCTTGGATGCAGGGAGTACTTACATTCATCATAAAACCCATAAATCCTATTGATGCTGGCACACTCGTGGTTGCCTCTGAGAAGAAAGAAGTTCTCGGGGTACTTGATCTTGTAGGCCAGTAAGAGGCAGATGGTCTCCAATGACTGCTTCCCTCTGTCCACGTAGTCCCCCAGAAACAGATAGTTGCTTTCTGGCGGGAAGCCCCCGTATTCAAAAAGTCGAAGCAAATCATAGTATTGCCCGTGGATGTCACCTAGAGAGGTGAGACTCCATGAGACAGTGCTCCCACACAGCTCGGTTTGCTAACAAAGCTTGGGAAAGACACCTTCAAACACTAGCATAATGGCCATGACCTCTAGTAATTTGACAGCCAACATGAAGTATGTTCCAGTCCTCTATGCTACTTAATGCAGCTGAGCATAACAATTGTACTGGTATGTCCACAAGCTCACTAGTTAAGCATCCACATTAGAAGGAACGATTCGTGTTGCCATGTGCTTTGCACGCGTTATTCCTTTCAGCTCCACCCCAGGCCAGCACAGCAGCATGTGTACCTAGTCCTCTTGCCCCACACAACGAAAACACGGCCTCCGCTGCACTTGGCTTTCAATTCCCCCTCTGCCAGCTGCAAGACAGCAGCTCACCTTAAAAGGACACAACTAACCCATCAGTCAAGATGTTACAAGAGTACAGCATTACTTCAGGCAAGTTTAGTTTCTGCAGTCTATACAGAAACAGAACTTATTTCAACTCCACAGATGCATGAAGACAAACTAGCACCAAAAGTTAAGTGCTAGCTCTCACTCTAGTGTAACACCAGGGTGGGGTTAAACTTGGACATAATCCTCTGTATATTCAGAACTTAGAGCTCCAGTGAAATAATTAAAATCTCAACCACACCTGAATCATTAGAGGGTTTACTCTAAAGCTGCTTGTGTAAGTTAATTTTGAGTATTTCTGAGCTTATCAATAATAAACAGGAATGATTCCACTGGTGAAAACAAGATCTCCCACATACATGTCTGTTTAACAGCCATGCAACCAAAGATAGTATGTCAAAACTTACCACATATTTTGAGTGGTGCTTCAAGTTCTAGTAGGATAGGTTGACTGAGAAAGATCTCACGGGACTTCAAGCACAGTCCTCTAATTTCATTTTCCTGCAGCTGGACATTCTTACCTGGCTTGGACCCTCTCACTGCAGGAGAGAAAACCATCAGTTAGCCCAACGGAGAAAAGACAAGGCAGCAGAGGCAGGACAGCTCTTTCTGCCCTCACCCTTCTCAAGCTTCGCAAGTGAGTTGGCATTTGCATTGAAGGAGATTTCAACATTGCCAAGTTACCATATTTACCCAAAGTAGAGCTCATTTATTTAAAATGCTGACTCCTTCTGCCAACCAGTGCTTTTCAGAGCACCAAGAAGACCAATCAGGGTCTGATTTATCTAGAGAAGTTTAAAGTTTTCATTTAAAAAAAAAAAAAAAAAAGCATAGGCTGCCAGGCTCCAGTGGCTCACAATAGAAAGCCAGCAAACAAATTTGCAAGACTCCTTTTCTCAACTAACCACAAATGGCCAGAGCTGGAGGCATGGCTTAAGCAGTAGGAACCAGCAGTGAGCAGAAAAAGCTGTCCAACAACAAGAGGCCCAGCTCAAGCCCAGCACTGATGGTGACACAAGAACTCCTTGGCTCATGGTACATCACTTATTTTGTTGGGCTGCCACTGTATTCTAGTAACATCATACACAGGCAAGGATATCGGTGCACAAAGCACAGCCGTTTCACTTTTAAGGAGAAAGGGCCGCTAACAGCTCATTTACTGAAAGACAATGATGGCAGGCATGAAAATATTGCTCTTTAAATGTCGATTGGACAAAATGTGAACTAAAAACACCCCTAGTGCAGCAAGAAGGAAGTACATGGGAGATGAGACGGCCCTGCACAAGGGCTTGCCCGCCATCCTGGTAAGTGTGCACACAGGCTCACTCCAAGCTTGTTCTGTACATAAGAATTAAACACACAGCCATTCTCTGAATCCAAACTAAAGTAAAAAGACAGGAAGATGAGGAAAAATTAGGTACATTTTTTACCATTACACAGCACCAAGTGATTGTTTTAGCAGAACCAAGAAACCCACAGAACTAAATCATGCTGCGAATTTAAGTCTAGTTACTTCTAGAGGCTTTAAAAATTATATTTTATTATATCTAAACCATAATATGGAATCATAAAATTACCCAAGAGAAAAATGTGAAGTTTGTTGAAAATCTTTTTCCTATTATATTAGCCAGGTTGAGTGCACATTTGAAAAACATGCCTGGCCAGTCACTCTGAACCTGAAGAAACAAGCCAGACAGAAATGTGATAGAATAGCAGTGTTAGTAGTATTTTTTCCATGGAAAGCAGTGATAATAGAAAAACTTTTTTTTCCTCAGATGTTAAAATAGGGAGCACTTCATAAATTTGTGCATCACTGCTCAGGGCCCATGCTAATCTTTATACAATTCTTGTAGCACAAAATGATGACACAGGGCCCAGGTGCCCAGGGTTTTTTGTTTTTTTTTTATTGGTTCTACATCACTTCAGGCAAATCACTACTTTTGACCCAAAAATATACAACCAGGGTCTGGGAATATGGCCTAGTGGCAAGAGTGCTTGCCTCTTATGCATGAAGCCTTCAGCACCACATATATAGAAAATGGCCAGAAGTGGCACTGTGGCTCAAGTGGCAGAGTGCTAGCCTTGAGCAAAAAGAAGCCAGGGACAGTGCTCAGGCCCTGAGTCCACTCCCCAGGACTGGCAAAACAACAAGACCCCCCCCCCCAAAAAAAAAAAACCCACAACCAGACCAAAAGATGAACAGTTTCTTTCTTACCAAAGCATTTACAAAAACAAAAAGAAAAGGCAAGGCAATGATAATCTCTGAAAGCATGAAACAGATGCACGTTACACAACAACAAACCAAAATGCACATGTTAAGACAACAATAGACCAAACACAACATCAACTGGCCAACCACAAAAACTTTTATCAGAAAACCCAAGTGCACACAGGAGCTACAGAAACACGCCTGGGATAAAGGATGGGGGAAACAGCTTTACTGGTCAGGAAACCCCAACACTGGTGATTCCACATACTAACTAGAAACCTAGGCAGACTGCCCAGCAGGAAAATTTATTTTTTGGTAAGGGGAGCTCCTAGAAGCTTCTGATTTCAATATGAACCTTCTTCAGCAGAGTTTTCAACCCGTGAGCAAGTTGCCTATTCTTAAGTCTTCTTGGAAAGTATTTTTCTAACACTGGGCTTATACCTACATAGACAGTGAGCTTACTTTGCTATCCATATGAATGCTACCATAATTAATCAGTGCCATCAGATTAAACAGATAAAGTTGGATAGTTAATTCTATTTCTTTTCTGCTTGAGACAGGATCTCATTAGGAAGCCCAGACTTGTCTGGATCTCAAAATCCTCATGTCTCAGCCTCCAAACGTTGAGATTACAGTGATATGCCACTTTGCATGGCCAGAAGTTTGGTTTTTTTGGCAGGTCCTAGGGCTTGAACTCAGGGCCTGGGCACTGTCCCTGAGCCTCTTTGTGTTCCATGCTAGTGCTCTACCACTAGAGCCACGAGCTACTTTGTGCTTTATTGGAGATAAGTCTCATGGACTTTTCTGCCTCAACTGGCTTTGAACTGTGATCCGCAGATCATAGCCTCCTACTGAATATAAATAGCTAGGATTATAGGTGTGAGCCACCAGTGCCTGGCTATGGCGAGAGATTTTGTCTAACCTATTTCTAGCTGGGTGTCAGCCGCTCAAGCCTGTAATCCTAGCTACTCAGGAGGCTGAGATGTGGAGGATGGCAGTTCATAAGGCCAGGCTATGCAAAAATGTCCACAGGACTCCATCTCTACAAATAACTAGCAAAAAGCCAAACTGGAGGAACCGTTCAAGTGGTAGAGTAACAGCTGCACAAGCATGAGTCCTTGAGCTGGCAACACACACACAAAAACAAAAAACCCAAAAACAAAAGCACCATTTTCCTAACAAATTTAACAGAAATACTTTTCATGCACATGCTAAGGGGCTCTGTATTGTCATCTCATCATCAGGCACTTTGTCCTCCTATTTTAGAGTCTGGAGGCCAAAGTCAGAGATTATGAGGTGGCCAGGCTAGACTCCTGGTCTGCTTGCTGTGCATCAAGCTTCCAGTCTCAGGACTTGTCAGAAGACAACACAAAACCCTGCTCCCTAAGAAAAGCGAGAGGAAACCAAACCTTGTCTGTCCTTACAAAATGGAAACATCAGCAGTAACTGAGTCATGGCAATGGCCATCCTTCACATCCACACTGCAGCAGCCCAGCAGCCAGAACCCCCTCCCACCTCCACTCCTGGGGAATGAACTGATAATCTGGACACACCAGGCGATGGTTGACCAGCTGGTATAAAATGCCATTTCTGCCTATAACTGACTGTACATCCACCTAGCGGACAATGCCTTCAACAACACCACTGAACCCAAACCAAGGTCTGCACTCTCCACCAAGGGCAGCTCTGCCACAAGTGAGAACCCACTCCCTGAACAGCTGAAGCTAGCAATGTATTTTGTGCACCACAGAAGACACAGGTGGGAAAATCAAGGCTGTTATCTTATGATTCTTTCCTAAGTAGCAGTCCAGTTAACAAACATAAATCACTTCAATAACTGAATGCCAGTAGATCCCAAATGTCCACTGCAGAAGAACACCACTTTGCAGTATGTTTCTCAGAAGTCTCAGTGCCAGGCACTGTGTGGAGATGATGTTTGTGATTGTGTGTATGCTAGTGATGGATACACTCAAATAGCACAGACATACTTTTTAGTGAGGTATTTCTTATCTGCCTAGAACAGATTTGGAAAAATGTACTACAGCTGCTGATAGCAAAGCATGTTCTGAATGCATATATTCAATCTACTTCTCTGGCCAATCAGTAATACCAGTACATCATAAAAATGTCCACACCACTTCTCCAAAACAGACTTCCTAGTGATCATGTGCAACCCAGCAGTAAGAACTTTTCATACAGCCGGGCACCAAGAGAGGAGAGGGGAGGGAACTACAGACAGAAGGAAGTTAGAACCACTCTGAGATTAAGGAATAAGAAGCATTTTCTTGGTCATATAAAGGCCCTTAATTGTTGGAAGGTCACATTAAAGGCACTACATGCACAAACAAAAAAGCTCCAGCTAAATTAACATGAAGTTTTACAACCTAAGAATGCCACAACCAGTATAAAATAGATTTTGCTTTAAAATAATCCTAGGGGCTGGGAATGTGGCTTAGTGATAGAGTGCTTGCCAAGCATGCACAAAGCCCTGGGTTCGACTCCTCAGCATCACATAAACAGAAAAAAAAATCCTATTAAGCAGAGGCTGGTGGCTCACACCTATAATCCTAGCTACTCAGGAGGCTGAGATCCATAGGATCTGGGTTTGGAAAGAGCCCGGGGAGAAAAAGCTAAAAGACTCTCTCCAAAACAACCAGCAAGGATGCTGGGCTGGAAGTGTGGCTCATGGAGATAGACTGTAAGCCTCAGTAAGCATGAGGCCTGAGTTCAAATCCTAGCACCACTAAAACACAAAAAGAAACACCCCCCCCAAAAAAAACCCCAAACTCTACTAAGTTAGGTGGTAATTTTAAGAATATGTCACATCACAAAAAAATTCAATAAGCAGTTTACAACATTACATCTTCCTACAAATAACCAGGTTATTTCCTACAGAAATAAACCAAAGAAATATTACTAAGAATCCTAAGGCCAGGCGCTGGTGGCTTACACCTTTAATCCTAGCTACTCAGGAGACTGAGGATTGAGGTTCAAAGCCAGCCTGGGCAGAAAAGCCCATGCAGAACAACCTGGAGGTGGCTCTGTGGTTCAAGTGGTAGAGTGCTAGCCTTGAGCACCAAGAGGCTCAGGGACAGTGCCCAAGCTGAGTTCAAGCCCTAGGATGGGGGAAAAAAAGGCCCATGAGACTCTTACCTCCAATTAACCAGCAAAAAAAGCCTCACTGGAGGTATGGCTCAAGCAGTAAGGACCTAGCTCTCTAAGAGGGAGCAGCATGAGCATCAAGCATCAAGCTTGTTTAGCTTCTTCTCAGCAGACAGCCTAAGGCCACCTTAGTGGCTTCCACCACTACACCACACTGCCTGGGGCAGTGGTGGTGCTAGGTAAACCTCAGCCTTTGAAGGTGACATCACTTTCTCAAAGGCAGCAGTCAGGGCACAGTTGCCAAACACTGTCTATGGCTCTCAGTAAAGTGCTTGATGTGCTAAACGCCTATGGGTGAAATCAGCTCATTGAAAGATGTTTAATTCTCTACAAACACTTTATTTTGATAAAATGTCAGAGTACAGTCTTCCTCTGACCCTGGCACATACAGCTTTCCAGCTCCTGTAAGCCTTGACAAGGCAACACCAACTCTTTCCACAAGAGGGATGTCAGATAAATCAAGACCTAACCATCAATCATCTTTCCTTCATGCTTGCTACACAGAGGTCTGATCCCTGTTACCTAATTTTTCTCCACAATTCCAGCTCCAAGGAAATGTAATCTTTTGTCTTTTTTGTTGGTCCTGGGGCTTGAACTCAGAGCCTGGGCTGTCCCTGAGCCTGTTAGTGGTCAAGGCTAGTGCTCTACCACAATGCCAAATCTGGCTTCTAAGTAGTTTGTTGGAGATAATAGTCTAACAGACTTTCTTGCCTGGACTGTCTTTGAACTGCCATCCTCAGATCTCAGCCTCCTAAGTAGCTAGGATTACATGTGTGAACTGCTGTCTACCTTTTCTTTTCTGTCTTGAGGAAGGCTTTGGGTTTCATCTACAAAGCATTTCACACTGTTCACATTTAACCTCAAGTGCAGGACTAAGTAAGTCTGTGCAACAAGGATGAGAAAGCTAGTCATGTGGACAACTTCTGTAGGTGATTTTGCAGGCCAGGCCACCACAGGTCATAGAACCACTTCACCCACACCTGCTGTTGGGCAGCTGAGCACTGGTCATGTCCATTCCATGTCTGAGGAAGCAGGCCTCACTCTTGTGCCTCTTCCCAGGCACAGATGCATGCTGTGAGAATTTCACTGACAAGGGCTGGGAATATGGCAATAGTGGCAAGAGTGCTTGCCTCCCATATATAAAGCCCTGGGTTCAATTCCCCAGCACCACATACATAGAAAATCACCAGGAGTGGCGCTGTGGCTCAAGTGGCAGAGTGCTAGACTTGAGCAAAAAGAAGCCAGGGACAGTGCTCAGGCCCTGAGTCCAAGCCCTAGGACTGGCAAAAAATAAAATAAAATAATTTCACTGACAAGCAGGGAGCAATGTAGCTCCAGATGATGCTGTTTGTTTGTTGCCAGTCCTGGGGCTTGGACTCAGGACCTGGGCACTGTCCCTGGCTTCTTTTTGCTCAAGGCTAGCACTCTGCCACTTGAACCACAACCCCACTTCTGGCCTTTTCTGTTTATGTGGTGCTGAGGAATTGAACCCAGGGCTTCATGCATGCTAGGCTATCTATCTATCTATCTATCATCTATCATTACCAGTAAGCCACATTCCCAGCCCTAGGAGATGCTGTTTTGATGGTGCCTTCTTTCTGTTGGGCTGGTGCCTGGTGGTCACAGTAATGTAAACCAGATGACTCCCTAGAGCTGTGGCTAGGACACCTCCGGGCCCATCCTTGGCATGTGAATGGTGTCCCTTGTTATCCTCAGAACCAGGGACTGCTGCTTTCCAAAACAGCAGGACACAAACACACTGAACACATGGCCAAAACAATTTTGGAATTCCAGACTATCAGAACACCACTTTCAGAAACAGCCTGCAAACACCAGAGGGCAAATCGGCACACACCCAGGTAGCAGCAGCTTCTCAGAGTGCCACACATGGCCTTGCTGTGGCCTTCTGCCTGCACAGACTAAGCAGCCCACCCACTTCTCAGACATTTCCAGGTGCTCCTGCTACAGTGGGACCAAGTTAACTATTACCTAAATTTCCTTTCACCGTGCAGCTCACATCTCTACATGAACTTTTCATCATTAGCAAGACAGAGCTTGACTGAAAGACATGTAGCCCCTGCCTTACCTACCAGCTCTGGTTCGGCTAGGGGGCTGCCTTCCCGAAGCAAGACAGTGCTTGGAGCTGCCTGTGTGGAACTGCCCTGGGGCCCTCAGCATGGTCACACAGACCTCAAGTTTAAAAGAACAACCTTAAAACACATTAAATAGTTAACAAAAATCTATTCCCTTCTTTTCAGAATTACTTCAATCTTAAGGATTTCAAAGAAAAAGGCTCTGGAAAAAAGGAACTGAGTACATGTATTATGCAGCTAGTCCAATCCCAAAGACTTAGAGTGCAGCTTCATTCATTCCAGTGCAAAATGAAACACAAAAGCCTGGTTTTCAAGCACTCCACAAAATTGCAAAGAGGAACTAGTAAGAAATGGTAAACATTCCAAGTTACCAGGTTGGTTTGTCAGCACAATTTTAAGGATTACAAATAATATGTGGTAGTTTGGGGCAGGCAAAACTCAAGGAGACTTCGCGGTAAACTGGAGCGGTTATGTCCCCAGACGAGGTTCCAATTCCTGGGGTTCAGCCTGGGAAACAAGCCCACTCTAGCTTCTCCTGCCCGGCACACACTTAAAGAGAACCAAAACATTTAATAAAGTTAACAAAATTAATTTTAGAACCAAAACATTTAACTGAAATTCCTTCCCCAGGCAAGCTGTTTGAGTCGGTTTCAGATCAACAGCGGCCTGCATAAAGCTCGGTATTAACTAAAATAAACAGGTCCGAATGAATGACAAACTTCTCACCCCCCAACAGGCAGCTACGTTTTTAAGAGCGCCCCAGGGGTCCTTACTGGTAGGTGGGGGCCCCTTCAGAGACAGTGTAAGGGGGGGAGGAGACAGTTTCACTGGAATGACTTGCTTCCAACGATAACCACTCTCGCATCCAAACCCACCGAGGGCACGGTGTGTGTGCAGGAGAAGAACCGCCGGGCGCCCAAATCTGGACAGGGGCTGCTGTCCCCACCAATTCTCCCCCGCTTTCCAAAGGTCTTCGGAGCCCCGCTCTATCCCAGAGTAGCTCAATCCAGTCTCTCCTAAACCCTCTGCCCCGCTAAGTCCTAGGTCCGAGAAAACCAGCTTTCGGTTCATCTCCTGGGTCACTGGATTCCTTGACCCTCCCTTTCTTCCTGCCTTCCTTCCCACTCAGGGCGACGGGCGAGCAGTAAGTTCTAAGTCCGGGCCAACGGCTTTCAAGCCTGAGGGTTACTCAGTGTGTGACCTTGGATCCTGAGACAGGGTTCGGATTTTAGTTTCTTCCGCAGCACACTTACAAAGAACCAGAACCTGGTCGCCGGGCTGTGGAGCGCAGCACGCCGGACCCGATCGGCTCGGCGCCGCGCTGAGGAGGGACAAGCGCTGGACGCTGAGCCCGGCACTGGGGAGCCGGCGGAACGCGAACCGGAGGGCAACGGGGTTCAGCTCGCACCGAGACGCGATTGTGTGTCGCCCGGTAACCGGAAACGGGCCCCCGGCCCACTGCCCGCTACAAACGTAAACACGGAGGCGGCGGGTCCGGAACTCTGAGGAGCCCGCGCAGGGCGGCGGAGGCTGCACCAGGGACCCCCAGCCTCGGGGCTGGCGCGCCCGCGGGGCCGCGGGGCGGCTCAGAGAGATTTCAAACCCCGGGGCCGGCAAGGAGGACGCAAGCCCGTACAATGAATGAGCGGAGCCCGGGTGGCGGCGGGCTCGCGGCCCTACCGGCCTCCCCCTCGCGGGCCCCCGCGGCCCAACCGCCCCCCGCCCCGCGGGCCCCGGGGGCGCCCGCCCCGCCCCCTCACCTTCCAACAGCCGCTGGATGATGCTGTCGATGTTGAGTTTATCGATATCCGCCATCGCCTTCCCGCCGCCGGCCCTCCCGCAGCAGCGGCGCCGCCGCCGCCGGCTCGCGCCCGGGACTCACGCCTCCTCCTCCACGCCACGAGCACAGAGGCGGTGGTGGCGGCGGTGGCAGCAGGCGCGGCGGGTTCCCCCCCGCCAGCCGCCCCGCTCACTGCTTCCTCCTTCGATCCCTACTGGAACCACGAGAAGAACAAAATGGCCGCCGACTCCTCAGCCAGCCTCGGGCGGCGCACGGATGCGCGCGGGGGAGTGCGGCAGCCGGGCCGGGACTTCTTTATGGGCCGTAAGGCGCGCGGGAAGTGGGCGGGGCCTGAATGCGGACGGGGCGGGGCCCGGCGCGGAAGGGGCGGGGACAGGGGGGCGTCATTACGTCCGCGCGCAGGATCCTTCCGCCCAACGAGCCGTGCAAATAGGCCGCCGGCCCGAGCGAGAGTTGCAAAGTTACCGGCGGGAGTAGGAGCCCGCGGGGGCCTCTGCCGCGCGCCCTCCTCCGGGATCCGGAGTTTGCAGACCAGGCCACGTGGAGGCCGCCCAGGGATTCCGGAGATCCAGGCATCTAATCGCTTACGATAGATCTGGGCTGGGGGACGGAGAGGGAGAGTAACTGAGACAGGTAGATTGCCTTGATTTGGAAGCACTTATGCTGGGACTTGGGGGTGGGAGGAGACAAAGATTGAACTGATGACTTGGAAAGGAAAAGGGGACCCTCCCCCCAAACAAACAGATAAGCCAAAATACCAATACACTGGGAACGGTGGGAGTGTGGGTTTTGGTGTATTTTTGTCTGTGAGCTCTTCTGTAACTTGACATTGGAGGGAGGAATCTCTTCCCCCCCAGCTCCGTGTCATCCCTATTTTGGGGTTATCTCTCCGTGAACTCGGGGAGTTATGTAATTCCCCCACACACACACACACACTCCAGCCTGATGTAAAATTATTGTTGGAACTGAAGACACCTCCCTTGACAGCTACACCCTGTGGCTTTAAAAGAGTGCCTGTCGGGCTGGTCTAGTGGTAGAGTGCTCATATACATGAAGCCCTGGGTTCGATTCCTCAGCACCACATATATAAAAAACGGCCAGAAGTGGCGCTGTGGTCCAAGTGGTAGCAAAAGGAAGCTAGGGACAGTGCTCAGGCCCTGAGTTCAAGCCCCAGGACTGGCAAAAATAAAAAAGAGCCTGTGACCCTTGGAAGAGCCTGTGACCAAGGGCCACGTCTGGTGTTGAACACAGATGCTGTTAAAACAAACAAACAAACAAAAAACCACTATCCTGGCTGGGCATTGGTGGCTCACATGTGTAATCCTAGCTAATCAGGAAATTGGGATCTGTGGATCATGGATTGAACCCAGCCTCAGTAGGAGAGTCCATGAGACTCTTCAAATGACCACCAGAAAACTGGAAATGGTGTTGTGGCTCAAGTGGTAGAGTGCTAGCCTTGAGCAGAAGAACCATAGGGACAGTGCCCAGGCCCTGAGTTCAAGCCCTAGGACTGGAAAAAAAAAATCCTTATCCTGTGTCTCAACATTGTTCTCTTCCACTCAGTCTTCATCTTTGCAGAAAGACCCCCTTCCCCCTGTTCCCATTCCTGCCTGCTCTGTGAAACACCACCCCTGACTCCCTTTGCTGCCTGATTAAAAAAAACAAAAACCCTAGCCATGTCCTCTCTATTCTGGCTGAAGGAAACTTGGTCCCTGTCCCAGGTTTTCATCCTAAGTAAATCCTTTTTGTCTGTTGAGTTCATCTTATTTCCCTTTTGCTTTATTAAAATTCGATATTTGGAATATTTGCTTATACAGCCCCCCATCCCTCCCCCAGGACTACAGGCATGCACATGCACTCAGACCCAAGCTGGGAATGTGCAGATTTCCCGCGTGGGTTCCACAGCTTCCCTAAGAAACACTGGCCCATGCCTCTCTGGCTTCCCTTCCTCCCCAAGTGCATCCTTCTCCAGCCCCCCACCCCCCCCCCCAAAAAAAACCCCAGTGCCACCCACCTTGGGGCTGCAGATGACAGCTGTATTTGGAAATGTAGCCTGAGCCTCTGGTTTGTCTTTGTCAAGGCCCGAGGGACACATGGAACCCCTTTCCCCACATGCCACCCAGGTGGTTGCCCAGCCTAGGCATTTGTTTTCAGATGCATTTAGGGGCCGCAGCTGCAGCCTTGGGGTATACACATCCTGATCCTTGCCGCCCATGGCCGTGTGGAAGTTCAGGGCCCACCAGGCTGGGATCAGTATCCTGTTCTACCTCACTCAGTCATCAGCTCACTCGCCAGTGTGGTGACTCCACCCACCAAGGTCATTCAAGTGTCTTTAGTCCTGGAAGCCCAGGTGACATTGGGTGTGGGGGTGGCCTGGTACTGCTGTACACTTTGCCTGTGGAGGTCATGATGGCTGTCACCCTGGGCTGCTCCTGGAGTGTTTGGAGCAGGAAAATGGAAGCGGAGTCAACACCATTGCTCTAGGTGGGGACATGTGTGAGCAAGGCAGACAAGCTTTCTTTCATAGCATCACCCAGTGAGCCAGACAAACAATAAACAGAGATACAGACACAAATACTGTGCACTCCTTTGCTTACTGTGTGCCAAGAATGATCTCATGGAACCCAAAGATGGTCCTTCTCACCCCCACTTTACAGATGAAGATTGATACAGAGAGGTCGTCATGCTTGCTGAAGGTCACACAACTCATAGGTTACAGAGCCAGAGCTGGAAGCTCAACTCTGCACCTGTTTCATCAGGGCCCATGGTCCCATGGGTTGACCGGCCAGTCTCCATCCGCACAGTTGCCTGTTTCTCCATGGGCTATGTGGCAGGCATGTTGAGCTCTGTTCATTTCATGAGGGTCAGAGGAGGAAGGATGTCAGATGGGGGACACAGGCCAGCCTCTGTCCCCCTGCCCTCCTCCCCTAGACAGCTCACCCCGCCAGAGCCCATCAGTGGGAATCAGCCAACCAGAGAGGGGCCTGACTCAGAGGGAACCAACGAGGAGGTGCAGAAGTAAAGAACTAACTTCTACTAGCTCTCTGGCTCTGTGGCGCTATCTCTCTCTCTCGTGCTCTCTCTCTCTCTCTCTCTCTCTCTCTCTCTCTCTCTCTCTCTCTCTCTCTCTCTCTCTCTCTCTCTGTGTATGTGTGTGTGCAGTGTCCCTTAGCTTTTTTGCTCAAGGCTGTCATTCCACCACTTGGTCCTCATATCCACTTCTCTGTGTGTGTGTGTGTGTGTGTGTGTGTGTGTGTGTGTGTGTGTGTGTGTGTGTGTGGTTAATTGAAGAGAAGAATCTCATGGACTTTCCTGGCTTCAAACCACAGATCTCAACCTTCAGATCAAAACCTTCAGGTCTCCGACTCCCAAGTGGCTAGGATTACAGGCGTGAACCACCAGGCTCTTGCAGTTTAGGCCTGGGGAGGCCAGGACCATGATCTTCCTAGTTGGCTTCCTGCCACAGTGGGAATGACTGGTGTATGTCACCACACCCAGCTTTTATTGGTTGAGATGAGGATCTCAAGGACTTTTCACCTTGGCTGGGCTCAAACCTCTCTCTAATCTCTGCCTCCCAAGTGGCTAGGATTATAGGCATGAGTCACTGTACCTGCTTCTTTTTATGTCTGAGTAGTGCTTGTCTATACATAGGTAAGAATCTGTTCAGCCATTGGTAGGCATTTGAGTGATTCCCAATTTGAGAATTATCATGTTTATGTTCAAGGTTTATTTTAAAAAATGAGATGATTAAAAACAAAGTGGGGAGGAGGGAGGATGGGGGAAAAATGAGAGAGGAGGTAACAAGTTTGACAAGAAATGTACTCACTACCTTACATATGTAACTGTAACCCCTCTGTATATCACTTTGACAATAAAAACTAAAATAATAATAAAAAGAAAGCAGCCAGGCTTTGGTGGCTCACACCTATCATCCTAGATACTCAGGAGGCTGAGATCTAAGCCAGCCAGGGCAGGAAAAGCCATGAGACTCTAATCTCCAATTAATCACCAGAAAACCAGAAGTGCCAGAAGTGGCACTGTGGCTCAAGTGGTAAAGCACTAACCTTGAGCAAAAGAACTGAGGATTAGGGTTAGGAATGTGGTTTAGGGGTAGAGTACTTGCCTAGCATGCATGAAGCCCTGGGTTCTATTCCTCAGCACCACATACACAGAAAAAAGCTGGAAATGGTGCTGTGGCTCAAGTGGTAGAGTGCTAGCGTTGAGCAAAAGGAAGACAGGGATAGTGCTAGCGTTGAGCAAAAGGAAGACAGGGATAGTGCTCAGGCTCTGAGTTCAAGCCCCAGGACTGGCAAAAAAAAGAAAAGAAGGAAAAAGAAAAAGAAAAGAGAAAGAAAGCCTTTGCTGCTCACATCAGAAGGTGAGTTTGCTAGGCAGGCACTCTACCCTCTGAGCCATGTCCCTGGTCTCTTTTGCTTCAGCTATTTTCAATATAAGTTTGTCCGGGCTGGCCTGGGCTGTGATTCTCATACTATGCTTTCCTGTGTTTCTTACAATTGGTTGAGATGGGGTCTTGCTAACTTTTTGCCACAATCCTCTTGATCTCTGCCTCTCAGTAGCTGGGATTAGACGTATAAGCCACTGCACCCTGCTTACAGATGGCTTTTGATTGATTTTTAAATTCCAAAGCCCAAAGTCAGCATCATGATATCACCAAGGGAAATAAATATTTAAAACAAATCTCCTTGCTTCCCCCCTCCCTCCAGCACCAGCTACCAATCAGCTGGCTAGGGCCCATCTGCTCTACCCAGACAGGAATTATGGGTAGGTGAAAAGCTCTACCAGGGCTAGAAGTGCTCAGCCTTTGGATGCCTGAAGCATAGAGGCTGCTGGGCACAGCCAGAGCGACCCAGCTGGAAGCCCTGAGAGCCAGAGGTCCATTGCTTCAGGCTTTAGAAGGCAGGGACTAAACAGCTCTAGTTACCTGGGCTCTAACCAGCAGTAGTGCAATAACCCTCGGGTACTTGGCCACTATTGTAATCCTAAGCTTCCAGCAGCAGGCAGTGCCTGCTGGTGTCCAGCTCTTGAATTAGCCTGGGGTGTCAGAACTCTCATTTCCTAACACCTGGGGTCACAGCAGCCTCCCATGCCTACAACCTAGGACCAGCGAGACAGGATGGCAGCTTCTTCTCCCCAGCAGATGGAACACAAACCATGGGCCTCGCTGTCATTAATCCAGACAAGTTGTCAACCATTGTGGCCAGAGGCCTGCAAGGCTCCGGTTGACCAGGCCAAGTTACATGACCACTTGATCAGGGGACATGAAAGTAACATCTTGACCAAATGCAGCAGTTGTAGCAGGAGGGGTATCCTGAGGAAAATCAAGGTAACCTTACCTGAAGAAGGGCGAGAAGTCAATTGGAGGATAGAGACAGGTCTGTGTATGGCAGTTGAACTTGAAGGCAATTTTTGGCCTCAGAGTCCTTCAGTTGCCTCAGAAAATTATTTCTGAAAATGGTTTGGCAGTCTTGCTTTGGTGTCTTCAGCCAAAAATCCAAGAGCATCCTCCAGAACATAAAGGCCCAGCTGCTTAATGAAAGGGCCTGCCAGGAAGGTGGGCGGGTCTACTGGAAGCAGAGGACACCCAGTGCGGTCAAGGCCTAGGGGAGGGGGGAGGGAAGGAGGGAGGGGAGGGAGCCCACCTTTAAAGAAGGGCCATCAGGAGAGGCAGGTGAGGGCTGGAGTTTGTTTTCAGGACAGCAGTCACCTGAAAGGGACAGCCTAGAGAAAATTCCTGTTTCTATTTTTAGTTTGTGCCAGTACTGGGACTTGAAACAAGGGTCTGAGCGCTGTACCTGAGCTTTTTCCACTCAAGACTGGTGCTCTACCACTTGAGCCATAGCTCTACTTTTGGCTTTCTGGCTTTCATTGGATATAAGAGTCTCACGGACTTTCCTGCCCAGGCTGGTTTTGAACTGTGATCCTCAGATCTCAGCCTCCTGAGTAGCTAGGATGACTAATGTGAGCCACTGGTGCTGGGCTATTTCTTTGCAAGGTGCAGGGACTTCCCAAGGCTGCCTCCAGACAATGCAGCTGAGCTTGCTAAACACTGCGCAGAATCACTGATACACTTCAAGAAGAGGGAGGAGGAGAGGGCGTGACAGGGACTTGGATCTGGCAGCCTGGAACAGCCAGGCTCCTGCACCCTGGGTATTTATACACTGAAATAAGTTCATGGGTGGGCAGGCAGCTCAGGGTGCAGGTGGGTGAACCCTGGGGGTGTCAGATCAAGGCTTGCTAACTTTTCCCTCTGCTTCCCTGCTTCCTTTGTATTTGCAGAGCAGCTTGCTTTGCACACTCTGGAGACAGGTTTGCAGCTCTGCAGCTCCTGCAGAGGACAGAGCAGGGATTAGGGTCTGGATGGAGGGCCAAGATTACTACTACTACTACTACTACTATTATTACTATTATTATTATTTGTGTGGGTCCTGGGGCTTGAGCTCAGGGCCTAGGCACTGTCCTTAGATTTCTGTGCTCTAAGGCTAGTTAGTGCTCTACCACTCAAGCCACTGCTCTACTTCTGGCTTTTGGGTGGTTGATTAAGTCAGTCTCTTGGACTTTCTTGCCCAGGCTGGCTTCAAACTGTGGTCCTCAGATCTCAGCCTCCTGAGGATCTAGGATCCCTGGGCATCTCAACTCCTTTTCTTCACTATTAAGTGCTTTTGGCTTGCTGATTCTG
Source organism: Perognathus longimembris pacificus (assembly GCF_023159225.1). Taxonomy (NCBI): domain Eukaryota; kingdom Metazoa; phylum Chordata; class Mammalia; order Rodentia; family Heteromyidae; genus Perognathus; species Perognathus longimembris. The sequence continues at coordinate 85,975,354 of NC_063163.1, read as the reverse complement.
GACTGCAATAAGTTTGCTGCAGAATGCTCAGAGCCGGGGCGGAAGGCAGGCTTATTGGTGCCCAATCCTGTCCTGAGCGCTTGCTGTGACTCACTCATGTGACCTCACAAGAAGTCCTATAATTAATCTCCCTGCACAGATGTGGAAGCAAAGCCCGGAAGCGAAGCAAATGGCTCCTGGGGGGGCTGAGCAAGGATTCAAAGCTGGCAGCTGGCTGCCCTGCCAAGTACTGTCACCATGGCCTTTCTGTGCCAGCCAGCCTGATGGCTCAGACTTTCTTTTCCCCACCTACCCCACCCCCAACACCACCAGAACAAAATCCCTCCCTCCCTTTGCCCTGTCCCTGCTGCTGACCCCTGTGCTGGGCTCTGCCCCAGGCTTGCTCAGTAAATGCAGGGGTGAAGCGGAGGTGCCAGGGAGCCCCCCCTTGGGTACAACTGGTGGAAGTTCCTCAGGTGGGGGGATGCCCAGGTGTGCTCTGCACTGTTCCCCACATTCCTCCACAGAGCAGAGCCCCTGCCGTCCACACCAGCCATCTGCCTGGTAAAATGCACCCTTTTGTGTCAGTCCAGTGACTGTGACTATGCCAAAATGATAGAGACGATGACCTTAAAAAGATGGAAGGCTTGTTTGGGCTCAGTTTTAGAGGTCGAATGCGTGGATTTTAGGCCTGTGGGGAAGCTCACCTCATGGTGGCCAGGAAATGGAAGGGGAGGGGGAGCGCCAGGTCCCAGCATTCCCTCCCGTGGCTTTGGTGATTATTTGGAAATAAGAGTTTCATGGACTTTCTGCTCTGGCTACTTGAAACCATGATCTTCAGATATCAGCTGTTAGGAAAACGGAGAGAACTGAAAAGAAATAGACTCAACTTGGTTCTCAACAGGCTAGGACTGTTTATTGCCAGGGAGAGCCACAGCCTTTCCGGTGGCGGTATGGAGGTTGTGCAAGGTACTGGATTTGGAGTCTTATATGGCTGTTAACAAGGGAACAAAGGAGTAAAAATCATGCTGTAATTGCTCAGGGGCTAGGGGCAGGTTCGGGGTGATGGGGACTTTTGGCTAAGCCCTGGTCAAAATAGTGGGGGGCAGAGGGAAGAGGGTGCTTTTTCTTTTCCTTGCTGGTATTCAGTTCAGGCATGTACCCTGACATGCCACTTCCCTGAGGAATTTTGAGTTGGGGTCTTTTTTTTTTTAAATTCAAACATCTGATGTGGTTGGAAGTCAAATGTGAACCATTTCATTGCCTGCTGGGTCTTGGAGAGCCTGTGCCTTTCATTTCTGTGACTTCAGCCCTCTGCCAGGCTTGGAAGGGCTGAGTTGGGATTGGAATCCCGGGTTTGTTTGCTTAACCCTGACCCAGCTGGAGAGAGCCCAGGCCAGCAGGAAAGCCACAGGGGCCACAGAACCAGGACTGCAGCTGAGCAGGTCATGAGTTGGCCCGCTCCCCACCCCATAATGCAGGCTGTGACTGGTCAGGGTCGGGGGGGGGGGATGGTCCCCAATCTACAAGGTCATTTTTAGATCCGGCCAGCGGCAGCCAGCCAACACCATGGCTTGGGTTTGGCTCTGCCATTCGCCAATAGCAAAGCCTTGGCTGTGCTGGGGAGTTCTGGCAGCCTCTCCAAGCCCATTGCCCACCCTCTACCTGCCCTCCCTCTATCTGCTGCCCACACTCTACCTGCCCCCTTCCACCTGCTCTGCCCCCCCCCCCATCAGAAGGCTCTCTGGTCCTCCACTTCTTGGGGGCCTGGCAGGTAGAAGGCACAAGGGAGGGTGACGGCAAAAAGCCCTCCCCACATCTCTCCAGCTTGTCTGTCTGTCCTCCCGGCAAGGCTGTCTTCCAGGCGGCATGGCTGCTCTGCACCATCTGGAAGCCTCCCCTTCCAGGTCTGCTCAGGGAGTCCCTCGATAGCTACCCCAGGACTTTTGCACTGTCTCTTGTAGGCATCCCATGCCTGCCCCTGTCTTGACGATTTCCACTTCACTCAACTCTCCCATGTCACTAACTTTTCTTTCTTTTTTTTTTTTTTTGCCAGTCCTGGGACTTGAACTCATGCCTGGGCTCTGACCCTGAGCTGCTCTTTGCTCAAGGCTAGCACTCTACCACTTGAGCCACAGCGCCACTTCTGGCCTTTTCTGTTTATGTGGTACTGAGGAATCAAACCCAGGGCTTCATGCGTGCTAGGTGAGCACTCTACCACTAGGCCACATTCCCAGCCATGTCACTTATTTCTTGGTGATGAGAGGAAAAGGAAGGGAAGGAAGAAGAGGAAAGAGGTAGGGTGAAGAGGAGGAGGAGGCACAGAGGAGTAGGGCGGGGAAGACATCTCAGCAATCCGGAGGAAATACTTTTGATCTTGGAAAGATGAGCCAGGGTGGAAAGGCATTCTCCAGAGGGAATGGCATGTTCAAACCCACCCTCATTCTACAACAGCCTCCATGGAGTCCTTGCCACTGGCAAAGGCTGTGCTAAGCATTAGGCATGCACCCACTCCTCTGAAAAAAACCTGAGGGCCAAGCACCACCACCACTTCCCTTTGTAGGGGACACAGAGAGCTCAGGCCACTTGCTCAAGGCTGTCCAGCCAGGGAGACCATGAGACCCCAGGCCTTAGAATCTGGCTACTACCCTTTGTGGCATAAAGTGGCGGGCAGGGCTTGGGGAGCCTGTCCCCGATTTGGGACCAGAAATCTTTTTTTCCCCTTTGAATTCAGGGCTTGAATTCAAGGCCTTGTACTCTTGCTTAGCTCTTTCACTCAAAGTGAGCACTCTGCTATTTGAGTCACAGATCCTTTTCTGGCTTTTTGCTGGATAATTAATTGAAGGGTGGGCTGGCGATGTGGCCTAGTTGTAAGAGTGCTTGCATTGTATGCATGAAGTCCTGGGTTCGATTCCCCAGCACCACATATATAGAAAACAGCCAGAAGTGGCGCTGTGGCTCAAGTGGCAGAGTGCTAGCCTTGAGCAAAAGGAAGCCAGGGACAGTGCTCAGGCCCTGAGTTCTAGGCCCAGGACTGGTCAAAAAAAAAAAAAAGAATCTTTCTGATTTGTCGGCCTGGATTGACTTTGAACCTTGATTTATAGATATTAGCCTCCTGCATAGTGGAGATTACAGGCATGGGTTACTGGCATGTGGCTAAAATAAGAACCTTTTTCTAATTGATGGCAGGAGGACTGGACAGGAGCCTAGGTGCGCCACGTTCCACTCTGTCGGAGGTCAGTTGCAGACAGCACAGATGGAGGGGAGACAGGGGTGGCCTCCCTAGGAGAAGTGGGGTTTGAGGACCAGAAGTAGCAGGAAAACCTAACCCCCAGCACAATAATTCCGGAACATTCCCGCAGCTCTCCAACCCTTTAATAGGATGACTACTGATTTGATCAGCTTTTATTCTGTGGGAGATTAAATCGTGTGGAATTCAGAGGTACTTTAGCGTGACCCAGATTCGGGGCAGGGTGGGGTTGGGTGGTGAAGGAGAGCACTCAACGGCGAGTCCCTGTGTTGGGTTGCAGAGGTGCCAGGAAAGGAAGGAATATCCATGAGGCATCCCTCCATGACCACCAAGCCAGAATCTCAGGAGAGAATTTCGGGGTCACGGGGGCCAGCTTAAGGCAGGTCACCTGAGCATCCCTGGGCTGATCCCCCGCTGCAGGCAGATTGCACTAAGCTTGTCTGAGGAGGGGATTGCTTCCCAGACACAAAGCTTGAACTCTGGGATCTCAGCCTGCACGCCCAGGGACCCAAGAGAAAAAGGGAAAAAGTGGGCAGGGCTGGGCGGAGGGAGGGGGGGGCTGGAGAGCTCAGGCCTCTTCAAAAGGGAGCCACAGGGCCTGGTGCACAGCCTGCATTTGCAAAGGAGGGCAGTGTGTTCCCCGTTTGCCTGCAGGGGGCTGCCTGGGGTGCCATGTGCTGGCATCCCAGGTCTGTGCCTCTCCTCTCCCAGCCCCAGAAGCCCCCAGCACTGTGCCAGTGCAGGGGCAAAGCTCAGACCATACCCTGGGGCGCCACACTCTCTAGAAGTGACTTGGCCCTGTGTGCATGTCATGTGACTGCTTGTGAATGCAGTAAGGCATGGCAGCTGTGTGTCCAAATGGCCTGGCCTGCCATGATAAGACCTGAAAATGGCACTCATTCGATTATTCCTAATAATAATTATCAGCGACACTAATAAGGACCTCATATCAACAGGGTCCTAGAAAAAATAATTGCCACCACTTAGGGGCTAAAAAATAGCAGTTGTTTGTAAGGTTACTCTTGTTCCTGTTGGTGGGGAACAGCTGGGTAGTTTTTCGGTCCCATATGGCCCTGGCTGGGTGGTTCACTGAGCTGAGCCCCGGGGTCCCTACTTCCCCCGGGCCAGGCTGGTGACCGGAGGCCTCATTCCCCCGGGTGACCCCATCTTGGGCTTTCTCACAACATGGCGGCTTCTGAGTTTCATGCCGGCTGGTCAGTCCTACCTAAGACTTAACCTGTAACCACGAAGCTCCACCCCTTTAGCCTTCTGTGGATCAAGGGCCATCACAAAGCCAGCTACAATTCCTGGGGAGGAGAAGTGGGGATCGGCTTTTGCTGGGTCCAGTGGTAGTCGGAAGCTGGGGTGGGAGCAGCTTGCGTGTTCCTCAGGAAGGTGTGGCCTTGGCTTGGCTGCAGGGGTGTAACTGCTGTGCCTTAGAGACAGTACAGGGGTCCCGAGCTGCATGCTGGAGAAAGGGGAGACTGACCCCCAACAGCCCACTCCCCCATGCCAGGTGCTGGGGGCTCAATGCCTATAATCTTTTTTTTTGGGGGGGGGCCAGTCCTGGGCCTTGGACTCAGGGCCTGAGCACTGTCCCTGGCTTCTTCCCGCTCAAGGCTAGCACTCTGCCACCTGAGCCACAGCGCCCCTTCTGGCCGTTTTCCATATATGTGGTGCTGGGGGAATCGAACTGAGAGCTTCTTGTGTAGGAGGCAAGCACTCTTGCCACTAGGCCATATTCCCAGCCCTATAATCTTAGTTACTCAGGAGGCACAGACCCAAAGATCACAGTTCAGAGCAGCCCAGGCAAGAAACTCTGTGAGGCTCTTATCTCCAATTATGCACTAAAAAGACCAAAACTGGAGCTGTGGCTCAAGTGGTAGAGTGCTAGCGTTGAGAACAAAAGCTCAGGGACATTGCCCAGGTCCTGAGTTCAAGCTCCAGGACTGGCATGCACACACACACACACACACACACACACACACACACAGCACGCTGGGTGCTGATCTTGGGGTGCCTCCCAGGTCAGTGCCTTGTCATGTGCTGGCTGCAGGCATGAAGCCTGCTTGTGCCGGTGCCTGGGTGCCTTCACCCTCACTGGCTTCCTTGTGCTTTCCTTCTGGGGTGAACCGGGCCAGGGCTAGCTGGGCAGTTCTCAGCCTTGGAAGCCACTGCCAGGCAGGTGGGGAGGGCAGCCCCTCTCCTTAGTCTGGGGCGCCCCCTGCAGGCTGCTCTTCTCTTGCACCAGCCGGACTTGTGTGGCCCACCCTTGGCATCACTCCTGGTGCTAAATTGGAGTGAGCACTGGCTACGGGCCCAGCTGGCCAGATTCTCCCCCCCTCCCTGATTTCCCCCCTCCCCGGAAGAGCCCTGACTCCAAACAGCAGCCCTAAGGGTCAGGAGCTTAGAGAAGTGTCAGAGCATGTGCAGAGGGGAGCGGGGAGGTTGGTTGAGGCACAGAGCCAGCAGGAGGAGGAGGCATGAGGAGGGGAGTGATAGAAGGCTGGTGCTGGGAGAAAGATCCCAGATACAGAAGCTGCGGCTCTGAGATGAGACCAGACGCAGCCTGAGCACGGACAACTCCTACTTGCTTTCCTGTTAGTTCCTCCCATTGTCAAATCCTACAGGAAGCTGGAAGCAAGGGTTCCCTCCATGCCTTGGCCAGGACCAGGTTCTAGACACAGGGCTGGGAGGAAAGGAAGTGAACTGCCCAGAAGCTAAGCATGTGTCCTATGCAAATGTCCAACAAATACGATTATTTATGTATTTATTTTTTGGTGCAGTTACTGGAGCTTGAACTCAGAGCCTGGTCTCTGTTCCTTAGCTTTTTCACTCAAGGCTGGCACTCTCCCACTTGAGCCACAGCTCCATATCTGGCTTTTTGGTAGTTCATTGGAGATGAGTCTCATAGATTATCCTGCCCAGGCTGGCTTTGAACCATGGATCCTCAGATCTCAGTCCCCTGAGTACCTGGGATTATAGGTGTGAGTCATCAGCTCTCTGCTAGGACAATTCTTAAAACGGGATGTGGCTTAACTAAAATAGCTTCTTTTAAGAAGACCGTGCTTATATCAAGCAACCAGTTTGACAGAAAAAGTTCCACCCCCAACAGGGCCTGCATTACAAATCCACCGAAAAGCCAGAAGTGGAGCTGTGGCTCAGATGATCGAGCACCACCAGCCTTGAGCATAGAAAGCGCTCAGAGACAGTGCCCAGGCCCCAAGTTCAAACCCCAGCATGGGTACAAAACATACAAATACACCTCCAGCGGCTGTCTCTTGTGCCAGGACCCCAAGATTCACCTTTGGGATTGGGGTACTCAGAGCTCGCTGGTGAGAAATTGCAGTCTGCAGGGCTGAGGTCCCTGTGAGCGGGCACTGGGCACCGCGGTTTCCCTCCAGGCCCACGGCTGCCTGGCACCCAGCTCCTGGCAGTGGTAAAGTGACGGTTTGGGGTCTCTGTCTGTCTGTCCGTCTCTCTGTCTCTGTCTCTCTCTAGTGGCTGGGAGAGCAGCGGGGGGGGGGGCAGGGGGGGAGGGGGAAGGGAGGGGTCCCTGGAGTCGGGCGGGGGTCCCGGGGTGGCAGAGGCGGGGCTCGGGCGGGAACGCGGGGTGGGCGCTGTGCGGTCACAAAGGCGCGCGTTCCGGGGCCGCGGGCGCGCGCCGGGCTCGGGGGCGCGCAGCGAGCCAGGGCCGCGCGGGACCGGCCGAGCCCGGTGAGTGGCAGCCGGGAGCGGGGGCAGCCGCGCCCTCTGCTGGGCGCAGGCAGAGGCGCAGCGGCGGCTCGCAGGCCTCGGGGAAACCGCAGGGCTCCCCCATCCCGGGCACGAAATAAGCTGCTGCAGCTTGTAAAATAACTCTTAAAAAGCGTCCATTGTCTCCTCCCAGCCGTCCAGGTGTGAAAGCCCAGTGTGGGTGTCTTTCTGCACCACGCGTGGCAGGTTCTCCGAACATAGGTTTAATTCTGTCATTAAGCAGAAGATCTGAGACCAAAGCCACCCCCACGCACGCACTGCCCGGCTCAGGGTTCCCCACGCCGCACTGCCCGCTCAGGGTCCCCCCCCCCCCAATGCCCGGCTCAGGGTCCCCCACGCACTGCCCGGCTCAGGGTCCCCCACGCAGCACTGCCCGCTCAGGGTCCCCCCCCCCCCCACTGACCGGCTCAGGGTCCCCCACGCAGCACTGCCCAGCTCAGGGTCCCCCACGCTTCCCGGCTCAGGGTCCCCGCCGTCCCCTTCACAGGCACAGGCTTATCCTTCAAGGCCAGTTGTTAGAATTGACAGGGGAGGAAAGGGGTCTACGGCTCCAGTGAATTCAATCTGAGCCCAAAGCCCAGGGGCAAAGAACGGCCATTCATACAAACTGCACCTACCCAGCATGTGGCCCCCACCTCCTGCCTGGAGGAGGTGTCCGGCAACAGACACATCCCTTTAAATGAGATTCGCACATTTCTCATGGGCTCCCAAGTCCTCTGGAATGCCACATGGAAAAGTCGGAGGCTCCCGGGCCAGCTGCTCTTGTCCTGCCATCCCTCAGATCAGGAATTATTTTTAGGCAATGGGTTCTGGAATTTAGGAATGCTTTCAGCTGCAATAGGCAAATGTGTGATGAAGGTGTCATAAAGAATATCAACATCAGGGGCTTGGAAGGTGGCTTAGTGGTAGAGTGCTCACCTAGCATGCATGAAGCCCTGGCAATTCCCCTGCACCACATGCACAGAAAAAGCCGGAAGTGGCGCTCTGGCTCAAGTGGCAGAGTGCTAGCCTTGAGCAAAAAGAAGCCAGGGACAGTGCTTGCCCTGATCCAAGCCCTAGGACTGGAAAAAAAAAAAAAAAGAATATCAACATCAGTTGGGTGCCAGTGGCTTAGGCCTAGAATCCTACCTACTCAGTAATCTAGAAGTCAAAGTTCAAAGCCAGCCTGGTCAGGAAAGTCTGTGAGTGACTTATTTCCAATTAACTACCAAAAAGCCAGAAGTGGAGCTGTGGCTCAAGTGGTAGAGTGCCAGCCTTGAGAGAGAAAGCTAAGGGACAGCACCTAGGCCCTGAGTTCAAGCCCCAGAACTGGCTAAAATATAAAACAATAATATATACAGATTAGACATTAAACTGGCATTCTGATTGGCTCACACAGAGTCCCTTGCTCCAATCATGAAACTGGCAGGGTGTGGTCAGGCCTGAGTGAAAGTATGAGGAGGTGTGGCTCATCACAGGAAATTCGGGTCTTTGCTGGATTTTTTTTTTTTTTCAGCCTCCAGAAGCCTCCAGTACTTTGGGCCTTCACCATATGATACTATCATCAATGCCTTACACCCACCTGCAAAATGGCCTCTAGAATCCCCTTCATCTTCCAGATGGGGAAACTGAAGTCCCAGAGAATTTTAATGACATACCCAAGTTTAATAAGTAGCTATGGAGACCACAGTCTATGCTTTTCAGCTGGGGTGGGTGCAAGGTACCTCACAGCCTGTGTGTGGGTCTCTGGGTCAGGCGCATTTCAAGTCATGGTGTGATAGCAGTGTCCCTCCATGTGTCCCCTGCCCTAAAATGAGGAGATGAGGCTCTCTCCCAGTTGCTGACGGACTTGGGTACATTTCCTGTTAGTCCCGATTTTGGGGGGGGGGGCACACCACCATTTACCCTCTTTTCTTTGAAGGGTAAATGACACGCCTGGACCATCTGCCCCAAATCCTAATAATAAATTGTGAGAGGAACAAGTTCCAGACACATGCAGCTTTGAGGAGGAGGGAGGGGTGCTCTTCCCGCACCGGGCAGGCATCTGCTGTTCTTACATGCCAGGCTGTGGGCACAGCTCGAGGGGCAGGGAGCACTGGGAAGGGGGAAGATGCCCCGGGGATCTGCCTCACCCTCAGAGTGGCCCCCAAACTCTCTCCCTTTTGCCTCTGTGGACAGGATATTAGGTGAGAAAGAGAGAAAGACACACACACAGACAGAGGGAGAGACAGAGGGAGAGAGAGAAGCACGCTTCCTTCCTGGTTTTTGGCCTCCCTGGGTCCAGTGTCTGAGAGGAAGGAGAGCTTGAGTCCCTGATGATGATGCTGGTAGGTGACAGTGGTCCCTGGGGACAGCCAGGCATCTGCTGTCCACACGCATTGGCTCATCTGATCCTGGCATCACATCTGGGAGCATTACCCTATAGATGGGAGGCTGGAGGTACCTGCCAAGTGGTAGAGCTTGGACTCGAACCCAGGCCCTCAATAAGAAAAGCAGCCATCTGCCCACCGTAGGGGAGCAGGGAGGGTCTTCCATGTAAGAGAGACAAGCATCTGACATCACCCCAGGGTGGGCTCCCAGCTGTTGCCCCTCCGCTTCCCCCGTCCCCAGCCCAGCTGCAGTGAGGCCTGTTTGGTCACCTGACGCTTTGGCCCCTGGCCCCATGTCTCTCAGTCTAAGAAGTACCGGAGAAAGGAGTGGAAGGGCCCTGGGCAGCTCTCAGAGAAGGCCCGGGAGGAGATGGCAGAGACGGAGCTGCGCAAGGTGAGGCAGCAATTCCGGAAGATGGTGCAGAGCCGCAAGTCCTTCAACTTCCGCAGCCAGCAGAAGGTGGCGAGCCAGCAGTGAGTGACCAGGGCCCGCGCCTGCTGACGGGGCGGGTGTGGGGCTCCACTTCTCCCCGGTGCTCTTTCCTCTAAGGACTCGAATTTCCAGACAAGCCCACTTGGGAGGGGGGAGTCTATTCCAGGATCTGGGGAGGGGGGCCCGGGACCCCTGGAAAGTGGGGCACAAATCACAGGGAAGGCCCACTTCTGGTTTTTGTGTCTCTCTCCCATGAGCTTTGTTCACTCTGTCTCCAGCCATGAGCTTGCCAATGTCCAGGGGCTGCATGTAGACTGACTTGCATACATCCCAATCCCAGATTCTCAGGAGAAGGAGAACATGATTGGCTTAGGTGTCTGTTCCTGGTCCAATCAGCTGTGACTGATTGGTGGGGTGGGGTAATGGAAAGTGGGCATGGCACTTCTGCCCAAGGTCCAGCCTTGGGAGCTGGGGGTTCCCGGGGAAGGCTGACGATATCCAGACCACAGGTCCACTTCACATGTCCTTTGGAGAATTTGAAATTGGGGTGCCCTAGCTTTGATGCGTCCCTGTGTGGAGGCAAACTCGGAAGGTCTGACCAGGCGCCTTTGCTCATTACTGGAGAGCATGGGGACCCCGAGCCTCGGGAAATGGCTGGCAAAGTGCAGTGGAGCTGCAGTGGGTGGAGAGCAGTCCTGGCTCCTGCCTGCAGGCAGTGGCACAGCAGTAGGTTGTTCCTTGGGGAGGTGTAGCAAGAGAGATTGGGACCTGGAGCTGGCCCTTGCCATTCCCTGGGGCCAAGTGTAGTCTCTCCAGCTCCTCCGGTACCCGAACCTCCATGAGAGTCATTTTAGGGTGTATGGGGCTGACCAGGGCTGTCCTCTCTCCCTCAGGAAGGAACTCCAGAATCTGAAAGCAGAACACGATGAACTCATGCTGGTGCTGGGTCTCCTCAAGTCCTCGAAAAGTATAGACATGAACCAGAAGAACTACATGGAGCTGAGTTTCCTGATGCAGACCAAGCAGGACTACGAGGCCCTGATTAAGTCCATGAAGGTGCTGCTGGCTGAGCTGGATGACAAGGTGCGTGGCCATCCCAAATGGGTCGCCCCAAGTCAGGATCAGGATCAGGGGATGGGTCAGGCAGCCAGAATGTCCTGGGATAGCCTTCCAAGATGCACTCTGGGTGTTGTCTGGGCTGCAGGTTAGTTAACCAGCTCTGTTCATACCGTGTGACCCCCTGGCTGCCTCCTAGCTCAGCACAGATGGATGCATCAGCTAGCGAAGGCAAGTAACAAACAACACCCTTTCCTCAGTTTCTGAGGCTTAAAGCTACATCCTTCATGGCTCAGCTAGGGGCCCTTGTTGCTTCTCTCGTTCTGGGACTAGGCTGGTGAGAGGCAGAAACACTAATGTTACAGTTAATGTCTCTGCTTTAAGAGGTGTGTGTGTGTGTGTGTGTGTGTGTGTGTGTGTGTGTGTGTGTGTCAGTTCTGAGGTTTGAACTCAGGGCCTCTGCTTTTGCTTGACTTTTGTTTTTCACATGGCTGGTACTGTATCACTTGAGCCACCTCTAGATTTTTTTTTTGCTGGTTAACTGGAGATTGGAGTCTGGCTTTGAACTGTGATTCTTAGATCTCACACCCCTGAATAGCTAGGATTTTAGGCATTAACATTTATATCCATAGATGAGGCAAATTTGCATGCCTGATGCGAGCCAAAAGTCTCAGTGGCTTCACTTTACCCAAGAGCGGCAAAGAGCAAGAAGAGAAGCACAGGCATCCAAGAGCTGAGTCAGAAGTCTCCTGACAGGGACCATTCAGTGAGTAAACTGTGAAGTGTATACCCTTGCAAATATTAACACAATTGCTCTTCTCTCTCTCTCTCTCTCTCTCTCTCTCTCTCTCTCTCTCTCTCTCTCTCAGATTGCTCAGATGGAAAGGAAAATCACAAACCAAAAACAGATCTTCATGAAAATACAAGAGTCGAATAGCCCCCGGAGACTGCAAAAACAGATCCACATTTTGGAAACGCGTCTGAATCTCGTACGTATGTGAGGAGTTTCCCGCACACCCCCCTCCCCCGTGCCCAGAGCAGAGCACAGTGCCCGACAAGCCTCTGGCAGGGCTCACTCTGTCCCAGGATTGACAGCTGATGGTGGACACCCAGGCCGGGGAGCCTTTTAGAATCTACCGCCTGCCCCACCCACCTCAGCGCCAACAGAAGCCAAGAGAAAGGCAATGGAAGCATCTCTTTCCCCAAGTGCTTCATGCCATGTCCCAGAACAGTCTCCTCTTGGACCAGCTCGGATGTTGTACTCAGCCCTGAACCAATGACTGTGGACAGGAGAATGGACCTGAGTCACATGACCACCCTGGACTGTTTCTTCCTCCCCTCCCCCACGAGGGCAGGACAGCTCTGCCACACTCCTGGACTCACCCATGGGGAGAGGTGGTGACCGCGGGAAAAGCAAGAAGGGAGAAGGAATGGAGGGGCAGGTGCAATGGTAGTCTACCTGGCTCAGGAACCTGCAGCTCATGGGACAGAAGCCAGCTGGAGGGAAAGTGGATGGATTTAGAGGGAGGCTCAGTGCAGAAAGCTCTTACTTCCCCCACATCCTGACCATCAGGCCTGCCCGGAGCTCTCTCTACCCCAGCAGCCTCTGTGCTGTTGTCCCTTGTGGCTGGACCAATCCACAATCCCAACATGAAAACACCAAAGAGCTGGGGGCCATGGCTCACACTTGTAATCCTAGCCACTCAGGAGGCCCAGATCTGAGGATCATGATCCAAAGCCAGCCCAGTTCACAGCCAGAGTCTGCGAGATTCTTATCTCCAACTAACCAGCAAAGAGCCAGAAGTAGAGCTGTGGTTCAAGTGGCAGAGAGCCAGCCTTAAGGGGAAGAAGCTAAGGACAGTGCCCAGGACACACACACACACACACGCACACACACACACACACACACACACACACAAGAAATGCATTAAGAAAAAGAGAGGGAATAAAATAATAAACGCCTACATACCTGTCACTTGGGTTTAATGGTTGTTAACATCTCACTTTAATTGCTTCATGATTCTTTTACCCTGAAGTATTTTAAGATAAATTACTTACCTTAATTAAGGTGATTAACATAAGGGATTATGCTATTTTACCTCTAAATTCTTCAGGTTCATCCTTTAAACACTTTTTTTTATAAGCACCATACCAGTATTGAAGCAAATGAAATGAGCATTTTCTTAATATTACATAATACCAGTTTTTACAGACATTTCTCTGATGAAACTTTTTTTTTGGCTTAAACTCAGGGCCTGAGCACTGTCCCTGGCTTCTTTTTGCTCAAGGCTAGCACTCTGCCAGTTGAGCCACAGCGCCACTTCCAGCCTTTTCTGTTTACATGGTGCTGAGGATTGGATCCAGAGCTTCATGCATGCTAGACAAGGACTCTATCACTAGGCCACATTCCCAGCCCCTAACTCTGGCTTTTTGCTGGTTAACTGGAGATAAGGGTCTCTTTGACCTTTTCTGCCCAGGCTGGCTTCATATTGTGGTCCTCAGATCTCAGCCTCCTGAATAGTTGGGATGACAGGCGTGAGCTGCCAGTGCCCACTTTAAATTTCTTTAACCTGGACTGGTGGCGCTTAGGAGCCGCCTCTTAGGAGATGATTTTTTTTTTTTTTTGCCTCCCTAGGAGGTGGTGGCCGGGACTTGACTCCCCCCAGCCTGAAGCTCCGACAGTGCGGACCGGGGACTCTAGCCATGTCTCCCCCCCCCCCCATTTGGGGCACACACCCAGGATGGGCCCTGTTTTGAAGCACAGCCCTTTCCACAGGTCACAGTCCACTTTGACAAGATGATGACCACCAACGCCAGGCTCCGGGCAGAGATCAAGACCCTCCGCTTCGAGAAGGCCGCCTACGACAATGTCTACCAGCAACTGAACAAGCGCCTGCTCATGCAGAAGAAAACCATGAACATGGCCATCGAGCAGTCTGCTCAGGCCTACCGACAGAGGTGGGCGGGGGGGCAGGGGACACGGCAGGCCTACAGACAGAGGTGGGTGGGGGGCAGGGGACACGGCAGGCCTACAGACAGAGGTGGGCAGGGGGCGGGCAGCACAACACGGTGCTCAGAGCTCCCTGCACTGCTGCCCTCCCCCACTCGCGACTCTGGGGGCTCCCAACATCCTGCAAATGCCCAGGAGTTTCTCATTGACTCCATCTTATAGTTGCTAAGATACCTAGCTGAAACATGGTAAGCATGAGAGGTGCAGCAGAGGCCACATGCTTGACTGTGCCCGAGGGCGCCCACTGCTAGTCAAGGGCCTTCTCGAGTCTGGTTGTGAATAGAACAGGCTCCAGAGTCAGGTGTATCTGGGTTTGACTGCTGGTTCCAGGAATGTAGGGTTTCTTTACATGGTGATGGTGATGGCGATGGTGACAGTGATGATGGTGGTGGTGGTGGTGGTGGTGGTGGTGGTGACAGTGATGGTGGGGATGGTGATGGTAGTGGTAGTGATGGTGTGATAGTGATGATGGTGGTGGTAGTGATGATGGTGGTGGTGGTGGTAGTGGGGATAGTGGTAGTGATGGTGAGATGGTGGTGGTGGAGATGGTGATGATGGTAATGGTGATGATGGTAATGGTGATGGTAGTGGTAGTGATAATGGTGAGATGCTAGTGGTGGTGGTGGTGGTGGTGGTGATGGCAACGATAGTGTTATTGGTGGTGATAATGATGGTGAGATGGTGGGGGGGTTGGTAGTGGTCATAGTAGTGAAATGGTGGTAGTGATGGTGATGATGGTAATGGTGATGGTGATGAGAAGGAGGAGAAGATGTTGGTGATAATGTCACTGGCAGTCCTGGTGGTGGTGATAAGGGTAGAGTGATGATAGGAAAATCCTCCTCAGGGTAATTGGAAGCCCAAAGCTCGAACTGTTTAGCATTTCTTCTGGTGGCCACTGGCCAGGCAGAAAGTCCCCCTGACCTAGCTGGGAGAGGGAGGAAAGGGCGGGTGCTTTGGGACAAGGCCCTGCACCCCTCTTTAGAGTGGAGGCCATGGCTCGGATGGCCGCCATGAAGGAGCGCCAACAGAAGGACATCGCTCAGTACAACCTGGAGATTCGGGAGCTGGAGCGTGTGTATGACCATGAGAACAAGCTCAAGTCCTTCCTGCTCTTCAAGCTCAACGACCGCTCTGAATTTGAGGAACAGGCCAAACAGGAAGAAGGTACTCTCTCCCTCCCCTGCTCCCCAGATTATCAAATAAAAGCCAAAGTTAGCTGATAAAAATCCAAGGTGAGACCGGGCTCTGGAGGCTCATGCCTGTCATCCTAGCTTCTCAGGAGGCTGAGATCTGAGGATCTTGGTACAAAGCCAGCCCAGGCCAGAAAGTCCATGAGACTCTTAGCTTCAATGAATCACCAAGAAAACCAGAAGTAGCACTGTGGCTCAGGTGGTAGAGCACCATTCTTGAGCAAAAAAGCTTAGGGACAGCACCCAGGCCCTGAATGCAAGCCCTACCACTGGCAGAAAAACAAAATCCAAGGTGACTAGTTATATTTAAACTTCAGATAAACAAGGAATAATGATTTATTTAGTATAAGTATGTCCCATGCTCTCTTTGGGATATACTTAATTTGAAAAAGTATTCCCTATGGATACCTGGGGCTACTAGAGTCTGTAATAGTAGTTCACTCGCATGTGCACCTGGGCCGTGGGTTGATCAGCACCCTGGACGTTGTGTTCGAATGCTGAGACTCTTTATTGTTCAGGGGGAGATTGTGCCAGGGGTCCCTGGGTCACACGACTCCCTGCGGGGTGCTGACAGGATTCAGCTTATAGTAGGCTGTGGGCAGGGCGAGGGCTGGGGGCCTCTATAGCCCAGGCCTGGAGTCCAGGCTCAGTGTGGGGGCAGGTGCTCCGCTTCCTCCATGCGGCTTGGGCAGTCTGCACATGGGGGCCGCGCCCATCATTTAGGGGCTGTTTTTTTGGTTGTTTTTTTTTGGCCAGACCAGGGCCTTGAACTCAGGGCCTGAGCACTGTCCCTGGCTTCTTTTTGCTCAAGGCTAGCACTCTCCCACTTAAGCCACAGCGCCACTTCTGACCGTTTTCTATATATGTGGTGCTGAGGAATTGAACCCAGGGCTTCTTGTATACAAGGCGAACCCTCTTGCCACTAGGCCACATACCAAGCCCTAGGGGCTGTTTCACAGCAGTGTAGGAAGCTGTTAGCACTCCACACGAGGGCTTCCAAGGGCAGCCTTACAAGCAGCTCTTCCTGGCCAGTGCAGACCAGGCTGCTGGGTTATGCCCTTTCCTAGTGGACTGAAGGGTCAGGGTCTTCTGAGAGCCCTCTGAACAGCTACCCTTTCCCTTCCCCTTCCCTTGCCTTCCCTTGCCTTCCCTTCCCTTCCCTCTCTTCCCTTCCTTTCCCATTCCCTTTCCCTTTCTATTCTCTTTCCCTCCTTTCTTCCCTCCCTCCTTTCCTCCCTCCCTCCTTCCCTCCCTCCCTCCTTCCCTCCCTCTCTCCCTCTCTCCCTCACTCCTGTCCCTTTCTTCCCTCTTCCTTCTGCTGTGAATTGAACCCAAAGCCTTGGGCATGCTTCCTATTCTACCATTGAGCCCCACCTTAGCCCTTTTTGTTTGTTTTTTTGTTTTGGGCTTGGGGCTTGACTCGGGGCCTGGGTGCTGTCCCTGAGCTTTTTTTGCTCAAGGCTAGCACGCTACCATTTGAGTCACAGCTTCACTTCTGGTTTTCTGGTGGTTAATTGGAGATAAGAGCCTTACAGACTTTCTTGTTTCGGCTAGCTGTGAACCGTGATCCTCAGATCTTAGCCTCCTGAGTAGCTAGGATTACAGGCATGAGCCAGCAGCACCAATGCTTTGGGTTACTTTTGCCTTTTCCTTTCTTATTACTTGAGGTTGCATTGCTACAAGTGTTTCTGAGAAACCTTATGTTTCCCCCCAAAAATAAACCAACTCCAAACTTGTCTATCTTTTGGCCCCTCTGTCAGTCCATCTAACCATACACCTACTCAATTATCCATCAACCCAACCATCGGTCCATGCATTCTTCCACCCGTCAGCCTCCTGTCACCTGTTCTAGGGGTTTGTCACTGGATTCTGTGTGGCCCATAGGACAGGGCACAAGGTGGGAACCCCATGAAGAGCCCAGTGAGGGGCTGAGGAGCTGTGTGTGACCTTATCCCAAGGACAGCTTGGAGTCACCCATGTTAAGGGGGTTCCATGGCTGTGCCTAGGAAGATCTAGAGAGCTCTTTCTGGTGGCCCTGTGGTCATCAGAAGATTCTAGAAAGTTCCTTCTGGTGTTCCTCAAGTTAAAGAGAATGAGGCAGGGTTCAGGAGAGCCTTGGTGATGGCAGGTTCCTGGCTAGAGAAAGAGCAACACACACTAGCTGTGTCACTGGGTCTTGGTAGAGCAGATGATGAGTCCCATTCCTGCCTGGTCTGTTCCGCCCATCCCCTCTCTACGTCCAGTCAGCCCCATCCACACCGCTCTCTGTCCTTTGCAGCTCTCAAGGCCAAGAAGCACGGGAAGCAGAGCAAGGGGGAGAGCTTCGAGAGCTATGAGGTGGCTCACCTGCGGCTGCTCAAGCTCACCCCCAACGGAGACCTCAACCAGCTCATTAAGGACTTCGTGGCCAAGGAGGAGAAGAACTTCGCTCGGTTTACCTACGTCACGGAGCTCAACAATGACATGGAGATGGTGCAGAAGAAGACCCAGGAGATCCAGGTGGGGCCCGCCCTGCCTTCCCCTCGCCGGGTGTGGAGGGGTCCCTGAGAATGGCTTTTTATACTTTTATAGGGCAGTAAGGGGAGAGGGGTAACACCACAAGATGAGAAATGTATAAGAGAAGCACACACAGCCTGGATGGTGGCTAGTCCTCTTGGTGAGAGTGAGCAGAGCAAGGGCTCTCATGAGCCCTGCAGGAAACAATCCTGTTAACCTTTGTCCAGCCCATCGTTTCCCGATGTAACTCCTCATTCCCCAGGACATAAATAGCACCCTCTGGAACTGTCTAACGTCCTTCGTTCATGCTTCAGCCCCTCCCATTCTCGGCTTGGGCCTGGGTCTTGTGACCACTGAGACCCCAGAGAAGTCCCCCCTGGACTGTCCTGGCCTTTCCCTTTTCTGCCTGTTGTCTCCTGACCCCACACAAATGTCACCCCTCCCCAAGTGCAGACAGGCACAGCTAGAACAACACAGGATGTTTGTTTACTCCCTAAGTGGGATGAGTTAATTTTAGTAAGGACCAGGAAGGCCAATGTAAATGCCAAGAGCCAACCTGTGATGTAATGGCATCTCTCACTGAAGGTGATGGGAATAATGAGAATACCTGTAAACAAATAGAATGAAACAACAGAATGAAAGAACCAACAATAGGTTTAGAGAAAAAGAAGCAACAAGCAATAGCAATAGTCCGGGTGGAAAGGAAGTACCGCCTTCTCCCACCTGCCAATCTCCAGACTGTGCCTCCCATTGGCTGTGTCTCAGCAGAAGCCAGGCACAAGGCAGCTCCCCAATTGCTGGACCAGACATGGAAGCTCACCCCTTGTTGGCTGGTTGTGATGGAGTCCACTGCAAGAGATCCAATAAGGGCAGCCCAGAGCAGGGTGGTAATGATTTGGATGTGGCCTCCAGTGACCCTTGGTTGCTCTTTATTGCCTGCCCAGAGGGACCCCACACAGGACAGGCACATGGGTGCCAAGGGCGCCAGAGGGAGTGACAGGAAATGAGTTCCCAAACACGAGTGATCTTGACCTTCCACTGACCTTGAGAGGCCTCTGTCCTCTCCTCCCTGAGCCCCATAGCCTGTGTGCACCATGAGGACATCGAGTCTCCCTGCAGTCCCCACTGCCAGGCGAGACTGCAGCCTGGAGAAAGTGACAGGAAAGAAATATGGCAGAGAAAGGAGCTGACTGACATGAAGCCCCGGAAGGTGGCACTTCAGGTCCTCCTCCGCCATCTTCAGGGTACAGACAGCAGCTATCTCTAGGCCGAAGACTCCAGCATCAGTCTTTGAACTTGGGGTTCCATCAGGCTCACCCATGAGGAAGTCCGGTCTGCAGGGCAGAGGCCCTGCGAGCAGGGCAGTCTTCATCGCAGTGTTTCCTCTCCCAGGCCCCCCGATGGCTTCCCAATGTTGGGGGCCCCCTGCGCTTCCATGGCTCACAGCTGGCTGGCCCCTTGACGGGCACCAGCAGATGGAGGAGGGGCTGGAGTGGGATGGGGCATGAGGCCCCATGAGTCTCCTCGGCTCAGAGTAGGGCTCAGGGTTGCACAGCATCTCCCATTCATGTTGGGCAATGATGTTCTCTGGAGGGGGGCCTCGGAGTTCACCCCAAGCTCCTGAGTTTGATTCTCTCCCAGGCCCTCTCATGAAGGCAAGCGCTTCACCGCTGCCCTCTGGTGGCCATATGTGGCATTGCAGGATGCATGGACATGTAGTGGGCAGGAAGACCTCGGGCCCTGCTGGCCCCCATAGGGTGCTGCCTGCCACGGGAGTGGGGGGCAAGAACACCGGTGCATCCCCAAGTGAGCAGCACCCACAGTCAGGGCAGGCAGAAGGTTGGAAAGTCCTAGATGTTAGAAAGTCTAGTTTTCCACACACAGTGCCGCCATCCTCGTTTCACTAAGAAGCACAGGCTGCTTGAGGAGGCCCTGCAGGCACAGCTGGGGTGTCAGGTGGGGGCCAGTTGGGGAGGTGTCAGGCAAGGTGTCTGTCAGATGGAATGTCTGTCAGGCAAGGTGTAAGGAGGTGTGTCAGGTGGCGGGATTTTGGGCAGGATGTCTGTCAGGCAGGGTATCTGTCAGGTGAGTGTCTGTGGGTGGAGGGTTTTCCAGGCGGCATGTCTGTAGGGCAAGGTGTCTGAAGGTGAGTGTCAGGCGGGATGTCATTCAGGTACATGTCTGTCAGGCAGGGTGTCTGTCAGGTACATGTCTGTCAGGTAGGTTGTCTGTCAGGCGGGGTGTCTATCAGGCAGGTGTCTGTCAGTTGGGGTGTCTGTCAGGTGGGGTGTCTGTCAGGCAGGTGTCTGTCAGGCAGGGTGTCTATCAGGCGGGTGTCTGTCAGGTGCGTGTCTGTCAGGTGGGGTAGTGTCAGACGGGGTGTCTGTCAGGCAGGGTGTCTGTCAGATGGGGTGTCTGTCAGGTGGGGTGGTGTCAGGCGGGTTGTCTGTCAGGCGGGGTGTCTGTCAGGTGCATGTCTGTCAGGTGGGGTGGTGTCAGGCAGGGTGTCTGTCAGGCGGGGTGTCTGTCAGGCGGGTGTCTGTCAGGCGGAGTGTCTGTCAGGCAGCGTGTCTGTCAGGTGCATGTCTGTAAGGTGGGGTGTCTGTCAGGCGGGTTGTCTGTCAAGTGGGGTGTCTGTCAGGTGCATATCTGTCAAGTGGGGTGGTGTCAGGCAGGGTGTCTGTCAGGTGGGGTGGTGTCAGGAGGGGTGTCTGTCAGGCAGGGTGTCTGTCAGGTGCATGTCTGTCAGGTGGGTTGTCTGTCAAGTGGGGTGTCTGTCAGGTGCATGTCTGTCAGGTGGGGTGTCTGTTAGCCAGGGTGTCTGTCAGGTGCATGTCTGTCAGGCGGGTTGTCTGTCAGGCGGGGTGTCTGTCAGGTGGGGTGTCTCTTAGGCGGAGTATCTGTCAGGTGGGGTGTCTGTCAGGTGGGGTGTCTGTCAGGTGCATGTCAAGCAGGCGGGTTGTCTGTCAGGTGGGGTGTCTGTCAGGCGGGGTGTCTGTCAGGTGCATGTCTGTCAGGCAGGGTATCTGTCAGGTGCATGTCTGTCAGGTTGTTCAGGCGGGGTGTCTGTCAGTTGGGGTGTCTATCAGGAGAGTGTCAGGCAAGACCTCTATAACCTGGGATGTCTGTCAGGCGGGGTGTCTGTTAGATGGGGTGTCTTGTCAGGTGTGTGTCTATCAGGGTTCTGGCAAAGTGTGTGTCTGTCAGGCAGGGTATCTGTCAAGTTGGTGTTTGTCAGGTGGGGTGTCTGTTAGGTGAGGCGTCTTTTGCAAGAATGTCAGACAGCATGTCTGTCAGGCAGGGTGTCTGTCAGGTGGGGTGTCTGTCAGGCAGGGTTTCTGTCAGGTGGGGTGTCTGTCAGGCAGGGTGTCTGTCAGGTGGGGTGTCTGTCAGGTGGGGTGTCTGTCAGGTGGATGTCTGTCGGTGGATGTCTGTCAGGTGTGTTGTCTGTCAGGCAGGGTGTCTGTCAGGTGGGGTGTCTGTCAGGTGGATGTCTGTCAGGTAGGTTGTCTGTCAGATGTGTGTCTGTCAGGCGGGGTGTCAGACAGGACAGGGTGTCAGGCAGGAGAGGGAGGGAGCATCCTGTTTTTCACTCTGAGATTCTCTCCTGGGTAGGACGCCATCATTCACCTGCGATCCCAGCAACAGGTGTCCCACGACAACAGCCGCGTGGTTCTGAAGCAGATGGAGGTGAGCTGGGTCTGTCTGCCTGTCTGCTCCAGCCATTCCGGCGGGGACGCAGCACCTCCTCCCTGTGGCCAGGAGGGGGCAGCAGAGCACTGTGGCCGGCCGGCCAGGGGGCGGCATTTTCCCCAGGGGCCTTTCCAGGGCTAGGGAGATCTCCTTGGGGGTCCCTGGGGTTCAGCTTGGCCCAGGAGGGGAGGCGGGGGAGGGGGTGGGAAGGCAGGCTTCCTCCCAAGTGCAACAAATACTCCAGGAGGCACTTCCTCTTTGCCTTGTGTTTTTATTATGTGTGCCAGACCTGGGGCTTGAACTCACAGCGCTGTCACTGAATTTTTCCACTCGAGGCTGGCGCTCTACCACTTGAGCCACAGCGCCACTTCTGGCTCTTTCTGTGTATGTGGTGCTGAGGAATCGAACCCAGGGCTTCGTGCCTGCTAGGCAAGCACTTTACCACTAAGCCACATTCCCAGCCCCCCACCTCCAGATTTTTGCTGGTTCACTGGAGATGAGAGTCTCATGGACTTTCCTGCCCCGGCTGGCTCCGAACCACGATCCTCAGGTCTCAGCCTCCCGAGCAGCTGGGATCACAGGCGTGAGCCACTGGCACCGGCTTCTAGTTTTATTTATTCTTTTTGTTCCCCTGGTGGCTCTGGGTTTGAACTCGGGCCATTTTGCATGTGCCACTTGCACCGCACCCCACGCAGGAGAATTCCTTCTCTTCCTGCTAGCGTGTCCCACACCCCACTCCCCTGCCCCCCCCCCCCCAAGTGAGAGGCCAGGCCCTCGATTATGCCCTGGTTCTGAGAGAAAGGGGCTGCGTGGGTCCCAGGAGGGGCCGCGCGGGGGCCTGGAATGTTCTGTGCAGTGGGAACGGCCTTGCGTGGTGGTTTGCGGGACTGAGTTGGAATCTCCATCCCCCTTGGGGCCGTGTGACTTGAGCCTCAGTTTCCCACCCACAGGCGGGGGCAGAGTGGGGTTGGGGTGGCGCCTCGCCCTGAGCGGGGTGCGCCACGGCCGTGAGATCCGCGTTAACCCTTGGGCCTCAGCGCGCGCTGGAACGCTCCCTGCGTCGCGTGGACGCCTCGGTGCGCCCGCTGAGCCCGCGTCCCCGCAGGACAGGCTGAAGCTGGCCACGGAGGCGGCGGACCTGTGCGAGCGGCAGCACGGCGAGCTGAGCCAGGTGCTGGCGCGCCTCAAGGCCTCGGTGGAGAAGCTCTTCCGGAAGATCCGGTGCGACGCCTCCAGCATCCAGGGCCACCTGGGCGAGACGGGCGCCATCAGCGACCTCAACCTCCCCCAGTACTTCGGTGAGCTCCGCGGCCCCCTAGCGTGGGGAGGGGCCTGGGTTCAAATCCTCACCCGGGGCCGGCTACAGCCGGGCACAGGAGCTCACGCCTGTAATCCCAGCTGCCCAGGACGCGGAGACAGCCGAGTAGGAGGCTGTGAAGCCAGCCCGGGCCGCAAAAGCCCC
This sequence comes from Perognathus longimembris pacificus, assembly GCF_023159225.1. Lineage (NCBI taxonomy): Eukaryota > Metazoa > Chordata > Mammalia > Rodentia > Heteromyidae > Perognathus > Perognathus longimembris. Next base: position 85,952,681 of record NC_063163.1, on the reverse strand, counting down.
TGAGCTGCCCATTTCCAACGTGCCAGCCAAAAGCTGGGCTGCAGGGGTGGCTCAGGTGGGAGAGGGCCCAGTTGTGAGAGCCAGTCGAACGAACAAGAGGCCCCGAGTTCAAATCCCCACCCCCCAAGAAAACCCAAAGGTTTAGCAAAGCAGATGTCACGGGTGGTGGCAGTGGAAGGAAGAGCATTTGGGCTGGGGGGAACCTTGGAAGCGAAGGCCTGGCGGCGGGAGGAGGCGAAGATGGGAAGATGGCCGGGGGATTGTGCGTGGGCCTCCGCATGCCTGCACGTCTCCCGCACGGGCCGGGCAGGGCGGGTGGGGCGGGCGGGGCAGGCAGAGGCCGGCGCCCTGGCCCATGGCCCCCGGGCCCTCGGCCCCCTCTCCCCACAGCCATCATAGAGAAGAAAACCAACGACCTGCTCCTGCTGGAGTCGAACCGGCGGTTGCAGGAGGCGGAGCGGGCCAAGGCCCCAACCAGCTTCGTGAACCCCTTCTGGGGCGGCTCGGGGCTGCTCAAGCCCCCCGAGCCCGTCAGGGTGGTGCCCCCCGTCATGGGCTTCGACCCCTTCATCGACAAGCTGGATGACCGTGAGATTCCCTCCGTGCCGCCCGGGCTGGGAGGGGGGGCGGCGGGGAGAATCACACAGGATGCCGAGCCTCAGTTTCCCCTCAGGCACCGTCTCTCACTGCAAGGGGGGTTGGCCGGCCCCGCACCCCGTGTGTGAGATGAGCCCCAGAATATGAGAATGTGCCAGATGTGGGGGCTCACGCCTGTGACCCCAGCTTCCCGGGAGGCTGAGATCTGAGGATCACAGTTCAAGGCCAGCTTTGGGCCCCCCCAAAAGTCTGAGAGACTCTTATCTCCAACTAACTTTAGCTGGGGGCCAGCTGTGAGCAAGCCAGCCTAACCGGCCCCCCCAGGCCCTGGAGTCTGCCCCTCTCCCGTCCCATGAACCCTCCTTCCTCATCCTCGGGGGCTCCCCCAACCACCCCCCCACCCGTGACCCCTAAACTTGGAATGGAAGCAGCTGCTGCTCAATCGGGAACCTGAAGTTGAAGGCCAGCCCTGCTCATTTAAGGGGAGGGAGTCAGATGTGGCTTCTTGGAGCCTCAAAGCCATCCTTCCAGAAGGCCTCTCAGGGGTCAGAGGGGCAGCAGGGAGCCCCAAACCAGAAACAAGAGACGTGACAGCCCCTGGCGGGGGGCTGCAGCAGCCACCTCCACCCGCCAGGGGAGTATTATGCAGCCACTAAAAAGGATGCCCGGGGCTAACATGAGCCCAGGGACGTGGGCGGCCCGGGTGTGCGGGCGGCCCGGGCCAGGGGAGGCCCAGCCCCGAGCTCATGCGCCGCCCGTCCCGCCCCGCAGTGGAGCGACCGATGGAGTACGGCGCGCTGCGGCAGCTCGTGCTGGAGGCCGGTGGCCTCACGAGGGAGAGCGGCGGCCCGCGGGAGCGCGAGGGCCGGCGGGACACGCGCAACTACACGCGCGACCACGACAGGGCCCGGCGCAGCGGCTTCTGAGGCCCCGGCAAATAAACACGCACTCTGCACCCACGGCTTCCCTCGCCTTCCTTCCCGCGCTGGGCTCGAACGCGGGGCCTCAGCTTTCCTGTTGAGGGCGGGCGCTCTAGCATGTGAGCCACGGCGCCACTCTTGACTTTTTGCTGCTTCATTGGAGAGAATCTCATGGCCTTTCCTGCCCGGGCTGGCTTTGAACCACGATCCTCAGCTCTCAGCCTCCTGAGTCGCCAGGATAACAGGCGGAGCCACTGCGCCAGCCCCAGGACATTTGAACGTGTCGGGCTGCCTCTCGGTGACCGTGCAAGGCCGTGTGGGCAGCCACGCGAGCGCGTGGTCACGGAGGTGCCGGCCCTGCTCCTCTGGAGGCTGTGAGGGTCTATCATAAGTAAAGAGGCGTTGGGCTTCAACAACGGCAGGCCCCGCCCCTGTGAGTCAGCAGAGGCCTTCTTGCGTGGGGCAAGGATGACATCAGGACCGAGCAGGCCCGGGGGCCTTGTTTATTGGCACGCGGTGGGGGTGGCAAGGACGGTAGGGGTGGTGAGGACGGAGGTGGGCGGGTGCGGGCGGGGGGGGGGGGCGGCGCTCAGTCCTTCTCCTCGCCGTGGGTGATGATGTGGACCAGGTTCTTGTAGTCCAGGTTGCCCGTCACGTCGGGGGGAAAGGCTGCAAACATCTGGTCGATCTGGGGGAGGGAGGCGCGGGGGCTGAAGCCAGGCTGGGGGTGGGGGGGGCCCTGAGGGCCCTGGGGGCGCGGCCCAGCGGCTGGGGGCGCCCCTCCCTCCTGGGCCCATCTTTGAGCCCAGCTCATGTCTTCCCTTCTCCAACCTCGCGCCCCGGAGTCCCCACCCCTCCTGGCCGCAGCTAGGGACGTCCTCCCCACCATCCCTGCTTTGCTGTCTCCGGCTCCCAGTGGGCCCTGGGAGCACCGAGCACAGCACCCGCCCACCCTCCATCCCGGCTCCCAGTGGGCCCTGGGAGCACCGAGCACAGCACCTGACCCACCCTCCATCCCGGCTCCCAGTGGGCCCTGGGAGCACCGAGCACAGCACCTGACCCACCCGGGCGCCGGGCCCTGTACCTCCTCCTTGGAGAACCTCTCGGCCTGTGTGGTCAGCATCTCCCGGATGCTGCGGGAGGAGAGGAGGCTGCGGTCGGCCGTCCGGGGGTGGGAAGTGGGGGCCCCCCGCCCCCCCCCCAGGCCCACTCACTAGTCGGCCTTCAGCACCCCCTTGCCCTCGGGGTCGAACACCTTGAACGCGTTGAGGATCGTCTCCTCCGGGTCTGCGCCTGGAATGCCAGTGGGGTCATGTGTCTGGGGGGGGGGCAGGAGCAGGGCCCCCCCAAAGACGCAGAGGCCTCAGCCCAGCACCTGTGCCCCAGCAGTGCCTTCAGTGGGCCTCAACCTCGGCCCCCGGACCAGCAGGGCCGAGTCCAGCCTTGATTCTGAAGCTCAGGGTTCCAATCCTGACGGGGAGCTGGCCACTGTGCAGCCTCAGGCCAGTGGCTCATGGCCTCTGAGCCTCAGTTTCCCCTAGGTGGACTTGGAGGGGCAGAGCGGGGTTCCCCGGGCCTCACCCTTGAGCTTCTCCCCGAACATGGTGAGGAACACGGTGAAGTTGATGGGGCCCGGGGCCTCCTTGATCATCTCGTCGATCTCCTCGTTCTTCACATTCACGCGTCCTGGGGTGAGGGATGGGGGGAGGTCAGGGCCAGGGTGCCCACACCCCACTGGGAGGCCCGGCCCTGCCTGGCCCTGCCCCCTCCCCTGCCTAGAGCCCCCCTCCCAGGCTGCCGGGCACCCACCCAGGGCGGCGAAGGTGTCCCTCAGGTCGTTCTTGTCGATGAAGCCGTCCCGGTTTTGGTCCATGATGGTGAAGGCCTGCGGGGGGGGGGGGGTATCATGGTCTACCCAGACCCCTGGGCCCGAGGGCCGGGCTGGGACGTTCTGGACTCTTCTGGGAGCACTGTGGGATATTGGAGGGAGCGTGGTGGCACACGCCTGTAGTCCCAGCCACTGGTGACTACGGAGCATGGGCTGCTGCGTGATGCGGACTGGGATGGGAGCCCTGGAGAAGCGGAGGATGTTCCCCTGTTGCTCCCCCTTCCCCTTCCCTCTCCCTCCCCTGTCCCCTCCCTCCCCTCCCCCCCCCCCCCCACCTCCTTGAACTCCTGGATCTGCGTCTGCTCAAACATGGAGAAGACATTGGAGTTGGCGCCCTCTGCTCTCTTCTTGGCTTTCTTAGGGGCCTGGAGAAGAAGCGGCCGTGAGCACAGGCCTGTGGGGTGCGTGGGGCCTGGAGATGGGGGGCCCTGCCCGGCTTTACAGAAGCCCAGGGCCCAGCAGCTCCCCAGCCGCGCGCACCCGCCCGCCCGCGGTCCCAGCCACCGGGAGGCCCAGACCTGCAGGAAAGCCCGGGGACCCTCACCCCCAAAGCACCCGGCCTGGAGTGCCAAAGCCCAGGGAAGGCGCCCAGGCCCCGAGTTCAAGCCCTGCTCCGCCCTGTTCTTCAAGCCGGGAGCCACCGGCTTCTCAGGTCAGCAGAACCAAACCTCTGTCTCTCCAGCCATGGGGTGCAGCCGTGGGGAGCCCCCCGCCCCCCCCCCCCCCCGCCCCTCACCATGGTGCCAGATCCAGCAGCAAAGCTTCCTGCCGGGTCACCTGCCGCTGTTGCTGCTGCCGCACACAATAAATACTTCCTGGGCGGTTTAAAAATAACCCATGACCGCTTTTGGCAGTGCTAGGTGAGCGTCTGCACCTAGCCCCCCCCACCCCCCGGGCCCCCCACCCCGGCCCGTGCCTTTCCGCTGAAGTCAGGGCCGCTCAGGGCTGGGCCAGGAATGCTCTCAAGGTTAGAGCGAGGTCAGCTGGGTCGGGGAGAAAGCCTGGGGCTCCCAAGGCTCTGGGTGGGTGCTGAGCTGGATGAGAAGCCCCGGCCGACCCCAGGACCTTTGCACCTCAGTGCCTCTGGCACAGAGACTCGCAGCTCCCCTCCCGGTGCTGGGTCTGCCCTGCACGCACTGCGTCCTCTTGCCCAGGGGTGTTTGTCGATTGACTGTAGAAACACGCACTTACAGCTTGGCACAAGCTATGTCCCCGTAGGCGAGGGGCTCCTGGCCCCTTCAGGAGCTGCTCTGCCCTCTGAGGGGAGACTGGTGGGGAGGGGGGAGAGGACAGACACCGAAGCCCCTAAGGACACACCCTGGGAAGATCCCTGTGAGGTTTCAGCATGTGGCAGGAGCAGGGGGGGGGGCAGGATGGAGACCCCCAAACAAAAACCAAAAACTGTAGGGCCTCAGTGGCTCCCGCCTGTCACCCCAGCTACTCAGGAGGCTGAGATCTGAGGATCACAGTTCGAAGCCAGCCCAGGCAGGAAAGTCTGTGAGACTCTGATCTCCAGTGAACCCCCAGAAAACCACAAGTGGTGCTTTGACTCAAATGGTAGAGCACCAGACTTGAGCACAAAGAGCTCAGGGACAGCGCCGAGGCCTCGAGTTCAAGCCCCGAGACTGACCAGAAGAAAAAAAGGTAAAATGGGAGCGGGTGTGGGTGGTGGGTGTGTGGATCCCGCCGCTGCTGAGCCCACGCGGGCAGTGCCTCACTCGGCCCCCAGGGCTGGCCAGGCGCCCTGGAGACGAGGCCGGCCGGGGCAGGGTGGCGCTGACGGCCTGTCGGCAGCCATCTCCCCTATCTCCACCTGTCAGGGCCCTGGGGTGCGGGTGACGCCTGCCCCGAGCCAGCCACCGAGCTCAGGGCCTCCCACGGCCTCCCGCGCCTCAGTTTCCTCCTGTGTCCTGGCTGGGACCAGGCGGACCTGGATGTGTGGCCTCACCCCAGGGTCCCCACGCAGCCCGTGTGGGGCGCTGGCATGTCCCCCAGTGTCTGCACCGGGTGCTGTGTGCACAGTCACCCACATGCTAAGTGCTGACAGCTTTACACAGTGCTCCACGCAGGGGCTGAGAGCGCAGCCAGCCACTGTCCTGCCCCGGGGGCTGCCCCGTTCCCCAGCACGGTACCCCCACTTCCACTCAGCCCCAGACAGACAGCACCCCGCAGGCCCGATACCCATGACCCAGAAACAGCCGGTCATCCCAGCTACCCAGGAGGCTGAGGTCTGAGGATCGCGGTTCAAAGCCAGCCGGGGCAAGAAAGTCCCTGAGACTCTCATCTCCAATGAACCCCCAGAAAGCCGGAAGTGGCGCTGTGGCTCAAGTGGTAGAGCGCTAGACTTGAGCTCAGGAGCAGTGCCCAGGCCCAGAGTTCAAGCCCCACGACTAACACAAAGGAAAAAGAAAGGCCCAGTCAACAGGGGCAGTGCTGGGATTTGAACCCAGGCCACCAGGCCCGGCCCAGCCCGGCTGCTGTTCTCTGGTATTTTTAGCTCTGGTCACCTGCCACACAGCCTGGGGAGGGACGAAGGCGGGACAATGGCATCTCCCCAGTGTCCTTCAGATGTCCGGGCAGCTGCGGCAGGCACGCCTGGCATCCCGGCCATTGTTCTCCGGGAGGCCGGGCCAGCAGCAGCTGCGCCCCCTCCCAGCCTCGCCCAGCGCCCTGCGGCCCCGGGGCCTCGGCCCCTGCCAGGATGTGGGGTGGCCACTGGGGACACGGGGTGGTGGCAGGGGACACAGGGTGGACACAGCAGTGGGCTCCACTCAGACACTGGGGCCAGGGGCGCCTGAGGCCTCTGCCCCCCAAGCCAGAGTACGCCCACCACAGAGTCCCCAGACAGTGCAGCCGGCTGAGGGCTGGATGGGGCGGCCGGGGTGGCAGTGGGGGGCCGGGGGACAGCATGGAGGGCTTGGGGACATAGTCATTCTGTGTCCCCAGAGGCAGCGCACAGCAGCAGCTGAAGGGGCCCCAGGTCTGCATGCCCTACATGCTCTCACTCCTGGTCTGCATTTCATGGGGACAAAAATAGGCTGAGAGAAGACAAAGGGAGGCGGCTGGAATGAAGGCGCCCCGGGCCTTGGTGAGTCACCCAGTGACCTGGGGAATCCAAAGGGAGCGGCCTGGCCCCGGCCCGGGCCTGGGTCTCAGTGGCTTTGGAACAGGCTGGAACTCAAGGCCTCTTGCTCCTTCCCATCGAGCTCTTCCCCTTGAGCCATGCCTCCAGCCCAGTTTTCATTTTGCTGGCCGACTGGACATATGGAATCTAGTGTTCTTGAACCCTGATCTTCCTGCAGATCTCGGCCTCCGAGTAGCTGGGGTGATAAGTGTGCGCCTCCCATGTTCACATTACGGCCGCGCAGTGTCTCTCTCCTGCCACACTGCTGGTGCATCCGCCTTCGTGGGCCTGCGAGAGCGGGCGACCTCAGCCCGCAGGCCCCACGCCCCGAGTGACTCCGGGATCCCCTCAAAGTCTGTTTGGAACAAACATTTGAACCAGTTTTTTCTGTGAGCTGACTCTGTCCTGGGACCTACATGTCTGTGTATGTGTCTGTGTATGTGTGGTGTGTGTCATGGGATGTGTCGTGTGCAGCCCCCTTGGGTCTCAGGAAGGCCGGGCCTGAGTGGTGACCTCTTTGTGTGGGCTGGAGCCCCTAAGGGACCGCGGGCCCCGAGGCCAGGCCGCCCCACACAAGGCCGCTTCACTGCAGTGGCTGGGCGGCCCTGTGGGAGGCGGCATCCCCGGGCAGGACCGGACCCAGAGTCTCTGTTCCGCAGCCTGGGTCAAAAGCGGGTTTGGAGGGTGTGAGGAAGGCGGGTGCGCTCAGCACAGCGTCTGGAAGAAGCCACGAGAAGCCGGGAGCCCCCCGTGACTGGGTTGCCTGGGGATGGGACTGAGGCCCATCCAGGCCAGGGTCCCCCAGATCTACGCAGGAGAGCAAGCTAGAAGGAGGGATGGGCTCCCTTTCCTTTTCGGCTTCCCCCAGCCTGCAGAGTTCCGGCATGGCTCCCCTAAGAGCACACAAGGCCCGCACCCCAAAAACCCTCCAATCCAGGGACTTGCCCTGCAGTTTCCGCGGCCGCCAGCAGAGGGCGCCTCGCTCTGCAAGAGACCTGAGAGACAGGGGAAGGGGCGGGGCTTCGCCGGGCCGGGTCACATGACTTCCGCCCGGCGGGGGGGGAGGGGCGGGGCCCGATTAAATCACGTTGAGGAAAGGGAGCTGGGCGGGCCAGGCCCAGGGGCGCTGGGGGCGAGGCTCAGCGGCAGGGCTCCTGCCTGGCACGAACAAAGGCCCGGGTTCAAATCCCAGGGCTTCCCATCCCCACGGGCAAGGAAAAGAAAGACAGAGGTGCCAGGTCAGGGCCACGCATGGTGGGAGAACTGGATTAAAACAAGGAAAGTCCTCCCCAGGGCCTCTGCGTCGAGCTCTCCGCCCGCGGACTCCTCCCCACGGTCCTCCTCCCCAGCCTTCTCCCCGCGGTCCTCCTCCCCGCGGCCTCCTCCCTGCGGTCCTCCTCCCCAGCCTCCTCCCCGTGGTCCTCCTCCCCGCGGCCTCCTCCCTGCGGCCTCCTCCCCGGCCTCCTCCCCACGGCCTCCTCCCCGCGGTCCTTCTCCCCGAGGGCCTCCTCCCCGCGGCCTCCTCCCTGGCCTCCTCCCTGGCCTCCTCCCCTGCCTCCACCCCGCGGCCTCCTCCCTGGCCTCCTCCCCACGGCCTCCTCCCCGCGGTCCTCCTCCCCGCGGCCTCCTCCCTGGCCTCCTCCCTGGCCTCCTCCCCGGCCTCCTCCCCGCGGCCTCCTCCCCGCGGTCCTCCTCCCCGCGGCCTCCTCCCCGAGGGCCTCCTCCCCGCGGTCCTCCTCCCCGCGGTCCTCCTCCCCAAAGGCCTCCTCCCCGCGGTCCTCCTCCCCGCAGCCTCCTCTCCGCCGCCTCCTTCCCGCCGTCCTCCGCCCCGTGCCTGTGAGTTGCGCCTGCCCTGCTCCCAAGCACTGACACCTGGAACGGTCCACACCTGCCGGGGCCGCGCAGGCCTGTCATCCTCACTACTTGGGACGCTGAGATCTGAGGATCGAGGTTCAAAGCCAGCCGGGACAGGAAAGTCCGTGAGGCTCTTACCTCCAATGAACTACCAGAAAAATGAGAAGGAGCTGTGGCTTAAGTGGTAGAATGCCAGGCGCCTTGAGTGAAAAAAACCCCACAACCAACTCCCCCCCCAAAAGCCCATTCCATGTTCTTCTCTCCTCTCTCCCTCCCTCCTTTCTTTCTCCCTCCCCTCTCTCCCAAGTCAGTTCTGTGTGTGATGTCTGGAGCCGTGGCAGCCATATTATGACCATGAGAAGGAAGTCTAGGCACTGGCCCAGCGCCTTGGGTTTTGCCCAGTCTTCACCCTCACCCTGCGCTCCCCGGCCTCCCCCTAGGCTTCTCCTTCAGCCTGAAAACAGCCCCAGCCCATGCAGGCCTGGGTTGTGCAAATGTTTTCCCTAAGAGGCACCAGAGTTGATATTGTGAGTTTGGTGAGCCATATGGCTCTGCCGGGACAACTCAGACGCGTTGGCAAATGGGGCGACGGTGCCCGCAGAGCATTCTCCTCACACACGGGCGACGGGGGGTCGTCTTCCCTGCAGGACAGTTTGCCAGCTTCTGCCATGGGCCTGGTTAGCCTGGCATTGCTCACAGCAGACATCCACCAGCTTGGGCCTCAGTCTCTCACCCCAGACACAGCGGGCCCCACAGGCCCTGGAGCTGCTGCGGCTGAGCTTCTTTCCTTCTGTCTACTACCGTTCATTCATTCTTTGATTCATTCATTCGTTCCATCTGATGTCTATTGAGTGCCCTTTGCATGCTTAAGCTGCAACTGGACAGTGCCCTTAAGGAGCCTTTCTTGCATGGCCTGGGAATCTGGGAAGACTGGCTGGAGGAGGTGACAGCCGAGCTCACTCTGAGGGAGGTGCGTGAGTCAGGGGGGGATTGGGAAGTCGGGAAGGAGGGCTCAGGCCCCAGGGCGGAGGAGATGTGGGGGGGAGGGGGGGAGAAGGGGAGGAGAGGCGGGAAGCAGGAGAGGCCCCACAGTGACCTTGGCCTCTGGCCCTTGCTGCATTGGAATGGATCTCTGGTGAGCTTTGAGCACCGGTGCTTAGTTTCTGCCTGGCTGGAGCAGCAGCCAGGGTGTGTGAAGCGGAGGCCTGGAGAGGGCTGAGGGCCCAGCCGGGAGAATGGCGGCGGCGGGAGGCCGGGGAGGGGAGGGAGGCCCCGCGGGATGTTGGTGCCCAGAGCCGGGCGGAGGAGCGGCCCCAGCCTCCTGCAGGCCTCCAGCTTCCGCTCCGCAATCAAGCGTTCCTTGTGGTGTGTGTTTTTTCCTGAAAGTTTCATTGAATTAATTGGACTTCAGCACAATTATCTTAATTTAGAGCATTAGGTAAAATCTATAAATGTCAAGACACATGGCGTAGGGGTGGAACGCAGATTTTCATGGGGGTCGGGACTCTGTGGGATTTTTTTTTTTTTTCTAGAATGGCCCATGGGGTGTTAGCCTGCAGGCTGTGTCAGCGCTGTGTCTAGGCTAGAAGGAAAACAGGCCCTTGCCCAGAGCTAGCAGCTCATGCTGTAGTCCCTGGCTACTCGGGAGGCTGAGATCTGAGGACCAAAGTTCCAAGCCAGCCAGGGCAGGAAAGTTCAGGAGATTCAACTCCAAGTAGCCACAAATGGTAGAGCACAAGCCTTGAGGGAAAAAGCTAAGGAACAGCACTCAGGCTCTGAGTTCAAGCCCTAGGACACACGCGCGTGCGCACACACACACACAAGCTAAGGTACAGCACTCAGGCTCTGAGTTCAAGCCCTAGGAAACACGCACACGCGCACACGTGCACACACACGCACACACACACACAACCTGGTCACAGTTACTCATGTCTATAATCCTGGCTACTGGGGAGGCAGAGATTGAGAAGCGATTGGGAGGTTCACAGCTCAAGGCCAACCCTGGAGATAAAGTTAGCGACACCCCATCTCAACCAGTAACTTGGGGGTAGTGGGAGGATCACAGTACAAAGCCAGCTCAGGGCAATAAATAAATAAATAAATAAATAAATAAATAAATAAATAAATAAAAACTAAAAAGCAAAACCCTGCCTGAAAGATAACTAAAACAAACTGGGGCTGGGTGAGTGGCTCAAGTGGTAGATCACCTGTCTAGTAAAGTATGAGGCCCTGAGTTCAAACCCCAGTACTAAAACAAAACGAAACCCCCAAAAAACCAGAATTTCAGTCTGCCCATGCCCTGCTCCAATGGAGTGACTTGACATTTTCTACTGCCATTGGCTCTCGGGGCATTTAGGAATGGAGGGCGGAGGGTGCGACGCCCGCCTGCAAAATGGCTGGGAAAGGGTTTTGTGGCCCTGGGGAAGTGAAAGGAGACCCAGCCACCGTCCTCCGGGGAAGTCCAGCCTCCCGAGCGGGCCCCACCTGGTGCCAGGCGCGGGCGTCCTGGGCAGGGCTGCCTGGACACCGCCTGCCAGGCTCTGCCACTAAAAACATCCGCGTCCATATGGCGGCGGGCTCGGGGCGGCTCCCACCGGCTCAGGCTGCAGATGGCCATGTATAATTCACGCGTTCACAAGCTCCAGCATCTGTTCCGCTGTTCATTCTGCAGTTGACAGACAGACAGAACGCCAGCCTCTGATTTTATAACACAGACCCCGGCTTGGAGCCCAGTGAGCTGGGAGGCAGGGCTGCCAGGAAGAGCCAGAATTGGAGAGAACATTCAGCCTGGAGAGCCCAGGCTTGTGGCTTCCTGAGGAAGCTTCTGGAAGGGCTGGATATTGCCTTTGCCCCTGGAATCCCCACAGTCTCTTGGGAGTGACCTGGTTTGGCCTTGTGTATGAGCTTGTGGATATATACGTATATATATAAAGTCAGCCTTTTACACCAGTACTGGGGCTTGAACTCAGGGCCTGGGCACTGCCCTTGGCTTTGTCACTCAAGGCCAATGCTCTACCACTTGAGCCACTGCTCCATTCCTGCTTAATTGGAGATAGGCATCTCAAGGACTTTCCTACCCTAGCTGGCTTTGAACCGTGATCCTCAGATCTCAGCCTCCTAAGTAGCTAGGATGACAGGTGTGAGCCATTGGTCCCTGGCTCCTCTCCTCGTCTTCTCATTGTCACCTAGGAGCTAAGAGGGGTCCTCTTGCTCTCCCTGCACAGGAACCACAGGTACTTGGCGATGGTACCCTTCCAGGGCTGGCGGTCCTGGCCCTTGAGTGTCCAAGGCCTCCAGGCTGAACTGGAACACCCAGAGGCTCACAGCTCCAAACCCTGTGAGCCAGGGGCCCATCACTTCTGACTTTAGGAGCCAGGGACTTGTGGCTCTGGGCACTCAGTGGTAAAGTCCTAGAGAAGCCATCATTGGATCCATCTAGAGGTGTGACAGGAGCACAGTAGGGAGTCTCCCAGCAGAGTCCAAAAGTGAGCTGAACAGCTTGCTTATATAATCAGGAAGGGGGTGTGGCCAGGACATCTGCACCAATCATGGTGGGCCATGCAAATGAAGGACTGTGTTTGACCAATTGCGGTACAGTCCCTATGTAAGTGAAGGGATTTGCAACAATCATGGCAGGACTTTATTCAAATAAAGGACTGTGTTTGACCAATCATGTCCATCATGCAAATGATGTGTTTGCACCAATCATGGCACAATGTTTCTCACATAAGTGAAGTGACTGGAAACTCTCACATCTGCCCTTTATTCAAATGAAGGACTGTAGTCAGGTACCAGTAGCTCGCACCTATAATCTTAGCTGCTCAGGAGACTGACACATGAGGATTATTGTTCAATGCCAGTGTGGGCAAAAAAGTCCATGAACCTCTTACCTCTGATTAATCACCAAAAGGCTGGAAGCAGAGCTGTGGCTCCAGGGGTAGAGCACTAGTCTTGAACACACAAGCACAGGGCCCAGGTCCCGAGTTCAAGCCCCAGGACTGGCCTGCATGCACACACAGACACACACAAAGACTAAATCTCCAAAAACAACAGCAAGGGCTTCTTAGGCTACAAGCAGAGCTGAGAAGACCAGCACATATTAGGCCGTCACCCTGGACGATGATTATGACTGATTGCCCACCTTGATTCCTGACCGTCTGACTTTGAGTGCAACAACTGTCCAGCCTTCCAGGGCCCCTCCAGGGAAGATCTTACTTCTGGACGGCGGAAGCCTTGATCACCCTCCCACCAGGGTGGGTAGGAAGAGTCAGGCTCTGGTGTGGGCCACTGGCGATCACTACTGAGCCTGTCTCCCTCCCTCCATCTTCTGGAAGGGGATGGTGGCGGGGGGGGGGGGCGGGGGGAGCACAAAGGAAGAGCGTTATCTCCCCAGCCAGCGCCAGCCCAGCCTGGCTTGCTGACTGCAAGTGCGTCTCGCTCAAGCAGAACACGCCAAATTGAAAAGATCGCGGGTTAATCAAATCCTTTTCTCCTCTGTTTTTATCAAACTCAAGAGGGGTTGGCCTATTAATTAGAAACGCTTTTTCATGTAAAACACGGGCTCTTTGGAGATAAGGGGGGGAGACCCTTGATTCAATGATTTCATTACAAGGCCCTGGTTCCGGGGGGGTCCCTGCAGACCCAGCACTCCCTCCTCCTACCCAGGGAAAACGTTCCTGGGATTCACAAACTGCTAGTCCCCTACAGGCGCACCCTCAGTTCTTATTCTTCGCACAGTCAGCAGGCCTTTATTCTGTGTCCTCCGGAGTGGAGGCTGCCAGTCTCCTATGGCCACTGGAATCTGAATTCATTAGCATAGAAACTGGGTTATCCACACTTCCCACACCGAACAGGAGCCTTTTTACCACCCTACATTCTTTTCTTCTGCGGTAGGAGCAGCTTGCACAGTTCACACCTGTTCTGGGAATCCCAAGGGCCCACTGAGTGACTAAATCAATGGGAATTGCCAAATGCAAGGGGCCAACCAATTTAACGGCAATTGGGAACCCAGATCCCCATTGGGTAGGAATGCGTGGAGGCCACGCCCCCAGCCCGCCCCTCTGAGCACCTACCAAAGGCAGGGTGCTGAGTGCTGGGCTTGGTTGAGACTCAAGGATCACCCCCTCACCCCATGGAGTTTGTCCTCCTCTGAGACCCCCGAAGCTATGGGAGGTGAGAAAGGGAGGTGATTTAGAGGGATCTGCTGACCCAGGCCTGGGAGCTGCAGCTTGATCTAACACAGCGTGGGAGTTACTGGAGGAATGTTTTTGAAAACTTGGTGTCAGCACTGGGGCTTGAGCTCAGGAAGGGCCTTGCACTCTCACTTGGCCTTTTCACTCGGGGCTGTGGCTCTGCTGCTGAGCTGTTGGTGGTTAAGTGGAGATAAGAGTCTCTGAGGTTTTCCTGTCCTGGGCTGGCCTTGAACCTCAGATTTCCTGAGCAGCCACTGCGGCTGGCTTATCGTGGAACACTGATGTGACAGGGAGGTGACGTGGGATGGATTTGATTTCCTCTGTAGATCTGAAGTCTTTGAGATTGTTGGGGTGTCTGCTTGCTTGGTACCCGACCCGGGAAAAGAACCCGTGCCTGGTGGCTGAGGCTAAGTAGGCCTGGCATCCAGGAGGAACGTCTAACCCCTGAGTTTGTGGGTCACAGGGCTGGAGGAAGGCCAGGGTGAGCGGAGAGGTAGGCCAGATCCCTTCATCCTTGGGGGGGGGGGGTGCTTTCAGGAGGTTGACTCTGAAGGTCAAGGACTTAAGTGTGGATGGGGGTGGGAGTGGGGGAGGGAAAGCTCCGATCCCCCCCAAACTAAATGAGATATTATTAACCATACCTAGCAGCCGGGACGCAGCTTTCAGAAGGAAAACCCCACAGGCCCCATTATTCACTTGACAGTTTTGCAGATACTCTGTACCCGCTTTCGGAATTCATTAGCTGGCATGCTCATACCCCATTCCCTGGAGCTCACTCCATGCGTGAGGATCACAGAGCACCCCGGTTTCCAAATCTCTGCCTGTGTGCCCTTAACTGCACAACACCAGGTGACAGTTCCTCCTCTCCTCCCCCAAATCATCACCCAGGCTAAGGCCTGAGGCTGGGGCTGGTGAGGGGATGGGAGTTGTGGCTCATAATCCCCCTCAAGGACCCCCGGGGGTGGTTCCTGCTTTAATCCTAGTGATGTCCTGGGTGCTGGACTGTAGCAGTCAGGAGAGGCCAGGGTGCCGGGTAACATACATCTCTACTCTCCACGACTCCCACCTGGCCGCAGCTCACAGCCCTCAGCCTGGTAGGTGCATCTTGCTGGGGTTCTGAACAGTGATAATGAGAATTATACTAATCATCATGCACAGCCATAATAAGAACCACATGTGATCATATTAATACCCCTATATCACCGTGCTAATAATGAGATCAAATCCCATTCACGGAGATGTGGATTCCAGCCTGGGGCCAGGGGGTGGGGCTTGCTTTGTTCTGCCAGTGCTGCTGCTGGGGTGTGCAGGGCCCTCTCCTCACCCTCCTGCCTCCATCCCTCCCACAGGCAGTGTCCTTTGTCCTTCATAGGTCCCGTGGGGAGGCTTCTGCCATTGGGGGTCAGAGCTCCTTAAAATAAATCAACAAGCCATGTGTGGTGGCTCACGCCTGTAATCCCAGCGACTCAGGAGGCTGAGATCTGAGGATCACGGTTTGAAGCCAGCCCAGGCAGAGCAGTCTGTGAGACTCTTATCTTCCATCAACCAGCTAAAAGTTGGATGTGGAGCTGTGGCTCAAGTGGTAGAGCATCAGTCTTGAGCAGAAAAAGTTAAACTAAGACAGCAAGGTGCTGAGTTCAAGCCCAAGTACTGGCATGTGTGCGTGCGTACACACACGCACGCACGCACGCACGCACACACACATCAAGCCTCGATTCCCAAGGCCTCCACCCTGCTGCTCAGGAGCCTCACTGGCCTGGTAGCCAACCCTCCTCACATAGGGAGCATCGTGATGGCTTGTGCTTGTCTCAGCTGCTTAGGAACAGGTGGCTCCTCCCGTGACAATCCCTCCCGGAGCACGGAGGTTCTGCGGCTGTGTGGCTCTGAGCCCGTCACCCACCCGGCACCCTTCACCAGTACTGGGGCACCAGCTTCCTGTGAGCCCAGCCTGCTCCCGGCCCCTCCTGCCCCACAACGCTCATGCAATCCACGGAACCTTCCAGCTCCAGCCTCGCCTCCCCACAGACCAAGGAAAGGCGGGGACTTCCATGGCAGGCCCCCAGGGTTCCTCCCCCCCCCCCACAAAAAAATCTACAAACACAGGAAGTGTGCATAGGATCCACTTGAAGCTTTCAGAATTGAATAATCATAAAAGATTTATCTTCCCTGGAGATTTATGCCAGTTGCACCCCCACCCATCACAAAACCCATATTTTACCAAAATACAGCTCCGACCTGCCGTCCTGGGACGCCGGGCTAGCGGATGATATTTATTGAGAACTGATTCTCATTCACCTCAGCCATCTTCCTAATAATGTATTTATGACAGGCTGGTGAGGCCTGGCAAGGGCTCGCTGGGTCCTGCAGGCGGGGGGGGGGGGGGGGTTCCTTAAGGCTGATGGCCGAGGGCCAGGAACCAAGCTGGGATATCGGGGGCAAAACTGTGGTTGTGGCTCTTTCTAGATCACAAGCCTGTCAGCCTGCCGGCTCAGCAGGGGGAGGGGGGCTGTCTGCCATGAACTTCCCCTCTCCTTCCCTCTTCTCCCCTCTTTTCCCCTTCCCTTCTCTTCTTTTGTGTCAGTCCTGGGGCTTGAACTCAGGGCCTGGGCACTGCCCCTGAGCTTCTTTGCTCAATGCTAGCCCTCTATCACTTAAGCCACAGCGCCACTTCTGGTTTCCTGGTGGTTAATTGGAGATACGAATCTCATGGACTTTCCATCCCTGGGCTGGCTTTGAACTGGGATCCTCAGAGCTCAGCCTCCTGAGTAGCTGGGACGACAGAGGTGAGCCGTAGTGCCTGGGCTCTTTCATATTCCATATTCCCGCCTTTCCCTACTAGGGTGCCACAGCCTCCTTGTGCTGGAAGGTGGAGCTCAGGAGCAGTGGGGAGAAGATGGAGGCCCCACGCCTGGTGCACGCATGCGTGTGTGTGCGCGCGTGTGTGTGTGTGCGCGTGCGCACACGTGTGTGGGGCTGATGAGGCCAGCAGCAGCACTCCAGGTGCCGCCCTGCTCCCGGAGCTGGGCTGGGCTGACGAGGCCCAGGTGTGAAGAGTCCTGTGGGCTGGGGTGACCTGGAGTGGGGCTGCCCTTCACCTCCAGATCTGGAGCAGCCCTCCCCCCCCGCCCCGTGCACCCAAGTCCTAGAGCTCTGGGCGCGTTCACTCCAACCCTTGGCTCTCAGGCTGTGAGTGACGGGAGCCCAGCCCCTCAGGTGACTCAGGCAGGTGGCCTGCGCGCGGCCCAGCCCAGCGCCGGCTCTCCGTGGAGGCAGAGCTCCTTCCCAAGTGAGCCGGCCCGGGCTCCCCTCACACAGACTCCTGCCTGGCCTGAGCTCCTCGCCAGAGCCTGAGCCCAGCCGACGCTCACTGCACCCGGGTGCCGGCAGCTCTGGGGCCCAAATCAGCCTCTCTTCATTATAAACTACCCAGCCGGAGGAATTCCCTTATAGAACCAGAAAATCCAACTCATCTTGGGGGGAGCTTCAGGCTCCAAAGGCCCTGGACTGCCCCGTCCCCTCCCTGCAACCCAGCCCGGCCCCCTGCATGCTGTCCCTGCAGCACCAGCCTGCTCCACATCTCACCTGGTGCACAAACCAGGAGGGCCGCCCTCCCCCTGCTCCCTGCATTTCTTCTCCACCGAAGGCAG